>NW_003101679.1:2964629-3055326 GCF_000003855.2 Blastomyces gilchristii SLH14081
TAGACGAGGGATGGCGGAGAGACTGCTTGCCAACCCCCTCGCAAGGCGACCCTGAGCGCGTATTGGATTAGAGCTTGTTCGAGCAGAGCAGCTTCGTTGGTCAGGTAGTACCAGCCCCAGCGCTGGGCGTGGGAGGGCGCTGGCGAAGTTTAGTAGATTGAGGGGCTGTACCCGATGGGTGACGTGAGAGGTGGGTGTGGGGTGGGGTAAAGTTTCGCAGGGTGAGTTTCGGGGTCGTAGTTTTATGTAGTTTTACGACGCGGGGGCTCGGGCTCCCTGGGTGGGTGTTTTCGGGGCTTTGTGAGGTTTGGGAGAGAGAGGCCGAGACGTTCTATCTCTTTGGCGTGGGCTGCGCGGGTTGTTGTTAGGTGGTGGGATTGGTCCTTGAGATGTTGCGCGGAGAGGCGGAGGGTGGACAGTTCTTCTTCAACTTTTGTTTTTTGTTTCTGTTTCTCTTCTGGATCTGCATTGCATGAGTCAGAGGAGTCCTTCCTGAGTTTTGCGATAGCGGACTCTATTTGTTTGATCTTGCGCTGTGGTTCTCGCAGGGCAACTTGTAGCTCGTGGGACTCTGCAGAGAGGCGTTGGATCTCGTACGGATATTGGGCAAGGTCATGGTAATTGCGGTCAATGCAGTTTTGGGAGTAGAGAGCGGCATTTTCGCGGATGTGTTTAATGTCCGGCGTTGGTTTCGGGGCTGTGGGTGGGCGGGGTGCGGTGTTTACTACGGCGGACGTGGATGAGAACCGATGAAGAGATATGGAGAAAGAGCGGTAGAATTGGGAGAACGTGCTGAGTATTTGCCGGTTGTGAAGCTTGCAACTGAGGCAGACGTAGGGATTCCTCAGTGCAGCCATTGGAGGGGGTGGCATGATGCGCAGGGCGATGTGGATGTAATGGTTGTTAAGAGGAGAGATAACTAGAGGAGATATTGAATCTGAAGTTTGGAGATGGAAAATTGTTTAGCCGGCCAGCATCATTTTTCAAGCACATGCTTTTTTTTCCTGCGTTTCTCTTAACTCAATACATGATTGGAATATTCTAAACACTCCAATCAATTGGATCTAATCTCTAGATGATTGATTGAGCGGCGTCATGATAATAGACGAAAAGGCAATATATTTGCCCAATTTTGTCCGTATATAGACTTGATATTCCGAATATCATAGTGTGAAAACCACAGCGACCCACGTCCGTCCCTTCGGAAGCCCGAGTCTTCCCGTACGTCTTCATCCGATGAATCCATAGCAAAACTCGATATACTTCTAAAGATTCTAGAGAAGTTCCTCTACTCTGCCCGCACTAGACAATGCATGATTTTTTCCACATTTCTATTTTCCCACAATGATCCTCGATGTGCCAATGAACTGCCGCTGCCACAAATGAACTGATTTCTTCCAGTTTCTCTTGTCATGTGAGTGCACTGATGTTGGAGATGATTATGGGAAATGTTGATTTAGAACCAGGAATCTCCTCTGGCCATTGCGACTCGTATAGCGTTCCAATGCATAGATGCTCATGTGAATTGATCTCCCTGCATAGCTCTGTTTCATCATTAGCTTGACTCCATGATTTTTGAAATTACCAGATGAGGCTAAATTGTCACACGCTCGTAGTTCTTGAAAGCTTACCCGGGGCTTCATTGGTTTGATAATGACCGCGATATGGAGCCTATTGGCAGCTTCTTGCTATGGCTGGATGTCTTCGACGAATTCCAGCCCTTTCTTTATTAGTAGTATCCATTGATCGTTTCAGAAACCAACTGGCGGCCACCAATCGCTGTTGCTGGCGCGCTTCTATGGTTTTTCTCCCCCTCTTTCCTTCCTTCCCATACTTGAGGAAGACTGTGGAAAGCAACATGTTACCGGAGTTTGTCGGCACTGATGTAAGCGAGATGGGATCAAGGCGGTTTGTATTTCGACTCTCATTTAACAAGAGGCATCCATTATTAATCCGCGGGGAGGGGTACTTATAGTACACCCATCCGCCTAACACTCTCCATGCTGGGACGGCCCAAATTCTGTTCACGCTATTTTTGAATGCAACAGCGATGTGACGCTGAAGAAATTGTCAGGCCGTCGGTGAGCATAAGTAGGGATCCATGAAAGGATGTCATTTCAACCACGAAGAGTAACGGACAGCTGAGCCGCGCAGAATAGTTATCTGAAGGAGATCAGAGATAAAGAAGATTAACTATGGCAGAAGACCAGCCCAGCCCCATCCTCAGCAGAGCTGGGGTCGCTCTGAAGTTTTATAGGCAGGGATATGATGACGTACAGTACTGGTTGACGATATATGTCCATTCGGCATTCGGCAACCGAAGCCGCGCAACAGCAGGGAGTCAGCGCCTCTTTAACCCAAAGCCAGGGACTTGGCAGGGGAATTGGCCAATCAGCAGGATTGGTCTGACATAATAACCGTTTTAACTTCGTCGATCTTACCACGTACATGCATACATACAATGTTAATGACTCGATATAGACTTTGTTAAGGTTGAGGTCTTTTGTGCGGGAGTGACTTCCCGTATTCTTGTGCCCGTTGTCAGACCCTAATCTGGATGCCATACTGGTCCACATTTACCCCTGAGGTAGTTATGTATGCATGTAAGACGCCCAACTTAATAACCAACCACTAGGCTCACACGGAAAGGAGAGGGGGCGGGCTGATAGCCGAATATTAGGATTTGATTCAAAGAACAGCCCAGTCTCTGCAGTAATGATGAAGGTGTTCGATAATGCATCTGCAATCTGTCAGCAGAACTCTTTTCTCTTACGATGGTACTCCGTACAGTACATAACATATCTTCTTCCTTTCTTATCCGCCCTCAATTCACTGAACAAAGCCTCTGAGTCATCCCGAATATCTGCTGCTTCTGAGATATCTTGTGATTAGTAGTTTCAATGATTCAGTACATACATGCTGCGAGAGAGGAAAATGCATCAGCAGTGATAGAATTGCTCCTAGATGAATCCTTCAATCAGCTTTCCCGAGGTCGTTGCAATGGCGTTTTGCAGTGCAAGCCACTATAAGCCACTATCACACCTGTGGATCTGTACGTGCGATGTTTTCGCACTGATCTGTAACTATGGGGCATGCACAAAAAGTCGGCGTTGCATCTCCTATCTTAAATGATTAAACTGTAATGGGCCTACGCCGAATAGATCGGCATTAAGATATAGGTCTTATATAACAAAAATGGAAAACATTAGAGAAGGAAAAAAGAGAAAGTGTGAGAATCAGTGATTGAAGTGGATATTTATACGCGTATGAGTTGAAGCTTCAGGGCAGGAGAATAGAAACTCTGTGAGTTTCTCAGCTGAGAATTGATGACTGAGAATGCTAAAGAAAGGATTGATGACTGAGAATTAAAGCTTTCAGCAGAAATCTATAAAGTGTAATAAAATAATCTATCAATCAGATATAGCCTGCTACATTAGTTCTCTCTTTTCATGTAAGAAATCCCGCTCCTCGCGGATCCTTTACCCCTATTTCTATCCCTCACATAACCAATAGGGTTAGCAGCCCTTGGCTACACACAACTATATAGACTGGAGTTCGCGAATACTATTTATAACTCAGCTTGAATACTATTATATACTTAATCTCTACATTTATCTTACTATTATGAATACTTCTAGTAGTTATCAGTATATATTATATCAAGCTATAAATATCTGAATAATCATCTATAAGTACTTATTCTTACATTTCAAGCCCTGTTAGTTAGCAACTGCTTATTATAACTGAAAGAACTAAAAACTTATATACTTTAATCTCTGCAAACTCTACTACAGACTTAGAAGTAGTTATCTAAATCATGAATAATTTCTATAAAAGAAGTTCTAGAGAACTTATTAATTACTTATAGAATATTATTTTCTATATCTATAACAGAGAAACTCTCTAAACTTATAAATAAATTAACCTTAGTAAAGAATATTCTTAAGAATCTTTTACAGAATTAAGTTATTTTTCTATAAGAAATACTTACTATCTGTAAACACTCTTAAATCAAGTCTCTAGATATAATCTTCAGAGATACTTATAAACTGAAAAAAAACTTTCTTAAGTTATAATTACTTAAGATTATCTACTAAATCTTAATTTATAAAAGCTTTTATAAGTTTATATTTAAAATTAACTTATAAGCTCAGCTGTGTAATATAAATGATAAAGAGATTATTATCTATATAATAATAGATCTCTACTATACTGAAGTTAAGAATTAACTGAATTATTTAAAGTGTCACGTCTCTGGCCGCGTCAAGGCCCTACTGCGGTTTCATACGGCTCATCACTTTCATGCAGATAATTTCATTCATTTCACAAGCTATTTAAACCAGTTTTCAATCACTCTATAACATTATTCAGATATATTATAGAAAGATCTGATTGATAAATATGAGAACCTCACTTCTATACAAGATTAGCAGATTACTTTTTCTTGATAGTGAGATACTGCTGAGGTATTACTTCAGCTATTCTCACTCATGAAATAAGAGAAGAATATTCACTCATTATCTATATAGAATAGCTAGATACTGACTTCTCATTAAAGAAGTCAGTGATTCATTTTTTCTTCTACTGAAATATATACAAAGAGTTACTATATATCTTATATAATCTTCTTAGTATACTAAGTATCATATCTGTGATATTCTTACAATAACTCTGTAATCTATGAGCTCACTATTTAAGCAAGATAGTTAAGCTTACTTATACAGCTTCTTAAATAACTATCTCTATATAATATCACTGACTAGTCACTACTTCAGTTCTATTATATTATAATTTAAATCACTTAATCTGATTATAAGTTTGAATCAGTTAAGCTCTAATAAACTGATATAATCTTATACATCTGTGTTGAAACTGACTTAATCTCACTCTCTGAGAGAAACACTACATTATTCTCTAGAGTGTGTACATCTCTATCTTAGCAGAAATCTGAGATTTCTGAACTTACTGTATATTTTAATATAAGCTCTTTAATTATTCTATCACTGCTGCAGTCTCTACACATCTATATCTATTATAAAGATAGAGAGATTAAGATCAGAGATTCTCTGAGATATAAGAGAAATACATTATCTGAATTTCATAGCTTTATTCATACTCTTGAACAGAAATTCTGTCTTAATCTGAGTCAGTATAATACTTATAAGATATGAGTAATATACATTATTAATCTTCTTGAAGACATCTCTGTAACTACTTAGACTATTAAGAAAAGAAAGCTTGAGTGTACTGATACTATAATAACTTGAAAAGAATTCAAGAACTTTCTACTAAATTAAATCAAAGATCATTATAATTATAGCTTCATAGCAGTATAGCAGTTTAACTTATTATATTAATAAGATAATAAGAATTCTTTCAATTTCAATATAAGATTTAAAGAATATTGAGAGAAATTAACTGATGATTTAAATTAATTAAAAATACAGCTTTATCTTATAAAGCTGACTTATAAGATGTGAATAATAATATTATAATATCAGAGTTTATCAATCAATTGCACTGAGCTTATCAACCTGACTTTTCAGATCTATTTAAATAATCAATTCTCTGAGAAAAAGACTAACAAGATCTCTTCTAAGTAATTAATAATAGAATCTAAATGACACTGTGACAGCTTCAGTATGAAGAAAGTAAAGAAGAATTTCAAGTATTCTAATTCTTCACTCACTGTAAAGAAATATTAAAAAAGATTTGATAAAAATCTCTATTTTAACTGTAAAGCTGATGAATACTATATCAGTAATTATAAGAAGCTGAAGAAGAAAAGAAATTAAGAAGATATCTTTTTAAAGTTAACTTCTCTTCTGATAAACATATCTGTGAAAGATAAAGAAGAGAAAGAAATGAAGAATTAATAATTCTCATATCTCTGAGTTTATATTACAATCACAATATATACTCTGAATGAGAAGATATTAGTGAGATATCTACTCAACTTCAAAGTAGATATTAACTTCATATTCTATTTCTTTTCTTTAATGAAGAGTTGAAAGAAAATAGATCTGTCAGATTATATAAAATTTACTGATGAAATGAAATATCACTGTTTCAGCATAATTTAAGTGAAGTGTGTGATCACAGACTCAGAAGAAATCTTTAAAGAGAGCAGTCTACTTCTTCACACAGTTAATATTATAAATGAGAATATTATTCTAAATCTTCTGTAATTGAGAGAAAACAATTCTCTTATTAACTGAGTCACTTAGATGTGATAATATCACCTCACTGATGAAGAGACAGTGATAGAGAAATCTGAAGAGTTTCATCAGAAGAATCTTGAGAAAAAGATAGAGTTAATATACTATATAACAGATGATTGAGACTTGAGAATAAATGAAGAAGTCATCATTCTCACTGCAAGATTAGCAGCAGTATTCATCATTGAAAATGAATATACACAATGTCTCTTTACAGATTATAAGAATGTCTTTTTAAAAAGAAAAGCAGTGAAGTTTCCTAATATCAAGATATAATATAAGATTTATCTTGAAGATGATGTAACAGTGCTATACAGACCTCTTTACAACTTATCTATAAAGAAATTGAATATTCTGTGCAAATATC
Organism: Blastomyces gilchristii SLH14081; assembly: GCF_000003855.2. Taxonomy (NCBI): domain Eukaryota; kingdom Fungi; phylum Ascomycota; class Eurotiomycetes; order Onygenales; family Ajellomycetaceae; genus Blastomyces; species Blastomyces gilchristii. The sequence continues at coordinate 2,971,215 of NW_003101679.1, forward strand.
TTGAAGAAGTGTAATCAAAGAACTGAATATACTTATCAAAGAGTTCAGCAGAGACATCTATACTCTTTATGCTTAAGAAGAATGATAGACTACATCTATATGTAGACTACAGAGGCCTCAATAAGATGACAGTTAAGAATCACTATTCATTACTGTTAATTGACAAGATGATTGATCAATTATCTGAAGTAAAGATGTTCTCAAAGATTAATATACAGAATATCTATCATAGAATCAGAGTTAATGAAGACAACATTTGAAAAACAGCTTTTTATATCAAGTATAGTAATTTTAAATATTTTGTTTTATCTTTTAGTCTTTATAACACTTCAGTCATCTTTCAGATCTATATAAATGAGATGCTGTAGAGCCTTGTCAATGTCTTCTACATAGTATATCTGAATGATATTCTAATCTTCTCAAAATCAGAGAAAGAATATGATATCTATATTTAAGAAGTGTTGAGTTACTTAAGATAGTATTAACTCTATATAAACACTGAAAAATACTCATTCTACATGCAGAAGATTGATTTCTTAGATTATATTATTAAGATGAACAGCATTTCAATGAACAGAAGCTGAGTCTCTGTTATTGAGAACTGATCAGTGCTGTGAATGTATTATAAGATGCAGATATTTCTAGAATTTATGAATTTCTACAGATGATTTATCTATACATATTTATGAATTACTGCTCTTCTTACAGATCTGTTAAAGAGAAGTGTGAAAAACAGAAAAATGAGACTGTTTATTCTCATTCAAGACACTGCACAGATGTTTGTGAAATTGAAACAAGCTTTTATAGATGCTATAATACTGAATCACTTTAACTCTGATTTATTCAGTCAGTGTGAGACTGATGCATCTAGAAATGAAGTCTGTGAAATCTTTTCACAGTTAACACTGAAGATCTTTCAATGTTAAAAGAATTAGAGAATAATTATCTCTGAAAATACAGATAATGAATTATCTGTAAGAGAAGACTTTTTCACAGAGTCTATAAGATACTGTGAATGAAAATCAGTGACCTTCTTCTTCAAGAAGTTATCACTTATGCAGAGAAGATATGATACTTATGATCAGAAGATATTAGTAATTATCAAATTCTTTAAAATCTGATAATATTATCTTCAGAGTAGTAAGTACTCAGTGTAAGTTCTCACTAATTATACAAATCTGTATTACTTCATAATAATAAAGAGCTTGATAGAATGTCAAGTCAGATGAGCAGAGCTACTTTCAGAGTATAATTTCTATATCTGATACTATTCAGATCAGCTTAATCTCACTGATACATTATTTAAATAATCTGATTATAATATTGTTAATGCAGAGAAGAATTCTATAAAAGAATCTCTATCATCACTACAGAAGAAACTGACTGCAGAGAGTTAAGATTCTCTGAAGCTTAGAAACAGCACTGATAAGACAGCTATATAACTCAGTATAGAAGATGAAAGAAAACCTGAGTCTCTGTAGAGAACTGATACTGAAGATCATGAGCTTCTCATGTTATATCTTATAATTATTGAATTGATAAAGAATGAAATAGTCTATAATCTTCTAACTCAACTACTTTTAAAATTCATTGATAAGTTATAGAAGAAGAATATCTCTACTACAGCTTGAATTCAGAAGTTAAAGAAGAAAGAATTCAGTTTGAACTTAAAAGAGACAGACTCTGAGTAGAACAGTGTTACTAAGAAATCAAGTCACTGATAACTAGAAGAATGTGAACTTCTACTGCTGAATAGTTCAGTCTTCATCTCTCATAGCAGAATGATGCATCAGAAGTTATTGAGAATTTATCATAATAATTCTCATACAGAACACTTCAGATTAGAGAAGACTGAAAAGCTTCTAAAATATCCCCCCTCTTTAAAACAAGCTCTGAGCAGATGTCAAAGAGTATATTGAATCCACCACAATTTACCCGTTCCTCAAGATCTCCACAGTATTAGTAATATAGCAAAGTTAATATCACCTACCTGTTTCAAAGAGCTTATAACAGGAATCCTATCAAATGAATTTCATAGTTAATCTGCTGAAGGTGACAAAGAGTCAAAAGAAATATGATTCAAATTTTAATTATTGTTGACCTATTTCATGAAGATGATTAAATATATCTCTACTTATAAAAAGATTAAAGTCTCTGTATTAACTGACCTGTTTTTAGATATCATCATTTATAATTATGATACTCTGAAATTGTTAATAACAGATTAAGAATCTCTCTTTATTAGCAAATACTGATTGACTTTTTACTATCATCTTATAATAAGATGTTTTCTCAGTACTGTATTTCATCTGTAGACAGATGATCAGACTGAATATTAGAATCAGACACTAGAATAGTATCTTTAAGTATTCTATTTATATTATCAGAATAATTGACTTAAACATCTTCTAATCACTGAATTTATATATAATAATGTAAAGAATACAATCTTAAAGATATCTTCTTTCTATACTTATTATCAATATAATTCTTCATTATTCAGTGATATCACAGACAACATTTCAAAGAGAAGAATAGATAGTTAGAATATTGAACAGATACAAAGAACAGAGTATCTCTCAGTATTAGAAGTAAAAGTGAGATTAAAACTTTTGAATAAAATTTATGAGAAGACAGTGAAAAGCATCTATTATATTCAGAAGTAGCAGATGAAATACTATAATTAAAAACATCTTTCAATGAAGTTCTTGATAGAGAATTAAATACTATTTTTAGTAAAGAATATTAAGATAATAAGACTGTATAAGAAGCTTAGTAAGTGATGACTAGAATTCTTCTCAGTAATAAGAGTGATAAGTAAACAGACATATAAGTTAAAATTACTCACAGAATTAAAATTAATTCATTTTATTTTTCACATTTTCTATTTAAAGCTCTATAAGTAACACTCTGAGATGAAGCTGTCTCAGCTGAATAATATTGAGATTGAGAGCAATACTGAATATCTTATGAAGAAAATATTAAATAAGTGAATATATTACAGTAAGCTTTAATATCTTGTGAAATAAGAAGATTATTCATTGTCAGAGAATTTGTGAGAACTGCTTGAGTATTAGAAAAATGCTGAGAAAGAGATTGTAAGCTATGAGACAGCTAGTAGAGACTGCTCTATTATATATCAGAGATATTGAGTAAGAAATATCACTTAAGACTTCTCATTTTTTTTAAAGAGTTTTTTAGAGATAATCTTGTAATAATAAGCTGATATCTTATAAGCTCTGTAGCACTCTTCTTCTATTTTCTCTTAAAGGATTTTTTAGAAGTTTAATAAGACTATACAAGTGTAAAATTCCTGAAGTAGTTAATAAGAAAAGAAAGAGATATTTGAAATCAATAAAGATTAATATTATCAATCTGTGAGCTGCTGCTATTCTAATAGAGTCACAGTCTGCTGAAAAAGTAAAAAGAGAAACTAGAGTCTACTCATTAATAATCACACTCTTATTAAACTCATTCTTCACTGTTAAAGTCTTCAGTACTGATATCTTTGTCTGCTGAGAAGTTAGTACTGCAGCACTGCAGAGAAGCATGCTGCAGAAGAGTATGAGAGATACTGAAAGTATTAACTTATCAACTTATAAAGTATCTCAGTCATCTGTTTTAACTGAAATGAGATTCTCTTCAATCAGTGATTGATCTCTGTGATACTTTTAACAGTAGTACTGACTGATCTCTTCTTAAGATTACTCATTCTGAGATATTTTTTCATCTCAGAGATTTATACTTTCATCTTCTTTTACAGATAAGTAAGAGAGATCTTCTCAGTCTTGATAAAATCTATCAATACTTAAAGCTCTGAGACTCTTACTCTGTACTGCTTAAGCATCTGAGCTTCTTATCAGAGCTGACACAATGTCTTCTTATAGAGTAGATAATACTTACAGAGAGATAGAAGTTGTTGTTACAGATATAATAAAAACAATGAGAGTGAGAGAAGAAGTGAGTGTATAAGATTCTTCTCTTCTTCAGTTGCTTAGCACAGTGCAGATAAGTAGTAGTACTGATCAGAGACTGCACTGAAGCCTTCTCACAGAGAGAAGATGAAGAAATCACAGAACTCTGCAGACTCAACTTAACAGTAGTCTGAGCAGAGCTCAGACATACTGCAGAAGAAAAACTATAAATTGAGCTTCTCAGAGTCACTATCTCTAAAATCAAGCTCTCTCTGAGTTTCTCTTCAAATAATCACATAGAGTTATACATTATCATGTTAGCTGGAAGAGAGGGCAGTGTTGCAACAGTAGTGAGAGAGATAAGAAAAGAACTGAACACAGATGAACTGACTAGCAGAAGGAACAACATCTCACTGCAAGGTACAGTGACTATCACTGCAGCTGTAAGAGAAGTAGTAGAAGAAGAAGAAGAAGAAGATGTGATAATAAGAGTGATACTTCTGCAGTCTGTCAACACTGCTGTCTTCACCTTCAACTGAGCTTTCTTGACAGTTATAAAGACTGCAGCTGCATCATGAAGACATTTACTCACTAGAAAATATCAGAATAAGTTCTTTATTATTCTTCAAGAATGATACTCTCATGCACTCAATGTTGCACTTGAGAAGAGAAGAAGAAAAATGTTTCATAAGAGAAAGAATCTTTTCAAAAAATCCTGTCACTACTATTAGCTTTGCCTCTAAAACACATCACTTTTGCAGAGAATTTCATATATAGAATGAAATATAATAGAAGATCTACAAGTCACTTATTAACTACATTTTTCATATCTCAAATTGATATATAAGAAACTCACTTATCACATGTTTGATTTGAATGAAGATAAGCAAAGAAAGACCTACATAGTCAGCAGAAAAACTCATCTATTTCTTTATATCATGAACAGCACACACACTGTTAATCAGTTGATAACTGTTGCTATATAACAAAGATAATTTCTAATTCAGTAATCTTGAGAGCATCAGAACTATGCTCTTAAAGAAGAGAGTATTATTATATCTCTGACTGTGTCAAGAGTCAAGACTCTGCTGTAGTTTCATACAGCTCATCACTTTCATGCAGATGATTTCATTCATTTCACAGACTGTCTGAACCAGTTTTCAATCACTCTATAACATTATTTAAATATATCATAGAAAGATCTGATTGATAAATATGAGAACTCTACTTTTATATAAGATCAGCAGATTACTTTTTCTTAATAGTGAGACATCACTGAGATATTACTCTGGCTATTCTCACTTATGAAATGAGAGAAGAGTATTCACTCATTGTCTATATAGAATAGCTAGATACTGACTTCTCATTAAAGAAGTCAGTGATTTGTTTTTTCTTCTACTGAAATATATACAAAGAGTTACTGTGTGTCTTATACAATCTTCTTAGTATACTAAGTATCATATCTGTGATATTCTTGTAATAACTCTGTAGCCTATGAGCTTACTATTTAAGCAAGATAGTCAAGCTCACTTATACAGCTTCTTAAACAACTATCTCTACATGACACTGCTGACTAGCCACCGCTTCGGTTCCGTCACATTATATAAAGAATAATTATAAGAGATCTTATTAATCTGTTTTTAAAATCTATTTAAAGAATAAGTTAAAAGACTCTGTAAGTTAAATAGAGAATATCTGAGTTAGACTGGCCGCTAGAATCATGAATTTCACATTTAATCTCATTTGATCTGGTCTCATACATTTCTTAATGTGAATCCCACTGAGACTGGCTATTAAAAAAACATGTAAAGTGACTATATATCAGATCTTAAAATGAAATCATGACTTGAAAGAAATGAGAAAGTGATTTCATTTGATTTCATTTAGTCTCATTCTTGACATAAAGTTACTATTTTTAGACATTTTAAGGTTTTTTTTAGACTATTTTTAATTTTTTAGAAAGTAACACTTTTTGATAACACTTAAATAAGATTTAAAGTCATTTAAAGCAATAAAAATAATTTAAATTGAGAAGTGAAAATCATGATCTGAAGAACTCTTAAATACAGATATCACATAATATCAGAATAATATAACTATGTCTACTAATAATATAAGAGAACTCTTGAATGTGAGTATAGATGCAGTATTACAGTGACTCTGAGCAATGTTGAAATTACAACAATAATAGATAGCTAATATACATACATCTTAATAATGTCAATATAAAGAAATTTAACAATTGTCTTAACAAGGAACCTCTGCACAGATAATTTCAACACTGACAGAATTAAATATAAATATAATACAAGTGCTGAAGAAATACTTAAATACTTCTGAAAATTTCAATACTTCTGATCTCACTCTCTACTCATCATGAAGATTGAAAATACTTATAAAACTTAGTGTAGATGAAGATGTTATCAGTTTCTTAACTAATCAAGATTAATATATCAATGAATAATTGAAGAATCACATGAGACAGAAGTTTCATTTATAAATAAAGACATGTGAATCAGCATTATATACATCTGATAATATTATCAAACATCTTAATATTCTGTTCTGAGATACTGCTATACAGCAAAAAGTATTAGATTAATTACAGAGTGTTTAACAGAGAAATACTTCTCTTTCTACATTCATCTCTGACTTCAACATTAAGATTCTGAAAGCAGGTGATCAATCTTGAGAGAATTAAATGAAGATTAGTATACTCAAGAAGACACTAACTTTCAAATTTCTACAAGCTCTCATAAGTGTAGATAAAGACTTAACTTATGAAGACTTCTGCATACAACTCTGAACATGAAATGACTGTCTTATCAAGCTTAAAAACATACAGAACAGTAGTAGAAGACATTACACTTCAGTCACTTATACATCTGTATTAAAGAATAATAACAATAATGCAGATGATATGAATTGAGTAGACTCAAATATCTATGTATAAACAAAAGTCTCTGTCATCTGAACAAGCTTTCAAGTTTCTGAAATCACTTCTGAAGAAGTCACTGATTAATATCAATAAGAAGTGTGTATCAATTGTAACTGATCAGAACATATTACTTTCAACTGCTAATCAGTCTATGTATCTTCTTATTTAAAAGAAAGATTAACACTGACAGTTCATATCAATTATATTGCATTGAAGAAAGATTCAGAAGATAACTATAAGAACACTCTGATGAAATAGAGAAAAGATTAGCTTCTGTTCAAATTCGCAAGCAGGAGCTTGAAGAGGTTGAATGACAATGATTTGAAGAGAAAATGACAATGAATACAATTCTTGTATCTACTGTGATAGATAACATGTATAATATGAAAGTCATGATAGACAGTGATCTATGTCATTATACAATGATTAAATCTTCAGTCATAAGACATTATAACCTTCAGTGTATCTTCTTATCAAAATCTCAACTCCTTGCAGAATTTGATGACTTAAAAGATATTTACACCTGTTATATAATGAAACTAAACATAGATGTTGAAGAACATCAATATGAAGATATCTATATATATGAAGTTGATAATCTTGACTATAATCTTATACTAGAACTTGTCTGACTATCTGAACAAAACATCTTATTGAATGCTTGAAACAGAAGTTTGATATTCTCTAATAATGATTGAGTTCATGAGAATGATGTTCACAAGACTATAAATCTGACACAGATCTCTGTCAACACTTACAAAATGCTCTGAAAGAACTTCTGACAAAGTCACTGACAGAGTTAATAGTGAAATTATGTAACAATCTTCTTCATCAGTCTGACTGATATCAAGAAAGCTTTAAAAAAGTTATTCTATACTATAATAACAGATTCTCATACAAAACTCTCTTAATAATATTATGAATATCTAGATGTCTTCTGATAAGATAATATTATAAACATATCTCTCTTATAAGACTTAGAAGTGAATCATAGTATTAAGTTGAAAAAGAAGAATGATAAGAATTCTGAATTATTATAAGACTCTCTTCATAATATATTCTGAGATGAACTCCTTCTTCTTCAGAAGACACTCAATAATCTGTTAAATAAGAAATTTATACATATTAGTAACTCTTTTACTGCAGCTTCTATTCTCTTTGCAAAGAAATCAGATAAAGAACTCTGATTCTGTGTGAACTATCAAGGTCTGAACAGATTGATAAAGAAAGACTGTTATCTCTTATCTCTTATTAATGAAACTCTAGCATGTATCAGATAAGTTCAATAGTTTATAAAGCGAGATATTATTACTGCTTTTCATAAGATTTATATTATTAAAGAAGATGAATGACTTACAGCATTCTGAATATAATATAATCTCTTTAAATGAGTAGTTACATCTTTCAGATTAATTAATACTCTCAGTATATTTCAGAAGTATATCAACTGAGCACTCTGAGATTTTCTTGATAAGTTTATATCTGCTTATTTCAATGACATTCTCATCTTTACTAATGAGTTCAGAAAAGAATATTAAGAATATATATAAAAAGTATTACAATGACTATAAGAAGCAGAACTATCAATAGATAGAGATAAGCATGATTTTAAAGTTAAGAGTATAAACTATCTAGATTTTATTATAGAAGCTGATAAGAGAATCTGAATGAATTCTGAGAAAGTCTCTACTATTCTTAAATGAGAAGCTTTATACACTGTGAAAGATGTATAAAGCTTCATTGAATTTGTCAACTGCTATTAATAATTTATATAAAACTTCTCAGATATCACTCAACTACTTGTAGAACTTATTAAGAAAAACTCAGTATTTCAATGATCAGTGAATACTGAAGCTGCATTTATATAAATAAAGAAGATATTCATTAATATCTTTCTGCTAATAATATTTAATTCTGATTATAAAATAGTTATTAAAGCTGACTTCTCTGACTATGTTTTAGAAGTAGCTATATTATAATATAATAATAAAGATATCTTACAACTGTGCATCTTTATATCTAAAAAACTGAGTCTCACTGAGTGTAATTATGAAATCTATGATAAGAAACTTCTTTCAATAGTATATTATCTTAAAGAATAAGACTCTGAACTCTGAAGTAGACTGGTCACTGAAATCATGAATTTCATATTTAATCTCATTTAATCTGATCTCATACATTTCTTGGCGTGAATCCCGCTGGGACTAGTCATTAAAAAAACATGCAAAGTGACTATATATCAAATCTCAAAATGAAATCATGACTTGAAAAAAATGAGAAAGTGATCTCATTTGATTCTATTTAGTTCCATTCTTAACATAAAGTTACTATTTTTAGACATTTTAAGGTTTTTTTAGACTATTTTTAATTTTTTAAAAAGTAACACTTTTTGATAACACTCAAATGAGATTTAAAGTCATTTAAAGCAATAAAAATAATTTAAATTGAGAAGTGAAAATCATGATCTCATTTGAAAAATGTAATAAGAGTAAACAGTAAGTCTCACTGAGATAGTATGAAACTACTATCTAATGTTAAAACCGTGTAATGGAATCAGTCGAATTGGTAATGAAACTATCAAAAATTCTGGTTCTGGTCTCAGACACGGTCACACGGTCAGTCTACTCTGAAGTGTCTTCAAATTTGAAATAGTTATAAATTATAAGAATCTCAAATATTTTATAATTATTTATAAGCTTACTGAACAGCAGATACACTGATATGAACTATTAAGCTGTTTTTATTTCATGTAATAAGTCTACGCTAAAGAGGTCAGCATTAGATATAGAACTTACATAATAAATGTGAAAAATGTTAGAGAAGGAAAAAGAGAGAAGAAAAAGAGTATAATTAGAACAGATATTTATACGCGTACAAGATGAAGCTCTGAGATGAGAGAATAGAAGCTCTAAGATGAGTTGTCAGCTGAGAATCAGAGCTTTCAGTAGAAATGACTGATGATCAGAGCATCTGATGATCAGAGTTTTGAGCAGAAATTCATAAAGTGTAGTGAAATAATCTATATAATCAGATATAGCTCATTATATTAGATCTCTCTTTCTGAAAGCAAGTACAGTTCTTATCAGTCAAGAGCTGCTGTATCAGATAGCACAGAGTCTGAGATTCAGATTAAAAAGTTATAACTAACTTATTTCATAAAATATTATCAGTCACAGCTGTAGAGCCTTTTATTAAAAATATCTTCAATCTTGTATTCAAGTTCATTGTCTTCTTCTATGATCTCTGACAGTTGTCAGTTGAAAGTCAGTTGAGAAGAGAATGAGTCAGTAGCAGTATAATGAAGTAAGCTCATATGAAACACATTATGAATTTCTGATAAAGTATTAAGATAATAGTTATAACTGTCTAGCACTTCTGTTACTTTGTATTCAATATGATGATAATTCAATGTACAAGATAAGTGTGTAATCTGTATATTTTTAAGAATTAATTATACAAGATCTTCTATCTTATATTACTCAGTGAGATCTTATTAGATATTAACTTCATTCTCTTAATCTTATTTAGTGCTTATCATGAAGACTTCTACTCAGTTACAGACATTTCAGAGCTTTGTTACTATATGTAAGAGGCCTTCGCTGAATAGATCAGTATTAATATATAGATCTTATGTAACAAAAGTGAAAAATATTAGAGAAGGAAAATAAAAGAGAAAGTGCAATCATCAGTAATCAGAGTGAATATTTATACACATATAAGATGAAGCTTCAGAGCGAAAGAATAGAAACTCTGTTAATTTCTTAACTGAGAATTGATGATCAAGAATTGAAGCTTTTAGCAGAAATCTTATAAGAGTTGATGATCAAGAATCAGAGCTTTTGACAGAAATCTATAAAGTGTAATGAAATAATCTATTAATTAGATATAGTCTGTGACATTAGTCTTCTCTCTTCAGAAGTGAGATAGAGTCACAGACATGTAATTCTCATCAGTTAAGAGCTGCTGTTTCAGATAACACAGAGCTCAGAGTTCAGATCAGATGATTATAAGTGACTTATTTCACAAGATATTATCAACTGCAGCTGTGAGATCTTTTATCAAGAATATTTTTAATCTCTTATTCAAGTTCATTATCTTCTTCTATGATCTCTAGCAGCTGTCAGTTAAAAGTCAGTTGAGAAGAGAATGAGTCAGTGACAGTACATTGAAGCAAGCTCATATGAAAGATATTATGAATTTCTGATAATGTATCAAGACAGTAGTTATAACTGTCTAGAACTTCTATCACTTTGTATTTAATATAATAGTAGTTCGGTGTATAAGATGAGCATGTGATCTGTATATTCTTAAGATTTAATTATATCAGATCTTCTATCTTATATTACTCAGCAGAATCTTGACAAATATTGATTTAATTTTCTTAATCTTGTTTAGTGCTCACTATGAAGGCTTCTACTCAGTCATGAGTAGACTGGCCGCCGGGACCATGAATTTCATGTTTGGTCCCATTTGGTCTGGTTCTATACATTTCTTGGCGTGAATCCCGCTGGGACTGACTATCAAAATAACAGGTAAAGTGACTATATATCAGATCTTAAAATGGAACCATGACTTGAAAAAAATGAGAAAGTGATCTCATTTGGTCTCATTTAGTCCCATTCTTGGCATAAAGTTACTATTTTTAGACATTTTAATGGTTTTTTTAGACTATTTTTAATTTTTTAAAAAGTAACACTTTTTGGTAACACTCAAATGAGATTTAAAGTCATTTAAAGCAATAAAAATAATTTAAATTGAGAAGTGGAAATCATGGTCTCATTTGGAAAATGTGACAAGAGTAGACAGTAAGTCTCACTGGGACAGTATGAGACTACTATCTAATGTTAAAACTGTGTAATGAGATCAGTTGAATTGGTAATGAGACTATCAAAAAATCTGGTCCTGGTCTCAGACACGGTCACACGGTCAGTCTAGTCATGAGTATCTCAGAGCTTTATTACTATATTATCAGTGATCTGAATTGAACTGTAAGAGTTCAGTGTGAACTATGTAGTTTCTAGAAGATTTAACACCTTTATATAATATCTGTGTATAAGAAGAAATGAGCTTATATCTGTTGAAATAGTATCTCAATCATTGATGATAATCTCTGTGTGTAGAAGAAGGTCATTTCAATCATCTTGTAAATAATTACAGAACTTATAGAGATAATTCTTCATAATCTGAATTATTTATTATAATACATCATCAGTCTCAGAGTGATAAGTAGTTGATAAGTGATATATAATTATGAAAACTTGATAGATTCTTATTCAGAGAGTGCTTATAAATTAACAGTCTTAGTTAGATATTATAGATCTTAGTAAGCTATGTATCTGATAAAATGAGCTTTGTAAGAAAGCTTCAGTTATCTGTTCAGTATTCATCTTATTACAAGGTTTCAATATTATATCTTTACTCAGTGAGTTAATAATGATCAGAACATTCTTATAACTCTTACTCTTAAAGAGATTAATGATAAAGTTAATTACTACATCTTATTAGATTCTATTAGAAATATTAAGTAATTTCAGTAGATCTTTTCTACAATCTTTTCATAAGATAATAGAGAAATAACAGTTACAGTTTTAAATAAAGTGTCTGATGCTGTTTCATATCTCAGGTCAGTAGAACTCTTGAGAGATTATTTAATATAGTTACTTATAATCTCAATGATCAGTTATATATAAATCATGCATCTCTTATATTATCTGAGTATGTAAGAGTTCAGACTAACAGACTTAACATTATTTACAGAATTACAGAGTATTATTATTATCAATTGAATATTCTGAGATGTCAGTCTTTATACATAGTTCTGAAGAGAATTGAGAAGCTTCTTATTATACTGCTTTAGTAAAAGTCTGAAGAAGTTCATCAGTTTAAACTGTTATATATCACAGTTCTTTCAGTGAAGATTTGAGAGTTATTCTAGTTAAAGAGATATGTATAGTGCTGTGAGTTTAGACTGACCGTGTGACCGTGTCTGAGACCAGGACCAGATTTTTTGATAGTCTCATTATCAATTCAACTGATCTCATTACATGGTTTTAACATTAGATAGTAGTCTCATACTGTCTCAGTGAGACTTACTGTCTACTCTTATCACATTTTTCAAATGAGATTATGATTTTCACTTCTCAATTTAAATTATTTTTATTACTTTAAATGACTTTAAATCTTATTTAAGCATTACTAAAAAGTGTTACTTTTTAAAAAATTAAAAATAGTTTAAAAAAAACCTTAAAATGTCTAAAAATAGTAACTTTATGCCAAGAATGAGACTAAATGAGATCAAATGAGATCACTTTCTCATTTTTTTCAAGTCATGGTTTCATTTTAAGATCTGATATATAGTCACTTTACATGTTTTTTTTAATAGTCAGTCCCAGCGGGATTCATGCCAAGAAATGTATGAGACCAGACTAAATGAGATTAAATGTAAAATTCATGATCCCGGCGGCCAGTCTATGTGAGTTATCACATTATAGTTAACTAGTATTTTCAAATTTAAGAGTCAGTGCTCTTAGTTTATTTAGCAGATATCTATTATATTGAAAGATATATCTTACTCTTATTATAAAAGAGTATCTGTTATTAAGTTCTGACTGTCAGAGTCATAGTGTATTATGAAATAAAAACAGCTTAATAGCTCAGATTATTGCATCTGTTATTCAGTAAGCTTATAGATAATTGTGAAATACTTGAGATTCTTATAATCTGTGATTATCTCAAATTTGAAAATACTTTGAAGTTTGAAGTCTTATTCTGTAAGAAATCCCGCTTCTCGCAGATTCTTTACCTCTATTTCTATGTCTTATGTAATCAATAGAGTTAGCGGCTCTTGACTACATACAACTATATAGACTGAAGTTCATGACTACTATTTATAACTCAGCTTGAATACTATTATATATTTAATCTTTACATTTTATCTTTCTACTGTGAATACTTCTAGTAGTTAACAGTATATATTATATCAAGCTGTAAACATCTGAATAATTGTCAGTGAGTACTTATTCTTACATTTCAAGCTCTGTCATTCAGTAACTATCTGTTATGACTGAAAGAATAAGAAATTTATATACTTTAATCTCTATAAACTCTACTGCAGATACTTAGAAGCAGTTACTTAAATCATGAATAACTCTTATAAAAGAAGTCTCAGAGAACTTATTAATTACTTACAGAATATTATTCTCTGTATCTGTAACAGAGAAACTCTTTGAACTTATAAATAAATCAATCTCAGTTGTAACGGGCTGCGCCCGATCAATTATATAGACTATTTCATTACACTTCACAGATTTCTACTGAGGCTCTGATTCTCAGTTGCCAATTCTCTGCTGAAGCTCTGATTCTCAGTTATCAATTCTTAGCTGAAAACTCATGAAATTTCTATTCTTTCACTTTGAAGCTTCATTATATACACATATAAATATTCACTCTGATCACTGATTTCTGCACTTTCTCTTTCTCTTTCTTTTCTAATATTTTTCACTTTGTTATATAAGATCTATATATTATACTGATATATTCAGTATAGACTCTTTACACTTGAAAAACATTCATCATCTTCTGATTAGAAATGATTACTCACTGAGATATTCAAACATGTAATAACACATAAGAAATAGAGCAACAAATAATCAGTTAAGCAGATATTGAGTTCTCAGATAGAAGCTTACTTATCAGTTACTCTGACTCTGCAACAAGCGAAACTCCTGAGTGAGATTATCCTCCGTTCACCCCTACCACACCACAACCCCGGGCCAAATTGCCATACAAATTGTAAGGCAAAGAGACCTAGCTATATGCGCCAATCTTCTTGATTTTGAAAGATCCCCAACCTGTAATTGTGAAGATATCTGAGAAGCAACTTCCACGAAAACCCTGTCTATCTTTGATGTTCCAAAACATCAACACTAAGTCTCACTCACATACCGCCCTTCTCAATCTGGCCCACATCCGGCAGAAAAATACAAAAAGATACCTCAGTAATAGTATTAAGCACATAATCAATAGACACATCTGAAGTGCATCCTTCATGAAAAACCCTCTCTGTCTTTACACCAAGTCTCACCCTTGTACCGCACCTTCTGATCTGGCCCATCCCCAGCAGAAAAGTACAAAAAGATACCTCAGCAACTGTATTTAATACATAATCAACAGATATAACAACTATAAAATCAGTATACTTCAAGATCTGACTGAGCCTTTAATCCCTGCATAGTGAGATATATTAAATCTAGTTTTAATATCTTAACATTCAATAGATTCTGCAAGAGATTAAGAACAGCAATACTAGATTTCTATTGAATTTAAGAATTAACTCTATATTGATATAATCATTGACAAAGTCTTTTATTTTGAGATATAAATAATCAGTTTCTTTACATCTCACTAATAATATTTATATTATTATATAGAAACAGACTTATATTCTCTATAATATCAAGATTCTGAAGAGAGAAAGTCTTGATAGAGAGTATACAGTAGTAGACTGGCCGCCGGGACCACGAATTTCATGTTTGGTCTCATTTGATCTGGTCTCATACATTTCTTGGCGTGAATCCCGCTGGGACTGGCTATCAAAAAAACAGGTAAAGTGACTATATATCAGATCTTAAAATGAAACCATGACTTGAAAAAAATGAGAAAGTGATCTCATTTGATTTCATTTAGTCTCATTCTTGACATAAAGTTACTATTTTTAGACATTTTAAGGTTTTTTTTAGACTATTTTTAATTTTTTAAAAAGTAATGCTTTTTGGTAACACTCAAATGAGATTTAAAGTCATTTAAAGCAATAAAAATAATTTAAATTGAGAAGTGGAAATCATGGTCTCATTTGGAAAATGTGACAAGAGTAGACAGTAAGTCTCACTGAAACAGTATGAAACTACTATCTAATGTTAAAACCGTGTAATGGGATCAGTCGAATTGATAATGAGACTATCAAAAAATCTGGTCCTGGTCCCAGACACGGTCACACAGTCAGTCTATACAGTAGTACATATCTTAGCAGTTTCTATCTCATTCTTCTGCAGCAGTTAATGCAAAAAAAAAAGATCTTAGAAATAGTTTTTTACTTCTCTTGAAAAAGTAAGATGCTTTTCTCTGAATTTTACACAATATTCTTACAAAGAATTAAAAACAGAGCTGTTTTCTGTCTTTTAAGTAAGAATTACTTTTTCAGTGACTGAAGAGCTTTCATTAATACTTAATTCTTTTTTACACTCTTTATTAACTGATTTGAGTTGCATACTTGTTGTGTGAGAAGAATTGAATAATTTAGAATAAAATTGAATAGTTTTAATTAATTTCTCTGCAAAAATTTGATTTATTTTTTATCAGTTTTTCTCTCAAAAACTGTCATATTATCTGATTTATTATCAATTGATATCATACTTTTTCTCACTATATCTCAAGAAAGAGATTGTAAAGATTTTATTAATTTATCTTAAAAATCAATTTTAGTTTATTAGATTCTCTTCAAAAATCTAATCTAGTTACTGAACTAGTGTGAAAAAATGAGATATTTTATACATAAAAGTCTTTTATTCTTCTTTTGAAACAGTTTAATCAACTTTTCAATTAAAAACACACTTAGAAACCTCTTAATTGAAACAGTCTGATCAACTTTTTAATAGAGTTTAATACATATCTCAATTGAAACAGTCTGATCAACTTTTCATTGAGTGAGAATAATGAGTTCAAAAATACACTCAGTTGATATGAAAAAAGATGCTTTCTCAAATGCTATTTCTGAGATTGAAATTCTGAAGAGAAGAAAGAAAGAAGAAATGAAGAAACAACAAGTTCTTGAAATATAGAAACTTGAAAAAGTAAGCAAGATTCTTGAAAAGCAGAATCTGAGTGAGATGAATAAAGAAGTTCTATTAATTCTTCATACTCAGACTAGACAACTACAGAAGATGATCAAGTTCAAACTTGAAATTTCAAACACAGTTCAAAAAACATTGAAAATTTCTAGTATAATCACTGACTTCTTATCTTGCTCTTCTTTCTCTTTTTCTACTTCTTCTTCTTCTTTAAATCAGAAGAAAATATATGCTCAAGCAGCTGAATCTGCTATCTCTAAATCTGCTATCTCAAAATATACTCAAAATTCTGAGAAAACTGAGAAGAATAATACTCATACTTCTACTCATAGAAAAGTGAAGAAAAAAATGTAAAAGAAGAAAAACTTTCAAATCTCTAGAAATAGAAGACTTATTCTCAAAGTCTCAAATCAGAATATCTTACAAAGAAATAAGATAAACTCAAATCTCATTTTTAGAATCAGAAATGAAATTAATCAGCAGTTTTTTTCTCAGTTAATAACTGATATTGAAGTTCAAAAATCAGTTATAGCTTCAATTGAGTCATCCTTCTTTGAAAACTCTATTATTCTGACTACAATGTCTGAATTCAGTGCAGAATTTCTTATTCAGAATGAGAATCTCTGAAAATCAGTAGTAGAATCTTTGTTAAACACAACAATTCTATCTGAGAGAGATGAAAAGTGAGATAAATTCATTCTTCATAATATTTCAGTTGAAATTTTTGACTGTGAAGAAGAAATGCTACTTCTCAAAAATAAATTAGAAGAATACAACTCTATTCAACTGAGAAAAGAGTCTGTATGACTAAATTCAATTGAGTTCAGATACAGTAGAAGAAATGCCTCTGTTCTAGTATATATAAAAATACTTGAATAGTCAAAGATCTCTGAAGTAAGAGTAGTAGATTTGAAAATGAGAGTTCATAAATACAAAGACTCAAGAATGAATCTCAAAGCTCAAACACAGTGTTCAAACTGTCAAAGATATGAACACTTTATAATCTTCTATTTTAGAGACTCAAAATGTGCATTCTATGCTAGAGATTATAAAACTAGTGAGCATAAATGAAAAACATGCTTAAAAAGAGATGAAATATGTTAATACACTCTGCTGAAATGCTCTAATTGCAAAGAAAAACATGCATCTAGCTCAAAAGAATGTATATTTACTTCAAGAACTTAAAAGAACTGAAGAAAAGATGAAGCTCAAAGCAAATCTAGAACTGAAGAGAATAGTCAAGTCAGTAAACTCACAACTGTAAGCTTAAAAAGAAGAAACTCTCAACTATCTAAATCTTCAAACTTCAATTCTTCAGTTAAATGTAAATAGAATTTGAATTCTCAAACTTCTGTTAAGATTAAAGAATTGAGAAATGACTCTGATGATAAACTAGATATAATACAAGTAGTTGAGATTTCTACTTTTCATAATAGTTATAATCTACTATCTAATAATAGTGATTAGATTCTACTCTACTCTCTTTTAGTATGAATATACAACAAAAACAATAAAAAAAGTTTAAAAACTCTTTAAAAATCACATTTATTCAAAATAATGTGAATAGAAACTCAAATTACATTTATTCTTATCTTCAAATTGTATTTGAATAAAAAGTTGATTTTATACTGCTTTAGAAGCTGAATTTTAATACTGAGTAAAAATATGTCATTTCTCATTCAAGCTACTACTGCTTTATACCTCAAAAGTCTGAGATAAAGTCAAGAGTAGTGATCTAGAAAAGAAAGAGATCAAGATATTAATTTAATCTAAGATTTGATATCATATCTGACCCTGATATTCTGATGAGTGATATTATAGATAAAGAGAATGAGTTTAATACTATACAGCTCATAAATATCTATAATGAAAAGTTATTGAAGAAAAATAATAATATCTGAATAATTAATAGAGGATTTCTGAACATAACTTCATTAAGAAACTCTATAATTGCAGAAGATTTCAATACACATCATCTCTGATGAAATTCAGAATATAAAAGAGTAGTAAGAGCTGATAATCTGATTGAATAAATCTTTGAGTATTTAGTAGATTTAGTTAACAAGTCTGATCAATAAACATTCTTTAGAAAAGATATAAAACAGAAATCTATTATAAATCTAATCTTCATATCACAAAATCTAATGAAAAAAAGACTTGTAAACTGATTTATTAATTCAAATGAGACATCAGAATCAGATCATAAGATTATTCAATTTAATATTAAACTGAGTGAGAAATAAATAAGTGAAAACTCTCTTCTCTCTAATCAGTTTAACTTTGAAAAAGCTGACTGAAAGACAGTTGAAGAAAGTATAAAACTGTTAAAATCTGAAAGACAGAGTGAGCTATATTGAAATCCTGATCAAGATATCTCAAATAAAATGCTTAAGAATAGAGTGAAGCTCATTACATCTATTATTCTAATAAGTGTTACAGATAATATTCTAAAGAGAAAATCTTCTGAGTATTTAAAATCTTGATGAAATGAGAATATCTCATCTAAAAGAAAAGAATTAACTACTACTAGAAGAGATTGAAAGAATAATGTAATATCTGATGAAGAGTTCAAAGCTGTCAGAAATGAATATTTTTCAGATATTAAAAGAGCTAAAACAGACTGCTGAAATAAATTTCTTGAAGAAGTATAAGAAAAGAAAGTGTTTAAAGTTTTTAACTATACTAAAATAAGAAGTATAGCAAAAGTTTCAATCTTAGAATATAAGTTTCAGAATGAATTATATACAGCAAACTCTTTTAAGAAAAAATATCAAGCTTTTATAAGAACTCTCTTTCAAAACTTATCAGATTCAGATTCAGAGAAAGAGAATATACCACTTCTTAACTATATTGATGAAAATGACTGAGAATGATCTGATCTTACTTAAGATGAATTAGAGTCAGCTATCTTCTCAAGTTCAGTTAAAACTGCTGCAGGGCCTGATTCAATTAATTACTTAATTATTCAAAATATATACTTCTACTTAAAGAATGAATATTTTAAGCTCTTTTTCAATCTCTTGAAAAATGAATATTATTCTGAATGCTGAAGAGAAGTTACTGAAGTGATTCTTATAAAATCTAATAGAAAAACTTCAATTTCTAAGTCATATAGAGTAATATCTCTATTGAACTGTCTAGAAAAGGTTTTAGAAAAGATAATAACTACTTGACTATCTTTTATAAGCTCTATCAGTAATTCTCTTTTATTCAGTGAATAAATAAGAGATAGAAAACAGTGTTCTGCAATTGACACTGTTCTCTCAGTTGTTCATGATATTTAAATAGCAAAGTATGAAGATCTGGTCTCAACTGCAGTTTTTATTGATATAAAAGAAGTATTTAATCATGTTTCAAAATCAAAGTTAATTCAGACTTTAAAGATGTTAAAACTATCACTTTCTCTAATAAAATGAGTTAACTGTTTTATATCTAAAAGAATTATATAACTTTTCTTTGATGAAATGAAATAAGATAAGACTGAGATAAAAATAGAAGTACTGTAAGAATCTTCAATCTCACTCATTTTATTTGTAATATACACTGTATATCTATTCAAAAATAGAAATATGAAAATAGTGTGATCTTCAAGTTATGTGAATGATATTGATCTAGTCTACAGCTTAAAAACTATCAAAGAGAATTTAAAAGTGATTGAAGAAGCTGCAAAGAAAATCTTTATTAGAGCAGATATCAATCAAATTTAATTTGATATAAATAAAACTGAGTTAATTCATTTCTTTTCTAGATTCAATGAGAAAGAACTATCTCTAACTCTTTTAAATAGAGAGATTAAACTCAGTGTAAATATCAAATGATTAGAAGTATGATTAAACTTCAAGTTGAATTTTAAATATCACATTCAACAAAGAACTGTCAAGGCAGAAAGACTATTGAATAACATAATCAGATTATTAAATACAGAGAGAGGTCTATTCTTCCAGGCTATGAGACAGTTATATATAGTCTGTATTACATCAGTAGCTGATTATGAAGTTCAAGTTTGATGAAATAATCAAGAGAATTTCACTGAAATCTTTCAAAGTCTGTAAAACAGAGTCTTGAGAAGAATTCTGAAAGCATTTAAATCATCTTCTATTAAAGCAATGAAAATTGAAGCTTCAATTCCTTCTTCTGCTATTAGATTTGAAATGACCTGTATAAACTATACTCTGAGAGTTATAAGGATGAGCTCAAATCATATAATCAGAGAAAGAGTCTCTTCTTTATTTTCATCAATTAACTCTGAAAATGAACTGGATTGAAATAGATTTCTTGATTGAAATGAAAATAATTCTTCAAAGAAAATGTCTTCTTAACTGTACAGACTATACTCTCTGATTAAAAATCAATTTTCTTCTTTAAATGTTGAAAAAGTTGATCATGAGAAGTTATCTCTCTGAAGAGAAAAGCTTGAATCTCTTATAGACTTGTAAATAAGTGAACTATCTAAAGAGAAAGAATATGAACAGTATTTGAAGAGAATTTCTACAATTAATATAAAAGACTCTATTCTGATTTATTCAGATGGCTCAAAAAATGAGAATTTGAATAGATTAGATGCAGGCATTGCTTATACTGAAGATAATATCAATTTTATCTCAGATTTCTGAAATTTAAACTGTGAATCTGAAGTCTTTGATGCTGAACTATTTGCAATAGTGAAAGCTTTCAAACTCATTGAAATAAAATCTTATAAAAGAGAAAATAGTTTGAAAGAGACATGAATATTCTCTGATAGTCAAGCTGCTTTAAAAAGACTTAGAAATAGTCAGATTCATAATAATCAAATGAATCTTGATCTGATTTTAAACTCTGTTTTGAAAATTCAAAAGAGAAGAATATCAAAGCTGATAATTCATCTGCACTGAGTTCCTGCTTATATGAATATTCATGACAATGAATTGACTGATTCAGCTGCAAAAAAGAGTGCAGAATTAAGCAGATCTATTCAAAAAATTATGTTCTGATCTTTTATAAAGAGAAAAATAAAAGAATCTTATTTAGATAAGTGAAATGAAAGCTGATAGAAATAAAAGAAGGGTATACATTATTCAAGATTTGAAACAAAACTCAAGTGGAAATCTTGTTCAATTAAATGTAAAAAGAAAATATTCTCATCTATAATACAGCTGAAACTAGAACATGACTATTTCAAATCTTATATACAAAGATTTAATAATAGATTTGACTCAATAAAATGCTCATTCTGCAATGCAAATGAGAATTCTGAGTATATTATAATACACTATACATTATACAATAGTCTCAGAGTCAGATTGAAAGAGAAGTATAATCTAAATCAATTAAATATGAGATTCTTATTCTCAACTGAGACAGGAATTAAATACTTAATAGACATTCTATCAGAAACTCAAGCAGCTATAAGAAAATGACTAAATTCAGAATTATCTGAATATGAAGAGGAGGAAATCAATCAGATATAGTCTGTTAAAACAGCTATATACTATCTTTTAATAATTTGTTTTGTTACAGTCTCTCTTTACTTTATCTTTTTCTTTCAATTCCTTTCTATCTATCTGTTTAATGTGTCTATCTTTAAGACTGTGTTCTCTTTCCCTTTGTGATGATATTGTCAAATGGTTTCAAAGTATCAGAAGATGTTAAAACACTGCAATTTGTAAACAGTTTTTGTATTCTGAGCTGGAATTTTCTGATTTTGCATATCTGAAATTGATGAATGTATAATAGTTAACTTTACAGATATAGGAAAAACCCTGAGAACTAAAAGTTCTCAAGTAGATGTTATAGTCTCTGACTGTATACATCTATAATTGAAGAAGAATAATAATAATAACTCTGCAACAAGATCTTGTAAAGAGAATAAGATCTTATAAAGAGAATATCAGTGAAAGATCTGAGAGTTCTGACACATATATATAAGATATTCATATAATTACACTTTTTCTGATTTCACAGTTATCACATATCTGATGAACAATATGTCTACTGATAATATGAAAGAACTCTGAAACATGAGCATAGATGCAGTGTTACAATGACTCTGAGTAATGTTGAAATTGTAACAGCAATGAATAGCTGATATACATGTGACTCAATAACATCAATATAAGAAAATTCAACAATTATTTCAACTTGAAACCTCTGTATAAGCAATTTCAATATCAACTGAATTAGATACAAATATGTGAGTGCTGAAGAAATATCTAGATACTTTTATATATTTTAATACTTCTGATCTCACTCTCTATTCATCATGAAGATTGGAAATGCTTGTGAAACTAAGTGTAGATAAAGATGTCATCAGTTCATTAACTAATCCAGGTTGATATATTAATGATTGATTGAAGAATCACATGAGACAGAAGTTCTATTCCTGAATAGAAGCATGTGAACCAGTGTTATATATGCCTGATAACATCATCAAACATCTCAATATTCTGTTTCAAGACACTGCTATACAATAGAAGACATTAGATTGATTACAGAGTATCTGACAGAGAAATACTTCTCTCACAATATTTATCTCTGATCTCAATATCAAGATTTTAGAAGCAGGTGATCAATCTTGAGAGAATAGAATGAAGATTAGCATGCTTAAGAAGACACTAACTTTCGAACTTCTACAGACTCTTATAAGTGTAGATAAAGATCAGACTTATAAAGGTTTCTGCATATAACTCTGAACATTGAATGATCATCTTATGAAGCTTAAGAGTATACAGAACTAGACTGACCGTGTGACCGTATCTGAGACCAGAATCAAACTTTACAGTTGTTACATTGTCTAAAAGCATTACTTCTGATCATGATTTATGTTCATCACATTGATTTCAAATCATGTTATTTCAAATATTAAAGATCTCAGATTCACTTTTCAAATAAAAATCTAGTTCTGAATAAAGAATATATTTGAATTCTTAGTCACATTTTCATTCTGATCTCATTATTGAGAATGATATTAAATGAGACTATGAAATCACTTCTCACTTACATAATATTATAACATAGTACTCATTTGTTGAAAATTCAATAGAGAGTGTTATTAAATATTGTTACTTTTCTAAACACAGATTATAATTCATATAATTTTAATTATAAAAAAAATATAAAATACAAAAAAAAACAAAAAACAAAAAATAAAATAAAAACAAGAAAAAATCAGAATGAATAAAAAAAAAAAAAAGAGAAAGAAAAAAAAAAAGAAAAGAAAAAGAAAAAAATAAAAAATAAAAATAAAAAAATCAAGATTACAGAGTTACAGTACTCTTAAAATACTCACTTCTCAGAGTCTTTGCAATGTTCATTATTAACTGTGTATCTCTCACAGTGAGAGTAACATGACTGTAATAAGTCATTATCTTAATACTATCTAATAAATAATCAGTATATATCTGTATAAATGTCAATATTTAGAAAATATACATTTAAAAAGTATGGTCAGAATGAACTCTGCTGCTACTTGAATAATATCAAGAGCAGAATACTGAAATTAATGATTTCTCTTATTAATTTCATAAATAAGACAGATGAAGATGATCTTGAGAAATATAAGATTCTCTGACTTCTGATAAAAACAGATCTCACAGAGAGACTCTATTTTCATAATATCAGAGACTGAGTATTATCAAAAAGTGTTACTTTCATGCAATGCATATACACTTACTATGATAATTCACTCTCTGTATACATGACTGAGAGTTGTAGCTTTTCCATGTCACACAGCTCTCTCTGAAATGCTGATACTGATTTGCAACTCACACAGTCTCTTAATTCAGCACACACTGTGTGTATACAGCTCTGCATGCTGAGACTGTATTAATTATTATAATCTGACATAGTACTCACTTTTCACAGGCTATGTTTTGTTTGAGAGAGGAAGAGAGAAGATATGACTGTGATTTTATTAAGAGAGAATGAATAATTAGTAATGTTAAATGTAATTTAATTCTTCTGTATTTAAAATTTAATTAGTCTATACTCTTCAATTTAAGAGTTTCTAAGAGTGTTTTAATAGTTTTCATATCAGCTTGAACTTAGTAATGAGTTGAAGAAGAAGAGAAAAGAGAGAAGAAAGAAATGAGAATAACTTATCTTTATAATATAAAAACAGAGAATTGCTGTAATCATTCTTTCTAGTAATAAAGATCTGTTTTCTACATGTATCTCTGATATAGATTATATGATAACTGTATACAAAGAATATCAACACTGCATGCATTGAATGAAGATGATATTGCTATGTAACACTGTAGCTGTTTTCATATATCTCTGAAAGCTGTTAATATTTTCTTTATCTCTTTATATTTGATAAGTTAGTAATATATTTCAATGCACTCTTTCTTTCATTATTATCATTATCATCATCATTATCATTATTATTATTATTAATATTATCACTATTATCATTATTATTATCATTATTATTATTATCATCATTATCATCATCATCATTATATTATTTCTGACTGTCTCTTCTGTCTTCACTTCTTTTCAACACTCACTGAAATCAATCATGTCATTTCTCTTCAAATATTCTGCGGTTCTGCGGATTATCAAGGTGTGTGAGCACTGTCACAGATTGAAGAAAGAGAAGAAGAAGATGTTCAAGTGAGAGAAGACAGATTGTAGAACATGTTATAATACCTTGAAGAGACTCTGTAAGAGAGTAGAATAATAATGATTTTAAGTAACACTTCTGATAGATTTAGACTGAACTAAGTATAGAAATAATACAGATGACACTGCCTGTGAGAGATTGAAGAAGAAGATAGTGAAGAGTCTTATACAGCAGCAGTGAGATCAGAAGAAGTTCTGAGAATAATTTAAGTTCAAGATAAAGAGAGAAAGAGAGAAGAAGAGTATTACTATAAATAAGCAACAGTAGAAGAAGATTGAGAGAGTGTTAAAGTGAGAGATAAAGAAGTCAAAACTGATAAGTTTTTTATTTATTAAGAGATAATGATTTTTAATAATACTTCTGTTCTCTAATTGATTAGCAGAAGCTGACAGAGAAGAAGAGAATTAAGGTCTTATTCAGATCTTGAATGCACTTCATAATTCAGAATATTGAGAAGACAACTCTGCTCTCTGAGTATGTCAATCTGCTTACTGCTGAGATGGAACCTGAGACAGCAGATTAGAAAATGCGGGATTTTGAGATACATATTGACCTGGCTGAGAGAAAGCAGTGAGATCCCTTCTCTGAGAAGGCAGTAGAGAGAGATTTTAAGATGATTATCACCTCAGATGAGAAGAAGAAGAAGAAGAAGAAGAATGAGAAGTGAATTATGAAGAATAATAAGAAGAATAAGAAAGAGAAGAAGTAGATTTTTTTCTTTTTATATTAGTTAGTTATAAGTTTAAGTTCATAATTATTAATAATTAAAATTAATTTTGAGTTTTCAAAAATTATTGTACAAGTTGTAATCAAGTCAGGAATGATATATATATATATATATATTTAACTATCATGATTCACAAATCACTATAATGTATAAGTATCAACATTTTTTCAACATTGATATTCACAATATTAATATATTTTTAATGATATCATCTGATAATGTAATTTAGTAACACTCTCTTTCACAATATTAATATATTTCAAGAAATATGACAGAGATTAATCAAGATTATTTATTTACTTTTATACATTAATGATATTCAATCTGAGTTAGTACTAAAATCATAACTAAGCTAAGAAATAAGATTATTTTCTCTTATATTAATTCTTCTTACACACATCAGTGATCAGTTATTGAAAATAAATTATTATCTTTCTTAAATTATTATCATATCTTCTGAATCTACTTCTTTTACTTCTTTTACTTCTATTGAAGATCTATAAACTCTTTAAGAAATCACTGTGAATTACAAAGTCTATGTTATTTACAATTCAATATAGAATGCTCTCTTTCAATCATAATAAATAATCACTTCATTCTTTATATCTGATTTCAGGTCATGAAATTTATGAAAAACTCAACACAAATATTAAGATGAACTATGAAATAATTATTAATAGATTATATTATAGATTACTGAAGAGTTATCTCTCTGCTACAATCACTGTAACTTTATTCAGAAACATTTATCATAAACTAGTCATGATTCTGAAGAAATTTCCTGATATCTGAAGTTATCAGAATACAGATAATAAAAGAAAAATAATCAGAAGATTACTACTGAGCTGATAAGTTACTCTATCAGATAATGATTTTTAATAACACTAACTTTCTAATTTGAAGAAAATCATGTAAAAATAATCATATATCAGTACTCTGATTTCATAACTCTCATTTGATAACTTCTGTAAATAATTACTTTATATATATATATCTCTGAATCTTTCTCTTCAATCAATTGAAAACTCTGAATTCTGCACACTTCTTCAAATACTTAATTCAAATCTTCATATTTCACATCAATTCTGTCTTCAGTTCAATCTCAAGACACACTATAAAGTTAATATACAATATCTAGAATCAGAGTTGAAGAATCATTGAAGAGTATCTCTCACAGTGAATGCATAAACTAGTACAAACAATCTTACATTTATAAGAGTTATATGTTATTACATTGATGAGAACTGAACTTATTAAGAGATATTAATTGAATTTGAATCATTGATCAGTAGTCATACTGAGAATTATATAACAGAGATATTAATGACTGTGATTAAAAATGACTATTGAAATATTAGTCTCAGTCTTCTTACAATTATAACTGATAATACTATGAATAACTACACTATAATAAAGAGCTTGAAGCAAAAATTGACTTTGCATTTCTGAAATGATAAACAAGGTCATATTCTCTACATTGCTCATATGATTCAACTTATAATACAAACACTGATAAAGAATCTTAACATTGAGATGAAGAATAATGAGATGACTGATTCTTGAGATGACAATAAGATGAAAATGATTACTCAAGTAACTTTTGCATTCACTTTATAAAAGATAATATTTTTTGATAATACTTTTTGATATTGCTTTTTAATAATGCTTTTTGATAATACTACTGTTAATTTTGAATAGATTGACTAATAATTTAAATATCACAGATTTGAAACATTACTAATGTGATTTGTATCTTCTCTAAACAATAACAATAATTCCATAATATTCAATAAATAAACAAATCAGTCATATCACTGAATATGATACAGAATATTAGAATATGATGAAGTTTAATATATAAGATAACTGTTCAGACTCTTTGATTATATTAGATAATTGATCATTGAGTGTAACACTCTGATTAGAAAAAGATTCAGATATTAAAACTTTCTGATATGAAGTGAACTCAGTTGAAATATGTTATTGATTTACTGTTTCAGTTTTATAAGATAATAAAGACAGTCTCAATCACTCATACATCAATGCTGCAGTCAGTCTGATAAGTGTATAACAGTTTATTTACTTATCTTGAGAAGCAGTTGAATCACTTAAAAAGAAATTCAGTCTGAGATAATACTATAGTACAGACTATTATTACTGTATGAAATAAACTGATATATTACTACAGCAAAACTGAACAATCTTTTGCAGAGTACTATACTATAGCAACTCTACTAGATCTCTTCTGTCAAGTTAATATCTACACTTCTCAAGATTGAACAGAGAAGGAATAAAACTTGTATATTAAATTAACTCAAGACTACTACAATGCCAACTATATGACCCGGTGGCGTAGTGATTAACTACGCTACCATGAAGCCTCAATTAGCGGCCTTCCCCCCGGGGAATGAATGTCAAGAGAGGGCAGGTTCGAACTCTGTGAGAGTCATCTTAATCACAGCTTCCACTGTTAAGTTATAAAACAGTACTGAGAACCCCCGGGTGCACTATAGTGAATCATTGTCAAGCTTAAGATATTCATCCCAGGGGTTTCTGAGTGCTAATTCTCACTGATCTTAGAGTTAACAGTCCTCTGAGTGCTTCAAGTTAGATCAGTACTAGAGTGATTGAGATCTAGAGTGTCTGCAGAATAGTGAATTATTATCAAGCTTAACTAATCAGGTCTCATTCCTCTCACTCTAGGCACTCACTTTCAGAGAATGAGATTTAAAAACTATCTGATTAGAACACTCTGAGCCTAGCAAGAACCTAGATGAGATGAGACCTAGGCATTCTTAATAGGTGATTAGTGTAAGCAAGACTGTGACAGTCAATTGATAGGCTGAAATACTGAGATTGACAGCTGAAAGATTAGAGACTTAACTAGAATTGAGTAGCTCTGATGTTATTCTTAGTAAGAATCTCACTTATGAATAAGCTAGTTACAGGAGCTAGCTGAGTGATGACTCTTTAGAGAAAATAATAACCTCTGAAGCAGGCCTGAGAGAACAGAGGCAGCAGTCAGTTATATAGAGTGTTAAAATATGTATATAGCTTAAGATGTAAACTGCAGAGATCTTGTTCTATAGCTTTCTTTACTGTACTTGTTTCTTTCTGTTCTTTTCTATCTATCTATTTAATGTGTCTATCTTTAAGACTATGTTGTCTTTTCCTTTGTCATAATATTTTTAAATGATTTCAAAGTATTAATAGATGTTGAAATACTGTAATTTGTAAACAGTTTTTGTATTCTGAGCTGAAATTTTCTGATTTTACATATCTGAAATTGATAAGTGTATAATAGTTGACTCTATAGATATAGGAAAAACTCTGAGAACTAAAGATTCTCAGGTAGATATTATAGTCTCTGACTGTATACATCTATAATTGAAGAATAATAATAATAATAATACAATGCCAACTATCAGAGATTTGAATGAGCAGATGTTTGAGATGTGAAGACAGTGAAATACAATTCTCTAGTAAGTAATAATCTTTGATAACACTTCATATCTTATAGAACTATAATACTAACTTTGAAACAGAACTTGTATACATTAACTGCAACTGAAAATCAGGCAAAACTACATACTTGTAAAACTGAATTTGACTGCTATCTTCAAGATAATTCAATGAATTTACATGTTAAATCAATTCTAGAGTTATGAAAAATTGTTGAGAGTACATATTCAACTGTTGCACTGATAATATGTGATATTCTGACAATTTCATTGACAGAGATGAGAATGAAGTGAAAGTTCAACTCAAGTCAAGATATTTATCACTATCATCAGAGACAATTACAAGAAGAAACAATCAAGAAACTCATGATTGTAAAATATGAAATTATCAGACAGTTTAATACCTCTGATCACAGTATATTAGAGAAGTGTAGTTTTCATGAGAAAGTGAAGAATAAACTTGTACAAGAATGTATTTAGTTGTTTCATGAGTGTTATCAATAATTGTTATCAAATTCTGATTATATAAGCAATTACTGAATGAACTGAATGAGACTGATTTTAATCTTCAGTCTCAGTCTCATTCTGATTTTAAAAGAATGATCATCTTTCACAGTTTATTCTGAGAAATTACTCACATTTCACTGTTCTTGAATTAAATCTGGTCATTTTTCATGTCATTTCTCTCAGAAATAGTTCATTTTCAGATTTTTTTGAGGCTTGGTCCTGGTGAGACTCACGTCAAGAAATGTATGAGATCAGACCAAATGAGATCAAATGTGAAATTCATGGTCCCGCCGGCCAGTCTATACAGAACAGTGATAGAAGACATTATATCTCAGTCACTTATACATCTGCATCAAAGAATAACAATGCAGATGTCATGAATTGAGTGAACTTAAATATCTATATATAAACAAGGGTTTTCACTGTCTGAACAGGCTTTCAAGTTCTCAGAATTACTTCTGAAGAAGTCACTGATCAACATCAATGAGAGGTATGTATCAATTGTAACTGACTAGAACATATCACTTTCAACTGCTGATCAGCCTATGTACCTTCTCATTCAAGAGAAAGATCAACACTGGCAGTTCACATCAATCACATCACATTGAAGAAAGAGTTGAAAGACAACTATGAAAATATCTCAATGAAACAGGGAAAAGATTAGCTTCTGTTCAAATTCATAAACAGAAGCTTGAAGAGATTGAATAACAACAATTTGAAGAGAAAATGACAATGAATATGATTCTTGTATCTACTGTGATTGATAATATGTATAATATGAAAGCCATGATAGACAGTGATCTATGCTATTATACAATGATTAAATCTTCAGTTGTAAGACATTATAACCTTCAGTGTATTCTCTTATTAAAACCCTGACTTCTTACAGAATTTAACGACTTAAAGAACATTTGTATCTGTTACATAATAAAGCTAAACATAGATGTCAGAGAATATCAACATGAAGATGTCTATACATATGAAGTTGATAATCTTGATTATAATTTTATATTAGAACTTATCTGACTATCTGAACAAGATATCTTATTGAATACTTAAAATAGAAGCTTAATATTCTCTAATAATAATAGAGTTTACAAAGATGACATTTACAAGACTATGAACCTGACACAGATCTCTGTCAACACTTATGAAATGCTCTGAAAAAGAAGTCACTGAAAAGATCACTGATAGCAGAATCATGTGACAATCTATTTCATCAGTCTGACTGATATTAGAAAAGCTTTAGAGAAGTTATCTCATACTACAATAACAGATTCTCATACAAAACTCTCTCAACAATATTACAAATACCTAGATGTCTTCTGACAAGATAATATTACAAATATACCTCTCTTACAAGACTCAGAAGTGAATCACAGAATCAAGTTAGAAAAGAAGAGTAATAAGAATTATAAGCTATCATGAGACTCTCTTTATAATATATCTCAAGATGAACTTTTTCTTCTTCAGAAGACACTCAATAATCTGTTAAATCAGAGATTTATACATATTAGCAACTCTTTCACTGCAGCTTCTATTCTCTTTGCAAAGAAATCAGATGAAGAACTCTGATTCTGTGTGAACTATTGAGAATTGAACAGATTAATCAAGAAGAACTGCTATTCTTTATCTCTTATCAATGAAACTCTAGCTTGCATCAGACAAGCTTAATGATTTATAAAACTAGATATTATTACTACATTTCATAAGATCTGTATCACTGAAGAAGATGAATGACTTACAGCATTTCAAACATATTATAATCTTTTTGAATGAGTAGTCACACTCTTTGAACTGGCTAATACTCTCAGTATATTTCAGAAGTATATCAACTAAGCACTCTGAGATTTTCTTGATAAATTTGTATCTGCATATCTTAATGACATTCTTATCTTCACTGACAAGTTCAGAAAAGAATATCAAGAACACATGCGAAGAGTATTACAATAATTATGAGAAGCAGAACTATTAATAGATATTGACAAGTGTGATTTTAAAGTCAAGAGTACAAAATATCTTAGTTTTATTATAGAAACTGATAAGAAAATTCAAATGAATTCTGAGAAAGTCTTCATCATTCTTGAATGAGAAGCTTCATGTACTATGAAAGATATACAAAGCTTTATCAGATTTACTAACTTCTATCAGTGATTTATATAAAACTTCTCAGATATTATGAGATCACTTACAGAACTTACTAAGAAGAACTCAGTATTTCAATAATCAGTAAACACTGATACTGCATTTATACAGATGAAGAAAATATTCATTAATACATCTCTGCTAATAACATTTGACTCTGACTGTGAAATAGTTATTAAAGCTGACTTCTCTGACTATGTTACAGAGAAAGCTATATTGTAATATAATGATGAAGATATCTTACAATTATACATCTTTATATCTAAGAAGTTAAGCGCTGCTGAATACAACTATGAGATCTATGATAAGAAACTTCTCACAATAGTACACTGTCTAGAAGAATAAGATTCTGAGCTCTGAAGTGTCTTCAAGTTTGAGATAATCACAGATTATAAGAATCTCAAACACTTCACTATCACTTGTAAGCTTACTGAATAACAGATGTGATGATCTGACCTATTAAGCTGTTTTCATTTCATAATACACTACTGCTCTGGCAGTCAGAACTCATTGATAGATGCTCTCTCATGATGAGAGTAAGATATATTATTCAATGTGATAGACACTCACTGAATGAACTGCAAGCACTGACTCTTGAATCCGAAGATATTAGTTGATCAAGATAAAACAACTCATAGCACTATACACACTTCTTCAATTAGAACTGTCACAGATATCTCAACTTTTCTCAAACCTACACTGAATAAAATGTAACATATAATAGTCTGAACTAATGAACTTCTTCAAACACTCACTGAAGCAGTATATCAAGAAGCACTCTGATTTCTTTCAGAACTATGTATAAGAACTGACATCTCAGAGTGCTCAATCAATGATAATAATACTCTGTAATTCTGTGAATAACACTGAGTCTCTCACTCTGAACTCTTACACATCTGAATAATGTAAGAGATACATGATTTGTGTATAACTGAATAATCTCTTGAGAATTCTACTGACTGAAGATATCAAACAGCATCAGATACTTTGTCTGAAACTGTAACTATTATTCTTTCATCATCTCATGAAAGAATTATAGAAAAGACCTGCTGAAATCACTCAATGTTTCTAATAGAATCTGATAAGATGTGATAATTGACTTTGCTGTTAATCTCTCTGAGAGTAAGAATTATAGAAATATTCTAGTCATTATAAACTGATTAAGCAAAGATGTAATATTGAAATCTTGTAATAAGATGAATACTGAACAAGTCACTAAAGCTTTTCTACAAAGCTCATTCTATCAAATGCATGAATTACTGAGATCTATAGTATTGAATTAAGACTGTTAATTCATAAGTACTCTCTGAACAAGAATCTGTCAAGTTCTCAAGATTATATACTATTTATCAACTGTCTATCACTCTGAGACTGATGATATGTCAGAACAGATAATTTAGACTGTAAAGAATTATCTTTATAAGTTCTGTAATCATTTATAAGATAATTGATATGATCTTCTTCTACACACAGAGATCACTATCAACAGCTGAGATACTGTCTCAATAGATATAAGCCTGTTCTTTCTTACACACAGTTATCACATGAAAGTGTTAAATCTTCTAGAGATCACTCAGTACACACTGAACCTCTGCAGTCTGATTCAGATCACTGATAATATAGTAATAAAGCTCTGAGATATCTGCAACTGAGCAGAAGTCTTCATGACAAGTATTAAACAAGATTAAGAAGATTAAGTCAATATTTGATAAGATTACACAGAGCAGTATAAGATAGAAGATCTTATATAATTGAATCTTAGAAATATATAGATTACATGCTTATTCTGTATATTGAATTAGTATTATGTAAAATACATAGTAACAGAAGTTCTAGAGAGTTATAACTACTATCTTGATACTTTATCAGAGATCTATAATATGTTTCATATAAGCTTGCTTCACTGCACTGTCACTGACTCATTTTCTTCTTAACTAACTTTCAACTGACAGTCATCAGAGATCATAGAAGAAGATAATGAACTTGAGTGAGAGATTAAGAACATTCTTGATGAGAGACCTTACAGCTGCAGTCAATAATATCTTATAAAATGAGTCAGCTATGATCATCTGATCTGAACTCTGAGTTTCATATTATGTGAGACTGCAGCTCTTGACTGATGAAAACTATGCATGATCAGAGAAGAAGAGGACTAATGTAACAGGCTGAGCCTGATCAATTATATAGACTATTTCATTACACTTCATAGATTTCTACTGAGGCTTTGATTCCCAGTCGCTGATTCCCTGCTGAAGCTCTGATTCTCAGTTATCAATTCTCAGCTAAAAACTCATGAAATTTCTATTCTTCCACTCTGAAGCTTCACTGTATACATATATAAATATTCACTCTGATCACTGATTTCTGCACTTTCTCTTTCTTTTCCTTTTCTAACATTTTTCACTTTGTTATATAACCTATATATTATACTAATCGATTCAGCGTAGACTCTTTACATCAGTGAAGAATATTCTTAAGTATCTCTTACAGAATCAAGCTATTTTTCTACAAGAAATGCTTACTATCTGTAAACACTTTTAAACTGAGTCTCTAGATATACTCTTCAGAGACACTCATGAATTAAAAAGAAACTTTCTTAAGTTATAACTACTTAAAATTATCTATTAAATTACAATTTATAAAAGCTTTTGCAAGTTTGTATTTGAAATGAACTTATAAGTCTGACTGTGTGATATGAAAGATGAAGAAGCTATTATCTATATAATAACAGATCTTCACTATATCAAAGTCAAGAACTGACTGAATTATCTAGAGATTGATTATAAGAGATTCTGCTTATCTGTTCTTAAGATCTATCTAGAGAATAAGTTGAGAAACTCTGTGAGTTAAACAGAGAATATCTGAGCTGCAATCATTAATATTAGAAAAAGAGATGAGAAATCTGATAAAGACTACTCACATCATTTTATAAAATTATGATATAAATTGAGATCTGTGAAAATAGAGCTCTGAAATAAGATCTGAATAATGATATTTATAAAGAGACTGAATAAAGATATGTAGAACAAGCTCATTGAATAAAACTCTAAGCTCTTAAATCTGAAGAAACTTATAACTCTTATTCATTACTTATAAATTACTGAGAAAGTTACAGATCTGTGAAGAGCAGATCAATGATCAGTTCTTTAAGAGTCAGAATAACAGAGAATAGATTTATCAGAGAAAGATGATAAGATATAGAGAGATTTATATCTAACTACTAAGCAGAGAGAAAGAGCTTCATAAGCTTCTATTATTATTATTATTATTCTTCAATTATAGATGTATGCAGTCAGAGACTATGACATCTACCTGAAAACTTTTAGTTCTCAGAGTTTTTCCTATATCTATAAAGTTAACTATTATACATTCATCAATTTCAGATATATAAAATCAGAAAATTCCAGCTCAGAATATAAAAACTGTTTACAAATTACAGTATTTTAACATCTTCTGATACTTTGAAACTATTTGACAATATCATGACAAAAGAAAAGAGAACACAGTCTTAAAGATAGACACATTAAATAGATAGATAGAAAAGAATAGAAAGGAAAAGTAAAGTAAAGAGAGACTGTAATAAAACAAATTATCAAAAGATAGTATATAGCTGTTTTAACAGACTATATCAGATCAATTTCCTTCTCTTCATATTCAGATATTTCTGAATTTAGCCATTTTCTTATAGCTGTTTGAGTTTCTGATAGAAAGTCTATTAAGTATTTAATTTCTGTCTCAGTTGAGAATAAGAATCTTATATTTAATTAATTTAGATTATACTTCTCTTTCAATCTGACTCTGAGACTATTATATAATGCACAGTGTATTACAATATACTCAGAATTCTCATTTACATTGCAGAATGAGCATTCTATTGAATCAAATCTATTATCAAATCTTTGTATATAAGATTTAAAATAGTCATGTCCTAGTTTCAGCTGCATTATAGATGAGAATATTTTCTTTTTACATTTGATTGAACAAGATTTTCACTTGAGTTTTGTTTTAAATCTTGAATAATGTATACTCTTCTTTTGTTTCCGCCAGCTTTCATTTCACTTGTCTAAACAAGATTCTTTTATCTTTCTCTTTATAAAAGACCAGGACACAATTTTTTGAATAGATCTGCTTAATTCTGAACTCTTTTTCGCAGCTGAATCAGTCAACTCCGCTTGCATATGAGTATAATAAAAGAATAATAATAATAATAATAATAATAATAATAATAATAATAATAATAATAATAATAAATTGAGAAATAATAATCTCTGAAGATACAGACAATGAAATGCCTGTAAGAGAAGATTTTTTCACAGAGCTTTTAAAATACTATGAATAAAGATTAGTAATCTTCTTCTTTAAGAAGTTATCACTCACACAGAGAAGATATAATACTTATAATCAAGAGATGTTAGTAATTGTTGAATTCTTTAAGATTTGATAACATTATCTTCAGAGTAGTAAGTACTCAGTGTAAGTTCTCACTGATTATACAAATCTACATTACTTCTTAATAACAAAGAGCTTGATAAGATATTAAGTCAGATAAGTAAAGCTGCTTTCAGAGTATGATTTCTATATCTGATACTGTTCAGATCAGCTTAACTCTGCTAATATACTATCTAGATAATCTGATTATAATATCATTATTAAGAAGAAGAATTCTATAAAAGAATCTCTATCATCACTGCAGAAGAAGCTGACTGCAGAGAATTAGAGTTCTCTGAAGCTTGAGAACAGTGCTGATAAGACAGCTGTGCAACTCAGTATAGAAGATGAAAGAAAACTCAGATCTCTGCAGAGAACTGACACTGAAGATTATAAGCTTCTTATATTATATCTTACTATTATTGAATTGATAAAGAATAAAACAGTCTACAATCTTTTAACTCAACTACTTTTAGAATTTATTGATAAGTTACAGCAGAAAGACATCTCTACTATAGCTCAAATTCAGAAGTTGAAGAAGAAAGAATTCAGTTTATACTTAAAAGAGACAGACTCTGAGTAGAACAGTGCTGCTAAGAAATAAGTTACTGATAACTAGAAGAATATGAACTTCTACTGTTAAATGATTCAGTCTTTATCTCTTATAGCAGAATGATATATCAGAAGTTATTGAGAATTTATTATAACAATTCTTATACTGAGCACTTTGAGTTAGAGAAGACTGAAGAGCTTCTAAAATATAAATATATTTAAGACAAGCTCTGAACAGATGTTGAAGAGTATGTTGAGACTTACAATGTCTGTCAAAGAATAAAGATTTCATAGTATAAGTAATACAGTAAGTTAATATCACTACCTGTTTTAAAGAGCTTATAGCAGAATCTATTAATGAATTTCATAGTTAATCTGCTGAAGTCAATAAGAGTCAAAGAATATGACTTAATTTTGATTATTATTAATTACTTTATAAAGATAATTAAATATATCTCTACTTATAAAAAGATTAAAGCCTCTGAATTAACTGATCTGTTTTTACATATTATTATTCATAATCATAGTACTCTGAAATTATTGATAACAGATTAAGAATTCCTCTTTATCAGTAAATACTAATCATCTTTTTACTATTATCTTATAATAAGATGTCTTCTCAGCACTGTATTTCATCTGCAGACAGATAATCATACTGAATGTCAGAATCAGATATTAGAACAGTATCTTTAAGTATTCTATTTATATTATCAGAATGATTGACTCAAGTATCTTCTAATCACTGAATTCATATATAATAATATAAAGAATGCAATCTTAAAAGTATCTTCTTTCTATACTTATTATGAATATAATTCTTCATTATTCAGTGACATTGTGAATAACATTTTAAAGAAAAGAATAAACAGTCAGAATGTTACATAGATACAGAGAATAGAGTATCTCTTAGTATTAGAAGTAAAAGATAGATTGAAACTTTTGAATAAAATTTATAAGAAGATGATGAAAAGCATCTGCTATGCTCAGAAGTAGTAGACAGAATATTATAATTAAAAACATCTTTCAATGAAGTTCTTGATAGAGAATCAAGTACTACTTTCAGTAAAGAATATCAAGATAATAAGATTATATAAGAAGCTCAGTGAGTGATGACTAGAATCTTTCTCAGTAATAAGAGTAATAAGTAAGCAGATATATAAGTTGAAATTAATCTCAGAATTGAAAATAATTCATTCTATATTTCACATTTTCTATT
Source organism: Blastomyces gilchristii SLH14081 (assembly GCF_000003855.2). NCBI lineage: Eukaryota > Fungi > Ascomycota > Eurotiomycetes > Onygenales > Ajellomycetaceae > Blastomyces > Blastomyces gilchristii. The sequence continues at coordinate 3,009,550 of NW_003101679.1, forward strand.
TGAAGCTCTATAAGTAATATTTTGAAACAGAGCTGTCTCAGCTGAATAATATTGAGATTGAGAATAATACTGAATATCTTATGAAGAAAATATTGAATAAGTGAATATATTACAGCAAGCTTCAATATCTTATTAAATGAGAAGATTATTCATTATCAGAGAATTTATAAGAACTGCTTAAGTATTTGAAAAATGCTGAGAAAGAGATTGTAAGCTATGAGATAGCTAGTAGAGACTGCTCTATTATATATCAGAGATATTAAGTAAGAAATACTGCTTAAAACTTCTCATTTTTCTTAAAGAATCTTTTAGAGATAATCTCACAGTTATGAGCTGATATCTTATAAACTCTGTAGCACTCTTCTTCTATTTTTTCTTAAAGAATTTTTTAGAAGTTTAATGAGACTATATAAGTGTAAAATTTCTGAAGCAGTTAATAAGAAAAGAAAGAAATATTCAAAATCAATGAGATTAATATTATTGACTCACAGACTGCTGCTATTCTAATAGAGCTGCAGTCTGTAGAAAAAGTAAAAAGAGAAATCTCAAGATCTACTTGTTAACAATTATATTCTCATCAAACTCATTCTTCATTATTGAAGTCTCTGACACTGATATCTTTATCTACTGAGAAGTTAGTACTGCAGCATCACAGAAGAGTATAAGAGATATATAAAGTATTAACTTATTAATTTACAAAGCATCTCAGTCATCTGCTTCAACTGAAGTGAGATTCTCTTTAATTAGTGATTTATCTCTGTAATACTTTTAATAGTAGTATCAGCTGATTTCTTCTTAAGACTGGTTATTCTGAGATGTTTTTTCATCTTAAAGACTCATACTTTCATCTTCTTTTATAGATGAGTAAGAGGAATCTCTTCAGTCTTAATAAAATCTGTTAATACTTGAAGCTCTGAGATTCTTACTCTATTCTGCTTGAGTATCTAAGCTTCATATCAGAACTGACATAACATCTTCTTATAAAGTAATACTTACAGAAAGACAGAAGTTATTGTTACAGATATAATAAAAATAATAAGAGTGAGAGAAGAAGTAGATGTATAAAATTCTCTCTTTCTTCAGCTGCTTAGTACAGTATAGATAAGTGATAATACTGATCAGAGACTATACTGAAGTCTTCTCACAGAGAGAAGATAAAGAAACTGCAGAATTCTGCAGACTCAACTCAGCAATATTCTGAGCAGAGCTCAGATATGTTATAAAAGAGAAACTATAAATTGAACTTCTCTAAGCTACTGTTTCTGAAATCAAGCTCTCTCTGAGATTCTCTCTGAATGATCACACAGAGTCATACATCACTATGTTAATTGAGAGAGAGAGTGATGTTATAATAGCAGCAGAGAAGGCAGAGAAAGAACTGAATACTGTTGAATCAACTGATAGAAGAAATGACACCTCACTGCAAGACACAGCTTCTACTGCTACAGCTGCAAGAAATGCAGGAGAAGAAGAAGAAGATGTGATAATAAGAGTGATACTTTCACAATCTGTCAATACTGCTGTCTCTGCCTTCAACCTGACTTTCTTAGCAGTCACAGAGACTGCAGCTGCATCATGAAGACATTTATTACTTACTAGAAAACATCAGAATAAGCCTCTTCTTGTCTTTCAAGAATGATGCTCTCATGCACTCACTATTACAGATGAGAGAGAGAAAGAAAAATGTATTATAAAGAGAGAGAATCTTTCTGAAAAATTCTGTTACTACTGTTAACTTTGTCTCTAAAATACATTACTTTTATAGAGAATTTCATATATAGAATAAAATATAATAAGAGATCTGTAAGTCACTTATTAACTACATTTTTCACATTTTAAATCAATATATAAGAAATTCACTTATTATATATTTAATTTAAACAGAGATGAGAAAAGAAGATCTACACAGTCAGCAGAGAAACTCATTTATTTCTTTATATCACATACAGTATATATACTGTTAAATCAGTTAGTAACTGTTACTATATAATAAAGATAATTTCTAATCTGATAATCTTGAGAATATCAAGACTATACTTTTAAAGAGAAGAGTATTATCACATCTCTGACTATGTTAAAACTCTGTTACAGTTTCACATAGCTTATCACTTCTCTACAGATGATTTTATTTATTTCATAGATTATTCAAACCAGTTTTCAATCACTCTATAATATTATTCAGATATAATATGAGAAGATCTGATTAATAAATATAAGAATTCTGCTTCTATACAAGATCAGCAGATTACTCTTTTATAATAGTGAGATGCTGCTGAGGTATCACTTCAGCTATTCTCACTCATAGAATAGAAGAAGAGTATCTGCTTATTATTTATATAGAATAGCTAGATGCTGACTCTCAATTAAAGAAGTCAGTGATTTGTTTTCTTCTACTGAAATATATATGAGAGTTACTGCATTTCTCATACAATCTTCTTAGTATACTAAGTATTATATCTGTGATATTCTTGCAATAACTCTGTAGCTCATGAGCTTACTATTCAAGCAAGATAGTCAAGCTCACTTATACAGCTTCTTAAAAAACTGTCTCTATATAATGCTGCTGACTAGTCACTGCTTCAGTTCCGCTACGTTACAATAGATTTGATTCAATAGAATGCTTATTCTGCAATACAAATAAAAATCCTGACTATATTATAATGTATTGTGTACTATACAACAGTCTCAGAGCTAGATTGAAAGAGAAGCATGATTTAAATCAATTAAATATAAGGTTCTTATTCTCAACTGAGACAGGAATTAAATATTTAATAGACTTTCTATCAGAAACTCAAGCAGCTATAAGAAAATGACTGAATTCAGAAATATCTAAATATGAAGAGATGGAAATTAATCAGATATAGTCTGTTAAAATAGCTATATACTATCTTTTAATATTTTTATTTTATTATAGTCTCTCTTTACTTTACTTTCTTCTTTCTGTTCTTTTCTATCTACTTATTCAATATATCTATCTTTAAGACTTTGTTCTCTTTTCTTTTATTATGATATTTCTAAATGATTTCAAAGTATCAGAAGGTGTTAAAATTAGACTGACCGTGTAACTGTGTCTGAGACCAGGATCAGATTTTTTGATAGTCTTATTACCAATTCAACTGATTTCATTACATGGTTTTAACATTAGATAGTAGTCTTATACTGTCTCAGTGAAACTTACTGTCTACTCTTATCACATTTTTCAAATGAGATCATGATTTTCACTTCTTAATTTAAATTATTTTTATTGCTTTAAATGACTTTAAATCTCATTTGAGTGTTATCAAAAAGCATTACTTTTTAAAAAATTAAAAATAGTCTAAAAAAAACCTTAAAATGTCTAAAAATAGTAACTTTATGCCAAGAATAAGACTAAATGAGATCAAATGAAATCACTTTCTCATTTTTTTCAAGTCATGATTTCATTTTAAGATCTGATATATAGTCACTTTGCATGTTTTTTTAATGACTAGTCTCAGCAGGATTCATGCCAAGAAATGTATGAGATCAGATCAAATAGAATCAAATGTGAAATTCATAGTCTCAGCGGCCAGTCTAGTTAAAATACTGTAATTTATAAAGAGTTTTTATATTCTGAGCTGAAATTTTCTGATTTTACATATCTGAAATTAATAAATATATAATAGTTGACTTTACAGATATTAGAAAAACTCTGAGAACTAAAAGTTTTCAAATAGATATTATAGTCTCTGACTGTATACATCTATAATAGAAGAAGAACAATAATAATAATAAGTAGTTTGCAAAGTAGTTACATGTATAAATAATTATTTTAATAAGTGTGAAAAAAATTAACAAGTTGAGAGAAATAAAATAGTATTATCTCTTTATCTATTTCATAGCTTTAAATTGTATCTAGACTGATTATATAACTGTGTCTGAGATCAGAATTAGAATATTTAATAGTCTTATTATTAATTTAATTAATTTCATTACATAGTTTTAAAATTATATAGTAGTTTTATACTATACTATCTTAGTGAGACTTACTATCTACTCTTATCACATGTTTAAATAAGATTATGATTTTCACTTCTCAATTTAAATTTAGTTTATTACTTTAAATGAGTTTGAATCTTATTTAAGTGTTATTAAATATTGTTACTTTTTAAAAAATTAAAAATATTTTTAAAAAAACCTTAAAATGCCTAAAAATAGTAACTTTATATCAAGAATAAGATTAAATAAAATTAAATAAAATTACTTTCTTATTTTTTCTAAGTTATAGTTTCATTTTAAGTTCTGATAAATAGTCACTTTGCATGTTTTTTTAATAATTAGTCTCAGTGAGATTCAAGCTAAGAAATGTATGAGATTAGATTAAATAAAATTAAATGTAAAATTTATAGTTTTAATAGTTAGTCTAGTTATATCTACATAGTATCTGTTAGATTATTTCTTTTCTTTTCATATATTATATAGAAATAGAGATCAATCAGATATCAGAATTAAGTTACTAATATTAACTGCATCTAAATTTTGTTAGAATAGATGTAAATAAGTTAAGTGATTAATGAAGACTAACTCAGGCTGAAAAGTGTAGATACTTCTGAAACATGATTTTATAAATTTTTCTACTCAATCAACTTCAGGCCTCTGACTGATTGATGCACTGTCTGTCTTCTCAAGTTTTGAGTCTTTTTAGCTCTTTGAGTCTGTGTCTGTCTTTCTGAAAATTATTTTAGCATCCATAATCCGTAGGCTCGCGGTAGGAATGTTTCAGTTACCTCGAATGCGAGGTATGTTCCCTCTTTCTCTTTCAATATTTAACTCTTAAAGAAGAGCTTGTGCTTTGAAATCAAATTCCTCTGAAGAAGGATTGCTCTTCCACTAGTGTTCAAGCTGTGGAAAGAGCTCGCTGTGTTCTATCAATGCTAGGTCAGTGATGGATATTGTAACTGCTACTACAACAAATAAAGATTTTGCTATGAAGTGAGTGTTTCGCAGAGACTGCTGTGCCTTGCTATGCCTGCTTAAGGTCTGTCGCGGTTGGCCAGATGCAGGTTTGTCAATGTTATTCAAAAGACAATAGCACGCTTCCAGCCTGTTCTGGTCGCCGACATCCAGGAATGAGTTGACTTCCAGGACCTCTTTCTTCTGAGCCACCAATTCAAAGAAGTCATCAGCGGATAACATCTCTGGAGTTGAGAAGGAAATAAAGCCAAATGGTACACCACCGGGACAAGATGGGACAGAAAGTGACGCATTCATTCCATAAACATGTCATAGTGGGGCCTTCAGTGCCAAGACATAAATCCACCTGTTACCTTTTCCAATGAACATGGGTGCGTGGCAGGCAAAACACCAGAAAAGGAAAGGGCGTCGACGACCTTCGTTACAATTACAGGGCAATGGTGATCTGTTCGTCCAGAAAGTACAACTACGTGAAGCGCACGTCTCGCCCAAAATCATTATTCCTGTGAGCAAACCAAGCCTGCAACGAGCTCCGGAAAGCCTGCGGAATGTTACTATTGTCCAATTACCCAGTGCCATGTATGCCATGTATAACATCGCTTGTGGGTTGCAAGGTTTCCTCCCACTTGCTCCAACCCCAATCATTACACGCTTATTAATCGCTTTTTGGATATATGAAAGACCTAATGCTCACTTCACATTTTGAAATCAAGCCACCAACGATCTCTGCGCCATATGCCTTGCCTGGTCTCTCTAGAACCATCTCGCAAACGACAGAAGCCTGACGATGATCTTGAACAATCACAACATCAATTGAAAAGGCTGAAGCTCGGCGGGCCACCACCAGCATATTGGGATAATCTGTCAAGAATTTGGTTGACCAAGGACACTTTACAAGAATTCGATCGACGTAATAGCCCTTCAAACAGGATAGTGGAGTTGGGACAATGTCCTTGTCAGCCACTAACTCGACAGCTCCACGCAACACTAAAGAATTGTTGCCAGATACCTGCTCTCGATCCCTTGAGCGGCTGCAAGCCTGAAAGCCTTAAGGAGATAAAAAGGCTCTCCAGGCGGGGCGGGCCTGACTTGTCTGACCTTAGGAATGTATGTAATTTTAGCGGCATGCTGGCACTTATGCTGACACATCAGCTCAGTTCCCAGATCCTCATACCCCTTTTTATCAATCAATGAGCACAAGCAGTTCAGGCCGCAGGAAGCGATGTATGGGGTCTGCTCCAGACAATAGCGACAATAAGGCCACTACAAAGACTACAAGCACTACAGTGTATAATCAAAACTTTCAACAAAATCTGGTTGACCATGGTGTCTATCCACCTGGATATAAATATCCCAATGGCCAGAAACTGGCAAAACCGAATAACTGGCTTGAGCTCAATGAATGACTGGTGCAACCCCGAGCTTCCCTCTCGCCCTCAAAGTTCTCTGAGCAAGAATTTGAAGAGTTTAGAGAGGCGGACATGAATGCATCCAAGGAGAAGCCTATAGTACATTTGACCATTCCGATTATCGAAGGCCATATCAATGATGTTAGGTGTATGAGAGGGGACTACCCATTTGGGAACTTTGCTCCTCTAACTGATGGCATACTTGCAAATGCAAAGCCAGACCACTTTTTTGGTGCTCGGCCTGAGCAGCTAAATTGTCAAATCCGTGATGAGCTTAGCGACTTCATTGTTCCGTCGACGCAGAAAGACCATCTGATAGCTCCAAACTTCTTTCAAGAGGCTAAAGGCCCCGACGGGTCATCTGCTGTTGCTACACAGCAAGCTTGTTACAATGGTGCAGTGGGGGCTTGAGGAATATATAAACTTCAGTTGTACAAGCAGGATGAACCTACCTACGATAATAAGGCCTACACGATAACATCAACCTACCAAGCCGGTCAACTCAAGCTCTACACAACACATCCTACCGCTCCTTGAGAAAGTGATGGCCGCACTGAATACATTATGACCCCGCTAAGATCATTTGCGATGACTGATAACCCAGATACTTTTCGGAGCGGGGCATGCGCGTATAGAAATGCGCGGGATTGGGCAAAGGAATGAAGGGATGAGTTTATCAAATCTGCAAATGATAGACACACGCAAGCATGCTTGGAACTCCTCTCTACATCCGAACATGAGGCAACCTCTGAGCCCACTATCATCCTGGAGGATTCTGATACATCAGCCATGTTTGATGAAGCTGAGTTCCACAATGCTGCACAGTGGAGCTTCGCACACACAAATGACAGCGCTGATGATCCTCCGGCTTCGACCAAGCATACTAAAAGAGCAAGAATCGGAGCCAGCTCAATTAGCCGTGCTAGCAGCAAGTCTCTCCAAAATTAAGCCGTCGGCATTTGTATGTAGCCCTGATACCACCAAGTAGCAATGAATTCCCTTTTTTATTTACGCTCATTCCTGGCGTTATTCTCATGTAGGGTAAGGGCGAGACCATCATAATCATCGTTAGAAAACTGTCGCATATATCGCATCTTCGTTGCCATTCAGTTGGCTTCCAGTCAAGAATATTAAGGACCTCTTTCAGGTAATTTGCGGTGATGGGAGGCTGAGAACTTGGTTGCATCCAGTACCATATGGTGAGGGGACATGTTTCTTCAAACAGCAGCCTGGAACACTTATTGTATCATATGAAGGGGTACTTCCAATCAAATCATGCTCCTATATGGGGGTCCAGCCAGGTTTTGGGCAAGCCGCCAAGAGGACCTCGGGAAACGGAACAGGGCTCGCCCGGAAAACCTTCGCGCAGGACTGAGAAACTGAGAGTGTGAGTCTCCTCCTAAATACTCAGTGCGCTGGATGGATTGCTATTCTGCAAATGAATGCAAGGCCTTAATTTCCTGCTTCGGCAACTTTCCAACTTCAGAGATTATTTTTATTATTATTACCTGCTTTTAATTACCGTAACTTACTATGATTAGCACTTGGCTCAGCATTGTCGGATACATCTTGCTAAGTAGCGCGGTGATTACTCACACTAAAAGTTCGGCCATTGCTAATTTTATGAATTTGTGGATGGGTCTGATCTGTTGAACAACTGGATTCATACATTAGATAGATTTTGCAATCACTGCATGCATCAACAACTGCATACATCAATAACTCAATCAGGAAGTTTGATGTGTGGATTCCAAGTTAAATTGCTGTGCCACTGCGGGTATTTCCGGAGATAATCCCCTGGAATAACGTAATTTTTGTGTCCAATCGTGGACGACTGGGGATACATATGGCCTACAAACAGCAAATTAAATCGGTAAGCCATTAAAGCTGAAAGCGTCGAGAGAGCTCACGATGATAGTGGTTGATTGTATTCAATCATCGGACATCGCTGGTCAGACATCAGTTGTTTGGCCTGATCATCCATTTTGCTGCGTTTAGATTTATTTATTTTCGCCATTCTCAAGACACCTCTGGTTGTAATGTTTGATGTTGCAAAGTGATTGTAGCTTCCTGAGTGAAAGAAATTGTCAGGAAAAAGAGGTTATACACTACTGAACGCCACCAACATCGTATTACTACAATATTTCTCATCATCATCAGCTTTCTACAATGCTCATCTAATACTCGCTTATGCTAGCTCTCTTGGCTCGCACATATATTTTACTATAAATAGCTCTATCTTTTGTATGAAATAGATATATTAGATAGTGTACGGATAATATAACAAGCAGATCTTGATACACATAAGATTCATATGTCTCCAACATATTCATCCGTGACACCCATTCCGACAGTTATGAGCCCGGTTAAGCAGCATCTGAAGAGAAGCGCGATACACCGATCCCAATCCTCATTCGAATTTGACAACAATCATTCGAACTGAGATGATTGATCACCGATCTCAATCCTCATTCGAATTCAACAACAAACATTCGAACTGAGAAGATTGATCCTCATTCGTATACGGTCCGAACTACTCGATCGTTATACCTGATTCCCGGTAAGCAGCATCTGAAGAGAAGCGCGATACACCGACCCCAATCCTCATTCGAATCAATAACTATCATTCGAACTGAGATGATAGATCCTCACTCGTATACGTTCCGAAATACTTGACTGTTATACACCCTGAATTCTGATCATATCTATCCTCAAATACTTGAACTGATTCCTCAATCCATTCAATATAAATGATATGACAGACAAGACAATGTCTAGTGCAACTGTACACCTTAGCATTCCTGGAGATTGGAAACTTTGGTACAAGCATATGCTAGGATATGCAAAGAACAAGAAGATATCAGACTTCATCAATCTTGATAAACCTGATATCTTCTCAGAACTAGAAGAACCTCTGAAACCTGAGTGTTCAGAAGAAGCCACTGCAGAGGTCAAGATAGCATATGATATCAAGATCACTGCATGGAAAATCAAATATATGAAATATGAGAAATTGAATAAAGGTATGACAAAGATATGAGATATTATATGAAAAACAGTTGATATCACAGAGCTACAACATGTATACAGTGAGAATGATGATGTGAAGAAGATTATTCATTTATTAAGAGATTAACTCTTTCTCACAATCACAGACTATTAAGATAATGTAAGAACCTGATATCACAATCTCTGCAAAGCACTGAAAAACAGAAATATAGAGAAGTGATTAAATGACTGATCACTTATTAAAGATGATATCAAAGAGATGAATATAGCTGAACAGTTTAACTTGAAGAAAGACTTCTTAAATATAAATCTAGTTATTGATGCAAATTATATACAAGTATAAACTAAGAATATCTGATATAATAAAGATGTCATATCTTTGATAGAGTTAGTTAAGAACTTCAAGAAACAGTATAGAAAAATGAGTATTCTTAAAGAAGATAAATCTATGAACTTTGCTACTCTTAATGAAAGATCTCAGCAAAATACCTCATTATCAGCAATATTTATAAACTGCATCTGCAGAGTCTGTCACTGATATACTCAGTACTACTATCTCAATTCATTAAGAAAGTCACCTGAATAAAAGAAAAACAGAGAGAAGAGAACACAGATTAATCAAGCTCTTAAGAATCAAGATTTGAAGAGATATATTGATTATGTGATATCTAGAGATTTATTTATAAATATTAATATAATAGATGTCAATGAAGCAGTTCTGAAAGAAATGATTCTGAAGTAATTAGATTCTCAATCTATTAATTATCAATCTATTGATCAGCAGATCTGAAAAATATATAAACTTTTCAAATTCTCACTTCTATCTTTAAAACTTCTGAATCTTTGATACTGGTGTGAAATAATATATATACAATAATTAAATACATTTTCTATTCTTTACATCTGTGAATAAGAACACAGAAGTTTATACAGACAATTTCAGCACTAAAGTTGAAGATTATAAAACTGTTAGAATAATTATGATAAATGAAGCAGAAAAGCAGTTCAATATCAACCTTATTAACACAGCTTATATCCTGAATTTCCATACAAATATCATTGCATGGAAACTGTGTTTTCATATAGAAGGCATCTATTATGATGAAAAAGACTTCAGATTGCAAAAACATGCAGATAATACAATCTTTGCATGTGTTAAAGTATTTGAGAGATTGCTAGTTACAGAATATAATAGTAAAACAGCTGTTTATTCAACTATATTAGAAAAAACCATCACTGAAGCTGATGCAGTTATCATACAGTTCATATCACACACTTCTAACATCACTATATCTGAAAAAATGATATCTTCAAATTCTATAACTTCTACAAATTCTTCTTCTTCTAATCTGCTAATACACACTTCAACAAATCATTCTTCTAACAAGTCAATATGCATAAAACCTTCTCAAAAACCTAAGATCTCTATAGCTACACAGTCTACATGATATAAGAGATTAGAACATTCTTTAAAAAACATTATTATAAAACTTGCAAATGATGTAACTAGCATTCAAATCACTTATCTAGAAGCTGCTGCAGATGAGCTTATCACTGAGCTTTGCAACCTCTATCAGCTATCTAATGCGGAAAATCAAATATCTAGAGATTCCCATGTTAGATCTTATACACTGTATTCAACACCTGAATCTACGCCAGGGTTAGCAGGCTCTAATGTTAATACAGGTTCTAATGTTGATACAGGTCTCAATATTGATATTAATACTCAATCAGCTGCGATAGCTGATTGTACTCAGAACACTGATGTTGATATTAATACTCATTCAGCTGCAATAGATAATCATACACAGAATATTACACCTAGAGCTCATGATATCAGTGCTAACTTTGATGAAGATAATATCATTGAAGGCCGCAGAACCCGAAATCACAGAGCTGCTCATTTTGTGACAGTTGAAAATGCCAAAGTCAATTCTTTTCAAATAATCAATGAAGTATTCTCTCATTCTCATTCTCACCCAGACTTCTACAAGTCTCAAAATTTATTTTCTAATACTGTTTTTACTGTTATCAACAATACATCTATCTCAATAGCATCAATTCCTTCAAGGATTCATAGATCTCAACTGTCAGATTCACTGAATCACTGAACAGATGTTGAAAAACACTCACATCGCGAAGAATCTGAGAATGCTAGACTTCATCTCTATGTCAGAGAATTGCTGCCTCTTCTCAAATGATCGATTAATTGTCTTCTTCTATGTGAATGATATCATCATCCTATCCCAATGAGAGGATTCAGATGAAATATATCAATCCGAGAACATGTTCAGTCCGGTGATATTACAATTAATTGAGTGTCTACAGCTCAGATGCTAGCGGATGAACTCACTAAGACTCTGCCACACCAGAAACATACAGAATTTGTTAAGATGCTAGGCCTAGTTGATATATCAGATATCATCAAGGTGTAAGCAGAATAAATAATCTATCTTGATATAATCTCTGCAGATTCATCTACACTCTTTTTCTTGCAGATTTATCTACACTCTTTTTATTGCAGCTTCATTTACACTTTCTTTTACATATTACATTCACTGAAGAAGGTGTGTCAGAAAAAAGAGGTTATACACTTCTGAACATCATCAACATCATATTACTACAATATTTCTCATCACTATCAGCTTTCTACAATGCTTATCTAATACTTGCTTATACTAGCTCTCTTGGCTCGCACATATATTTTACTATAAATAGCTCTATCTTTTGTATGAAATAGATATATTAGATAGTGTACAGATAATATAAAAATATCTTAATGCATATGAGTCTCTGTGTATAAAGACATTGCAGAGCTAAGCTTAAAACAGAAGACTCTGTAAGATTGATTTTATAGCTTATTAATAAAAGAGATAGAACTATAACTGCAGTGAAAGTATACCTCTAAAGATAAAATAAGATTGACTTAAGAATGAGTTAAATGATAATATAGATAATTAATGAAAGATAGAAGAGAGATCTACAGAACTGAGAGATGAATTAATTATCAAAGATAATAACTGCAGCTGTTTTCTTAATTAAGTTAAGAATAAAGTTAATAAGAGATGTTCTTTATAACATCTGATAATACAGTAAGCTCTTTGAATAATAGTTTTCTTTTTACAGACTGCTGTTAATGAAAATATATCAGAACTATAAATCTTACAGTAATAAAACTTAATCTCAGATAATATATCTATTTCAATAGACTATTCACAGACTGTAAGAAATCTCACTTCTTACAGATTCTTTATCTCTATTTTCTATCTCTTATGTAATTAATAGAGTTAGCAGCTCTTGACTACACATGACTATATAGACTGAAGTTCACAAATACTATTTATAACTCAGCTTGAATATTATTATATATTTAACTTCTATATTTTATCTTTCTATTATGAATACTTCTAGTAGATAATAGTACATATTATATCAAGCTGTAAATATCTGAATAATTGTCTGTAAGTACTTATTCTTACACAGGTGTAAGAGACTGCTGTTAATTACATGAAGTGTTGATATATCTAGAATAATAGAGAGAGTTCAGACTTATTTATCACAGAATCTGTGACTGTAGAAGAATCTGATTTTACTGTATATATTCATTTACAGTTCTACACAGTGTAAAGAGATAATCAGTGATAGAAAAGATATAATGAGAGAAGATTATAATACCTGAGTTCTCTAAGTGTAGTATTGAAGACAGATAGCTGTAGAAGTAGTAGAACTCTGTAAAGAAATGAAGTAATCAAGAGACTGATTATATAAGTAGTGAACACAGGCTTTTAACATATTATTTATTCTTGAGAATCTATGAGAGATGATTAATCAGATGTATTATCTATTTAAGAATCTGTACAGAGTAGGTTGTTGATCAGATGTATTATCTATTCAAGAATCTGTATAAAGTAGATAATATAATAGTGCAATGTCACGGAATTGTACTTCACTTAATTCTACATCAATCAGTGAGCTGTATTCATGTCAAGAATCTTAAAAAGAAAATTCTTCACTTTTAATGATCAGAGTTTTCATTATATATTTACTTCACTTCGCTTCGTAAACAAGCAGATCTTAATACATATAAGATTTATATATCTTCAACATATTCATCTGTGACACTCATTCCGACAGAAATTAATCTAGAACACTGAAATGATGAGAAATGAACAGAAGTTATATATTATTGATATATCTCTCTTATACAGACATATTATACCAGCGTATCAAGATTATGTGAAATCAATTGTGTGATTCAAACTAATGGCAATCATTCACAACTTCATTTAATACATCGGAAACATGAATTGTGTTACAGAATGAAGACTAGCTCTATCAGAGTGAATGACAGCAGTATATTAGATTATATTGCAACTGAATCTTGAAGAAGAAGAAGAAGAAACTATCAAAGCTAGAGATGAGTAAGTGAATATAAGATAATAAGACTTGTATAAGTCATCTGATTATGTTTTATACTCTAAGATTCTTATATTCTGTCTTCTTATCTCTGCTGAGAGTTTCTCTTTCTGTGATTAAAATACATATATAATAATACATTAATATTTGTGATTACTAGCAGAATAAGCTCTGCTCTAGTTATAGAAGCTGATGAGGCAGACTCTGCTCTGAAATTTCTAGCAGAATATATTCTACTCTAGAAATTGTAGTAGTAGAGACTCTCAGCTCTACTATGTATTTTAATTATATACTAGCAGAATAAGCCCTGTTCTAGATTCAGTGTTGATTATTATATTAGATTGATGTATTAATATTATTATAAGCTATAATATTGAATCTGAAATAAGAAAAGTATGTCTGTTTGATTAGTTATCTCAGCTGATATATTAAAAACTGTATTACCTAATAAGAGAAGCTGTAGCTGATATGAATAGCACTTGTAAAAGACTTCTATATATTATTAAGTATTGATAAGATGAGTAGAATTTATTCACTCATTAAATTAAGATTCTTTTCTAAGTCAATGTATAAGAAACTTGACTTTGTTTTCTCTTGTAAGTTTTATATCTAGAATCTCATTGATATTATAGTCTTTATTCACATTGTCTATCTCTGAGTGAATAATCTCTGAGAGTATATAATTGTTATTGATTTCTGTGACTCTGTAAGATTCTAGAAGAGAGATATGAAAAACATTATATATACAGTATAATAAGAGTAGTAACAGCTTGTAGACTTAAGTATTAATATATTTTTATACTATGAAGAATTCTAGAAACTTATGATTCAACTTCTTATTAAAACATTTTATTTTTATATTCTTATTATTGAGAAAGACTAGATCTTCTTCTTTAAATTCTTGAGAATTATTATAAATATAGTGAGTTATGAGATTCTGAGTATATAGTAGATATAAGTAAGTCTCTTCTTAAGCTTTTCTAATGAGTACTGTGTGATATTCAGTCTCTAAGTGATTCAGTTCTGAAACTGAGAAGTCAGATATAATCAGCAGTGATAAGTGATAATCTAGATTTATAAAAAAGAGTGTAATATCTAGTACTGAATAAACTGAATTACTGTATACAAACTCTGCAAGAGTTAGAAGATTTATTCAGTTGATTTAAAAATACTCTATATAAAGATAAGTATAGATTTCTAACTCTCAGTTCTGTCTTTCTATTTACTCATCAGTCTGTGAATAATATACAGTTAAAAGTCTGTGATCTGTATTCAGAGTTTATAAGAGAGTGTGTTAAAATTCTGAGATAAATAAATAATCTCTGTCTGAGATGAGAATAGCAGACATGTTATGTAGATAAACTATATTATTAATAAAAAGATAAGTAAGTATCTCTGAAGTAAGATTAATAACTGTAGATATATAATATGATCTCTTTGACTGCTTACAGATAATAACTAGAATGATATGAAAGATGACTTCTATTACTGAGCAGAGTGATTTAGAAAGACTGATAATGAAGTTAAGTATAACTGTGTATTAGTTAGTATCTGAACTGAGAACCAGTATTAGCTTGTTATATGTATAATGTGATATAAGCTTTGTATATTTACATGTCTTATATCTCTTCCACCACAATGCTTAACTCGATATATGTGAGATTTAGACTGGGCCGCCGGGGATCATGAATTTTCATGTTTTGATTTTCATTTGATCCTGGTCTCATACATTTCTTGGCGTGAATCCCCGCCTGGGGACTGGGCTATCAAAAAAACATGTAAAGTGACTATATATCAGATCTTAAAATGAAATCATGACTTGAAAAAAATGAGAAAGTGGTCTCATTTGATCTCATTTAGTCTCATTCTTGACATAAAGTTACTATTTTTAAACATTTTAAGGTTTTTTTTAGACTATTTTTAATTTTTTAAAAAGTAACACTTTTTGATAACACTTAAATGAGATTTAAAGTCATTTAAAGCAATAAAAATAATTTAAATTGAGAAGTGAAAATCATGATCTCATTTGAAAAATGTGATAAGAGTAGACAGTAAGTCTCACTGAGACAGTATGAAACTACTATCTAATGTTAAAACCGGGTAATGAGATCAGTCAAATTGATAATGAGACTATTAAAAAATCTGGTTCTGATCTCAGACGCGGTTACATGATCAGTCTATGTGAGATTAATAGAATCAGTATTGAATTAGACTGTATATTTAATGAGAACTGAGAAGACTGATAGTAAGAGTATTATAAAAGTGTTCTAGAAGAAGTTGTTTTATAAGAAGATGTTCAGAGACTATAATATAATTCTGATAGAAAAGTAGTTTATTTTCAATAGCTTAATTTTCTAGATAATTATAATTAGTGAGAGGAATAAGAGATTCTAGATTCTCTGAGAGATGCTAATATATAATATTTAGAAGTAGACTGAGAGTAAGAATAGATAATTATGTATAAAAGTCATCACTATAATGAATATCTGCAGCTATTAATATGATAGCTATTCTAACTTAGTAAAAATAATCTTATGATCTGTTCAGAAAATAATGAAAACTGTTATTAAGCTCTGTCAGCTTCTCTGACTTTAATCTGTAATCTAAGTATCAGTTAGAAGTATCTGCTGAGTTCTTGTAATCTTTCTTATACTTAATAATAATATCTAACTTACTCAGATGCTGTGTTCAGCAGACTTGATAGTGACTGAGTACTTTAATTATTAGAAAGAGAAGAAGATTATTATAATCACTGTAAATAACTATTTTATAATAATTACTCTGTATAAAGTAACTTCAATGTCTGATTGACTCTATAATAGCCAGCATTTTCTAATTATATATACTGTAATTATATTCTGCATTTATTATTTTTCTGCTGTAGAATATAACTAAGTATAGATATTTATCTACTTCTTTCTGTATAAGTATTTTACTTATAATATAGTCACTAGTATTACAGAAGATTATAATTTCTAGTTCATTAGAGTAGAAGATAAGAAGAAGAATCTTAATAAATTTATCTTCTAACAGCTGAAAACTGAAGTCTTTAATATCTATTCATTGAAAGATCTTATTGGCTTTTAGTAGATTCATTATTGATAGAGTCACTTTACTATAGCAGTGTATAAAGCAGTAATAGAAGTTACAGAATTCTAGAAATTCACAGATATCTTAAATAGATTTAGAGATGAGTCATGATACTATAGCTTCTATATGTTTTAAGTTCATTCTTGTGCTGTAATAACTGATTATATAGCTTATGAAGTTGATCTCTTTCTATAGAAAGCAGTATTTAGAGAGATTGTATATCAGATAAGTCTATCTGAATTTCTGAAGCATCTTTCAGATATATTATCAATGAGTCTCTAAACTATTCTCTTTTATATATATAATAACATTATCTATGTAGACAACAGTGAATTTATCTATATATAAGAGAAGAGCTGTCTGAATATACTATTGAAAGTGACTGAAGAAGTTGCAGAGACTGAAGAAAATAATCAGATATTTATAATTTTCATAACATATTTTAAAAGCTGTGAGATGCTCATAATTCTCTGCAATTCATAGCAGATGAAAGATATGAATAAGATCTAGCTTTGTAACGCAATCAATTTCATTAAATCTTTTCAGAAGTTCTGAAATTAGAGATATTATATATTGATTTTTAACTGTGATTGTATTTAGATTTCTATAGTCAATGTAAAATCTCTTAGAGTTATTCTTCTTAAGAGTGAACAGTACTGAGAATGCATGAGAACTTTTACTAGACTGAATAAATTCTCATTTCAAGTTCTTATTAATATACTTCTTCAGAAGCTGTAGTTTCTTCTTACTTATATTATATAGTGAACTCTTCTTGAGAGTCTTACTATTTATTAAAGTTATCTTTATATCTGTATCTGAATAGAGAGGAAGAGAGTTTGCTGTGAGTAGATGAAAAATATTCTGAAAATTCTTCAACTGTGATGACAGAGTGTCTGATACTGATTGAGTTAGTTCAGAGAATTGTAACCAGGCTATTATAAGAATTATTTCATCTCTGAAGAATTCTTATAGCAGAATATCTTCTATGTTCTATTAATGTACATGAAATCTGTTGAATATCTGACCTGTGTCTTAATGAATGCCAGAGTTAGTGTTATATAGTCAAGACATGTCTAGAAGAAGAGATAAGATCATTAATATAGAACAGAAATAGTATGTGATTAGTTATCTATCAGAACTAGATAGAATAAGCTTATAAATAAAGAGAGCTGTTTAATATGAGTAATACTGTAGATTCTTCAGAGAGATCTCTACTACTGATATTTTAACAGTATTTAGTACTTCTATCACTTTTAAGATTATGATATTTAACTCTGCATCAGAGTTAACTAAAGCTGAAAGAATGAGACAGATATATTTCATATTAGAAAGACTGTTTAAGCTATAATATATAAGATATATCAAGTTATTAAGAGCTGAGACAGTATTGAGAATTGATATATTATAGTGAATAGTCTTCATGAATAAGATATATTCATCAACTCACTGAGTAAAGAGATTAACTTAAGACTTATCAGTGCATGTGACTGTCTCTAGTAATATACTGATTTGTTTTTTAGTTTTGAAGAGAAGAATAAAGAGTGTGTGATAGCATAATCTGAAAAAACAGTGCATGAGTTATCATGCTGATAACTGATATAAGAATATTCTGACAGTTACAGATCTCTACAGATAAGTGTATAAAGACTGATATTAGATAAGTATAGCATTCTGATATTCAGTGTCTTATTTATTCACATCAGATGCAGATATCTTTATATTAATATTTTCAGTATTTATTATCTATGATATCTGAATTCTTGTTACTACTATGTAATAATCTGAAACAATCTCTATTAACAGAGACAGTGATATTAGAGATTGTATTCTTATATATAAAATTAAATTTAACTTAACAATTCTGTGAAATGAGTTAATATAATATGAAAATATAACTCTTTATTATTATAACAGTCTTCTTTCATTCAGTGAAGAATGTTAGCTAAGTATTAAAGTAAACTTAATTAATCTGATAAAGAATCAGTATTGTTAACTTAATACAGAATATAATACACAGTGTGAGATTATTTCATTTTAAGTCTGCTATAATAATCTCAAAGTCAGTGATGAAATCTACTATATATTAATTATATTACATATGAGAAAAGTTCATTTATAACTCTGTAGTAAGAGCTGTATTAATCTTTTAATAATTATTACAGAGTTATATCTTCAGAATATCTCAGATAATAATATATATATTCTGTTTTATTTACATTTACTGAATATATTAATAAATCTTGAGACTAAGATAGTTAATACTAAATAAAATTTTAAAGACTTCATTGATAATAAGATATTCACAGATATTATTATTTATATTTAATAGCTAGAAATAAATATTACTAATCTTATTAAAGATATTCAGTTCATATAATTTCATCTTAGTAATAGTAATTATAACTTAATAATAAGTATTCAGAGTTAAAAGTATGTCTTTCATATAAATAACTTTCAGAGTTTTCAGATATTAAGTGAGTTATATATTAATATCAGTTATTTAACAGTTCTAAGTAATTAGTTTATTAACTTAATCTGTAAGAGCTTGAATTTGAGTAGTTTGACTAAGTATCATTTTTTTTTTTGCTGTGAGACACTGTGTATAAACATATAAGAGAAGGAAAAAAAAAATACTGCAGATCTGTAACTGATAGTAAGATAAGAAGATTCAGTAATATTACAGAATGAAGACTAGCTTCATTAGAGTGAATAACAGCAGTATATTAGATTATATTGAAACTGAATCTTGAAGAAGAAGAAGAAGAAACTATCAAAGCGAGAGATGAGCGGGTGGATATGGGGTGGCGAGGCTTGTGTGGGTCACCTGACCATGCCCTATGCCCTAAGATCCTTATAAATTGCAGGGAACCAGGAAGACGCTTTGGTCACTTCAGAGATCATGTTCTAGCTGCCAAGAATGCTCATAGCCTCTCCATTTCACCAAGAACCACCGTTAGGTCGGCCCATCAACAATCTTTCCCTGGGGCATTGTCTTTCCATGCTCAACAGCCATAATTTATGTATCCCCAAAGTTGTTTGTTTTATTACGATTGGCCACGGCTACCAACCATGACCACTTAGGTGCTGTTTAATTGTAAATGCCAATAGATTGAGGAGAAATGCCCCGAGAACATCAGAAAATTGCAGGTTTAATGGACGCCCTGAGAGATACAGATATTGATATCTATAGTCATACTTTTTAGAAGTTCATGGCCTGGGTAGAATTGACCGCGGAGTCATATAAAATATTTGCTTCTGGACGGTGTAGCTAACGTAATCACATCAAATCAAATGGTGGTTAATCATATGTGCTGGCTTTGACCAGAGGATGAATCCTAGCCAACATTTGCTGACTATTTGCACCAATCCATCTCTGTTCGCCGGATACTTTCACCTCCTATATTTCAATAACGTCGCTGTCGTTTTCCACAGTTCCCCTGGCCTGCAGGCCCAGCCTATCGCCATTATGTGTTGGTTAACGCACTCCAGCATAAGTTTGGGATGCAACCTTACCCGTTGTGTTTCGATTATCGACTCCAGAAGCGCAATATACGAAAATACTGTCCTAGCGTCCGTGAGGATAGCTGTGCTGTCAGAGTAGAGAGAGTGATATGGATAGCTTTTCCGGCGGGAGTTTCCTCACAATATACATAACTGTGAGCCGCCGATTCCCAGAGCCGTGTCGCCGGCACCGGAGATGTCGGCCTCGTGGTAGTAGAGTCCAGGGACAGGACTTTCTGAGACTTAGCAGAGCTCTGCTGCTGCTGGTCCCCAGAGTGCTGGACCTTCGCGGCCATTTTTGTTCCCGGGTCAATACTATCATTCTTTTCTGCACCCAGATGTCAGTTGCGACCGGTTATAAGTAGAAGAACGGGAGTTTTCGGTGCACATGTGGGAACTTGTACCACTGTCACCTCTGCTGTCCGCCGAGCCAGTCTCTGATTCCTCGATCTTAGGAGTTTGGGTTGTCTGGGTATCTACGCATTGGATGCACAAAGATATCTAGACATTCCTGTAGAATAATATTGGGACAAACATGCAGCAAATAAAAAGATAGTTTTAGGATTATGACAACATATTTTCGCTACATTAAGTGCCTGGATATGATATTTGGTCACTGCTATTATACGCTCCGTCGAAATTCAAATCCGCTCATAGCTGAGAAGAACACCAAGTCCGCGAACTCTCTCTAGGCATACGTCCCAGCCTTGTACCAGGAAAGCCCAGAAGAGAATTACCTCACACATTTCAAGCCCGCTTCTAGCTAAATCAGCTACTGCTTTCCTCTTACAGCAAGCTCCATGGCGGGCTCAGGAGGACAGAAAATCCATTTCAAAATATCAAAGGCTACCTTTCTGTTGTAGTTGTCTTTGCCGAGGTTGTATACAGCTCTCAGTGTCAAGGTGAGCATTAGGTTCATTTCTGATGGGTCGCAGGTTGCTTGGACTATGCGTACTTTCCCATAAATGAATGTGACAAGTGTGGCCTTGGTGGGTACTCTTAGCATTCGCACAATCCTATGAAGATGAATAATGAGAAGAAGGTGCAAAGAGAGAAGCAAGAAGAGAGTGTGTGATCATATCATCAAGAAACCTTTCTTGTATATGAGCTTGGCCATGTACCAGTTCTCCTCAGGAAGTCATACCATCTCATTCATCTGACAGTAAAAGATTGAAGTGACTGTCAAGAGTTCATCTTTCAGAAGATAATCTCTGCTGTTTTCTTGCAGTTTCATATTAACTGTGCTTAAGTGATTCTGAATCATGCAGCTTCAGTGATTATGATGAAGATAGAAAATTTGTTCTTCTTTGATGCAGAGGTGGGAATTAATTATGATGCTGATGCCCAGCCTGTGGAAAAGAAGGCCTTGAAACCTGATAAAACAGCAAGAAAAGATGAGCAAGATGAATGAAGAGTATCAAATATATATCATCATACATAATCTTCAGCCTTAGTAAAGAGAACTTCATCTAGAACCTGATGAGCAGCAGTCTTCATGAAGCCAGAGAAACCTCAATTGCTTGAAAGATTCTGAGTTTTCTTCAGTGCAGTAACTCTCTCACACTTGTGAATAGCTTGTAGAAGCTCTGAGAATATTGAGAAAGTCATCTTCTCTCTGATGCTGTCTCTACAATGCATCTTGAGGTCCTCTGTCTTTTGCAATGACTCAAAGAGAAACAAGTCTGATGAGTAGAAGATGTACAGGTGAAAAAGACCCGCCAGGAGCCAGTCAACCTGCTTCAGACAATGGCATGGCATTCTTTCTGATTCCATAATGTGCAGTTAATGGAACCGTCTGCTGCTCTGCTGGTCCGATGGCGACGTGACCTCTGAGAGTTGTTGCCATACCGGAAGAACGTAGGGTTATTACACGACCGGATTATGGTTGTTCCATCATTTCAATTGCCGACACGGTCGCTGAGCTGTTATTATTATTATTATTATTCTTTCATTATACTCATATGCAAGCAGAGCTTATACATTATTCAAGATTTGAAACAAAACCCAAGTGAAAATCTTGTTCAATTAAATGTAAAAAGAAAATATTCTCATCTATAATACAGCTGAAACTAGGACATGGCTATTTCAAATCTTATATACAAAGATTTGATGATAGATTTGACTCAATAGAATGCTCATTCTGCAATACAAATGAGAATTCTGAGTATATTGTAATACACTGTGCATTATACAATAGTCTCAGAGCCAGATTGAAAGAGAAGTATAATCTAAATCAATTAAATATGAGATTCTTATTCTCAACTGAGACAGGAATTAAATACTTAATAGACATTCTATCAGAAACTCAAGCAGCTATAAGAAAATGACTAAATTCAGAATTATCTGAATATGAAGAGGAGAAAATCAATCAGATATAGTCTGTTAAAACAGCTATACACTCTCTTTTAATAATTTATTTTATTATAGTCTCTCTTTACTTTATCTTTTTCTTTATCTTTTTCTTTCAATTTCATTCTATCTATCTATTTAATGTGTCTATCTTTGAGACTGTGTTCTTTTTCTCTTTTCCTTTGTCATAATATTATCAAATGATTTCAAAGTATCAAAAGATGTTAAAACACTGCAATTTGTAAACAGTTTTTGTATTCTGGGCTGGAATTTTCTGATTTTGCATATCTGAAATTGATGAATGTATAATAGTTAACTTTACACACATAGGAAAAACCCTGAGAACTAAAAGTTCTCAGATAGATGTCATAGTCTCTGACTGCATACATCTATAATTGAAGAATAATAATAATAATAATAAGCAGAGCTTATGATGAGTCCTTGCGTGATGTTAAATACAGGTCAAGTGTTGATTATACAGGAGGAAATACAGGTGTTAAGACCACGCCAAGATAACAAGAAGATAGGAAAATACAAAGAAGTGACAATTAGATACATGCGATAATAACTTCTCAGCTCAGAAACATAGAGTGATTTATTGAAGTGATTTGTACACCTCTGTATTTATTAGGAACCTGAGGTGCTTGAGTTCTGGATTTAATGTATTCCCTGCGGGTTTCGAACTCACACACCTTGGTTTCCCACACCAAGGCACTACCAGGTGGCTGCATTAACCATTCAGTCACCGGGGCGTCACTGAGCTGTAAATCATAGTATAATAATGAATGAATAATGAAATCACTGTAAATAAGTTATAAACTGAAAAAAACAATTATTATATTAATAATATCACTGAATTCAATCTATATAATTACTAATTCTAAAAACTGTCTTATTCACTGATATTATTCTCTATTGAAAATTACAGACACTTCTATCTAAATTCTTTTAAATTAACTGAATTAAGTTTCTTTTATAGTCTTTATTTCTAGTTATATCACTCTTATTAATTATATTACTAAACTTGTGAATTAAGATTTATAGATTAGCTATAATCTGAGAGACACTGTTATTAATTATCTGATATCTAAAAGTTAAGATTTTAAAGTTATTAGATACTGAGTATTTAAAAGTCTATATAATTATTAATCTCTAAATAAATCTGAGAATTATTTCACTGACTCTAACTTACTATTTCAGATATGATATATAAGAGGTCTATACTGAATAGATTAGTATTAAGGTATAGATCTTATATAATAAAAGTGAAAAATATTAGAGAAGAAAAATAAAAAGACAAAGTATAAGAATTAGTGATTAAGATAGATATTTATATATATATGAAATAAAGCTTCAGAGTGAGAGAATAGAAACTTCATAATTTCTTTAACTGAGAATTAATAACTGAGAATTAAAGCTTTTAGTAGAAGAATTAAAGCTTTTAACAGAAATCTATAAAGTGTAATGAAATAGTCTTATATGATTAGACACAGCTCATTACATTAATCTCTTTCTTTTAGAAATAAGAGTTGAGTGATAGAATTATAAGTGTGTAGTTGTTATCAGTTAAAAGCTACTGTTTCAGATAATATAAAGCTCAGAGTTCAGATTAGATAATTATAGTTAATTTATTTCACAAGATATTATTAGCTGTGACTAGACTGATCACTGAAATCATGAATTTTATATTTAATCTCATTTAATCTAATCTTATACATTTCTTAATATGAATCCTACTAAGACTAGTTATTAAAAAAACATGCAAAGTGACTATTTATCAGATCTTAAAATGAGATCTTGACTTAGAAAAAATAAGAAAGTGATTTCATTTAGTTCTATTTAATCTCATTCTTGATATAAAGTTACTATTTTTAGACATTTTAAGGTTTTTTTTAGACTATTTTTAATTTTTTAAAAAGTAATGCTTTTTGATAACACTTAAATGAGATTTAAAGTCATTTAAAGCAATAAAAAGAATTTAAATTAAGAAGTGAAAATTATGATTTCATTTGAAAAATGTAATAAGAGTAGACAGTAAGTCTTACTGAAATATAGTATGAAACTACTATCTAATCTTAAAACTGTGTAATGAGATCAGTTAAATTAATAATAAAATTATTAAATATTCTAATTCTGATCTCAGACACAGTCACACGGTCAGTCTAGCTGTAACTGCAGAGTCTTTTATTAAGAATATTCTTAATTTCTTATTTAAGTTCATTATCTTCCTCTATAATCTCTGACAGTTGTCAGTTAAAAGTCAGTTAAGAGAGAAATGAATCAGTAGCAGTGTAATAAAGTAAGCTTATATAAAAAACATTATAAATTTCTGACAGAGTATTAAGATAGTAGTTATAACTATCTAGAACTTTTATCACTTTGTATTTAGTATAATAGTAGTTCAGTGTATGAGATAAGTATATAATCTGTATATTTTTAAGATTTAATTATATCAGGTCTTCTATCTTACAACCACTTCATCACGAACTCGTTCAATTCTTTGAATAAGAACCCGCTGATAGATTCATTGAAAAGCCCTCGATCATACAAGCATTTTGACCCCATCGCCGACCACATACCCCGTGTGGTGCTGGAGTTATCCAGCCAAACATGAACCAGATGTTGTTTGAAACTCCTGTGTGAGATTATTCATATTCGCCCCTACCACATCACAACCCTGAGTCAAATTGTCATACAAATTGTAAGGTGAAGAGATCTAGTCATATGCATCAATCTTCTCTATTTTGAAAGATTCTTAATCTGTAATTGTGAAGATATCTGAAGAGCAATCTTCATGAAAACCCTGTCTATCTTTGATGTTTCAAAACATTAACATCAAGTCTCACTCATGTACTGCTCTTCTCAATCTGGCCCACCTCCGGTAAAAAGATACAAAAAGATACCTTGATAATAGTATTAAGTATATAATCAATGAATACATCTAAAGTGACCTCTGCATCTGTCTTTGATATATTAAGACATCAACATCAAGTCTCACTTATGTATTACTTTATTCAACCTGATCTATCTTCAGCAGAAAGATGCAAAAGAGTATCTTATTAACAGTATTTAATACATAATCAGCAGACACAATAACTATAAAATCAGTATATCTCAAGATCTGACTGAGTCTTTGATCTCTGCACAGTGAGATATATTAAATCTAGTTTTAATATCTCAATATTCAATAGATTCTGTAAGAAATTGAGAACAGTAATATTAGATTTCTATTGAATTTGAGAATTAACTCTATATTAATATAATCATTGACAAAGTCTTCTATCTTGAGATATAAATCATCAGTTCCTCTATATCTCACTGATAATATTTATATTATTATATAGAAACAGGCTTATATTCTCTATAACTCTAAAGAGGGAAAGTCTTGATAGAGAGTATATAGTAGTATATATCTTAGCAGTTTCTATCTCATTCTTCTATAGCAGTTAATGCAGAAGAAAAAAGATCTTAGAATTAGTTTTTTACTTCTCTTGAAAAAGTAAGATGTTTTTCTCTGAATTTTATATAATATTCTTACAAAGAATTAAAAACAGAGTTATTTTCTATCATAATTTCACATTCTTTTAAGTAAGAATTACTTTTTCAGTGACTGAAGAGCTCTTATTAATACTTAATTCTTTTTTACACTCTTTATTAACTGATTCAAGTTGCACACTTATTATGTGAGGAGAATTAAATGATTTAGAATAAAATTGAATAGTTTTAATCAATTTCTCTGCAAAAAATTAACTTATTTTTTATCAGTTTTTCTCTTAAAAACTGTCATATCATTTAATTTATTATCAATTGATATCATACTTTTCCTCACTGTATTTCAAGAAAGAGATTGTAAAGATTTTATTGATTTATCTTAAAAATCAGTTTTAGTTTATTAAATTCTCTTCAAAAATCTAATCTAGTTACTAAACTAGTGTGAAAAAAAATCAGATAGTTTATACATAAAAGTCTTTCATACTTCTTTTAAAATAGTCTGATCAACTTTTCAATTGAAAATAGACTGATATATTTGTCAATTGAAACAGTCTGACCAGCTTTTCATTAAGTGAGAAAAATGAGTTCAAAAATATACTCAGTTGATGTGAAAAATAATGCTTTCTCAGATGCTATTTCTGAGATTGAAATTCTGAAGAGAAGAAAGAAAGAAGAAATACAGAAACAATAAGTTCTTAAAATACAAGAGCTTGAAAAAGCCAGTAAAATTCTTGAAAAACAGTATCTGATTGAGATGAATGAAGAAGTTCTGTTAATTCTTCATACTCAGACTAGATAACTACAGAAAGTGATTAAGTTCAAGCTTGAAATTTCAAACACAGTTTAAAAAACATTGAAAATTTCTAGTACAATCACTGACTCTTCTTCATCTTTTTGTTTCTCAAATCAGAAAAAAACATATGCTCAAGCAGCAGAATCTGCTGTTTTTAAATCTACTATCTCAAAACCTGCTCAAAACTCTGAAAGTACTCAGAGAAAAAATGCTCATACTTCTCTTCATAAGAAAGAAGAGAAGAAAATGTAAAAAGAGAAAAATGTTCAAATCTTTAAAAATAGAAGACTTATTCTCAAAGTCTCAAATAGAGATATTCTGTAGAAGAACAAGCTGAACTTAAATCTCATTTTCAAAATTAGAAATGAAATTAATCAGCAGTTCTATTCTCAGTTAATGTATGATATTAAAGTTCAAAAATCAGTTGTAGCTTCAATTGAGTCATCTTTCTTTGAAAATTCTATCATTCTAACTACAATGTCTGAATTCAGCATGAAATTTCTTATTGAGAATGAGAATATCTGAAAATCAGCAATAGAATCTCTGTTAAATACAACAATTTTATCTGAAAGAGATGAAAAGTGAGATAAATTCATTCTTTATAATATTTCAGTTGAAATTTTTGACTGTGAGAAAGAAATACTACTTCTCAAAAATGAGTTAGAAGAATACAATTCTATTCAACTGAGAAAGAAGCCTGTATAACTGAATTCAATTGAATTCAGATAAATCAGAAGAAATATCTCTGTTCTAGTTTATACAAAAACACTTGAATAATCAAAAATCTCTGAAGTGAGAGTAACAGATTTGAAAATGAGAGTTCATGAATACAAAGACTTCAGAATGAATCTCAAAGCACAAACACAGTGTTCAAACTGTCAAAGATATGAACACTTTGCAATCTCTTATTTCAGAGACTTAAAATGTGAATTCTGTGTCAAAGATCACAAAACTAGTGAGTATAAATAAAAAATATGCTCAAAAAGAGATGAAATCTGTCAACATACTCTGTTTAAATACTCTAACTGCAAAGAAAAGCATGTATCTAGTTCAAAAGAATGCACATTTGCTCTAAGAATTTCAAAGAACTGAAGAAAAGAAGAAGCTCAAGGTTAATCTAAAACTGAAGATAACTTTATTATTATTATTATTATTATTATTCTTTCATTATACTCATATGCAAGCGGAGCTTATGATGAGTCCTTGCATGATGTTAAATACAGGTCAAGTGTTGATTATACAGGAGAAAATACAGGTGTTGAGATCATGTCAAGATAACAAGAACATAGGAAAATACAAAGAAGTGACAATTAGATACATGTAATAATAACTTCCCAGCTCAGAAACATAGAGCAATTCATTAAAGCGATTTGTACACCTCTGTATTTATTAGAAACCTGAGATGCTTGAGTTCCAGATTTAATGTATTCTCTGCGGGTTTCGAACTCACACGCCTTGATTTCCCACATCAAGGTGCTACCGGGTGGCCGCATTAACCATTCGGCCACTGAGACACTGAAGATAACAGTCAAGTTAATAAATCTATAACTGCAAGCTCAAAAAGAAGAAACTCTCAATTGTTTAAATTCTCAAACTCAAATTCTTCAGCTAAATACAAACAGAATTTGAATCCTTAAACACCTGTTAAGATTAGAGAATTGAGAAATGACTCTGTTGATAAACTAGAAAGAATATCAAACTTATTGAGATAAAATCTTATAAAAGAGAAAATAGCTTGAAAGAAACATGAATATTCTCTGATAGTCAAGCTGCTTTGAAAAGACTTAAAAATAGTCAGATTCATAATGATCAAATGAATCTTGAACTGATTTTAAATTCTGTTATAAAAATTCAAAAGAGAAGAATATCAAAACTGATAATTCATCTGCACTGAGTTTGTACTCATATGAATATTCATGGCAATGAATTGACTGATTCAGCAGTAAAAAAGAGTTCAGAATTAAGTAGATCTATTCAAAAAACTGTGTCCTGATCTTTTATAAAGAGAAAGATAAAAGAATCTTGTTTAAATAAGTGAAATGAAAGCTGACAGAAACAAAAGAAGAGCATACATTATTCAAGATTTGAGATAAAACCTAAGTGAAAATCTTGTTCAATTAAATATAAAAGGAAAATATTCTCCTCTATAATTCAGCTGAAACTAGAACATGGTTATTTCAAATTCTATATACAAAGATTTGATGATAGATTTGATTCAACAGAATGCTTATTCTACAATGCAAATGAAAATTCTGAGCATATTGTAATGCATTGTGTATTATACATAGACTGACCGTGTGACCGTGTCTGGAACCAGAATCAAACTTTACAGTTATCATGTTACCTAAAAGCATTACTTCTGATCATGATTTGTGTTCATCACATTGATCTCAAATCATGTTATTTCAAATATTAAAGATCTCAGATTCACTTTTCAAATAAAAATCTAGTCTCAGATAAAGAATATGTTTAAATTCTTAGTCACATTTTCATTCTGATCTCATTATTGAGAATGGCATTAAATGAGATTATAAAATCACTTCTCACTTACATAATATCATAACATAGTACTCATTTGTTGAAAATTCAATAGAGAGTGTTATCAAATATTATTACTTTTCTAAATACAGATTATAATTCATATAATTTTAATTATGAAAAAAATATAAAATACAAAAAAAAAACAAAAAACAAAAAATAAAACAAAAACAAGAAAAAATCAGAATGAATAAAAAAAAAAAATAAAAGAAAAAGAAAAAAATAAAAAATAAAAATAAAAAAAATCAAGGTTGCAGAGTTATAGTATTCTCAAAATACTCACTTCTCAGAGTCTTTGTAATATTCATTATCAACTATGTATCTCTCATAGTGAGAGTAACACAGCTGTGATGAGTTATTATCTTAACATTATCTAATAAATAATCAGTATATATCTGTATAAATATGAATATTTAGAAAATATACACTTAAAAAGTGTGGCCAGGGTGAACTCTGTCATCACTTGAATAACATTAAGAGCAGAACACTGAAATTGATGATTTTTCTCATTGATTTTACAGACAAGATAGATAAAGATAATCTTGAGAAATATAAGATTCTCTGACTTCTGATAAAAACAGATCTCATGAAGAGACTCTATTTTCATGATATCAGAGACTGAGTGTTATTAAAAAGTGTTACTTTCATACAATGCATATGTACTTACTGTGATGATTCATTCTCTGCATATGTAACTGAGAGTTGTGACTTTCTCACACTGCACAGCTCTCTCTGAGATGCTGGTACTGATTTGCAACTCACACAGTCTCTCAGTTCAGCATGCACTGTGTGTATACAGCTCTGTGTGCTGAGACTGTGTTGATCATTATGACCTGATATGATACTCACTTTTCACAGGCCATATTTCATTTGAGAGAAGGGAAGAGAAAGATGTGACTGTGATTTTATTGAGAGAGAATAAATAATTAGTAATATTGAATATAATTTAATTCTTCTGTATTTAAAATTTGATTAGTCTATACTCTTCAATTTGAGAGTTTCTAAGAGTGTTTTAATAGTTTTCATATCAGCTTGAACTTAGTGATGAGTTGAAGAAGAAGAGAAAAGAGAGAAGAAAGAAATGAGAATAACTTATCTTTATAATATGAAAATAGAGAATCACTGCAATCATTCTTTCTAGTAACAAAGATCTGTTTTCTGCATGTATCTCTGATATAGATTATATAATAACTGTATACAAAGAATATCAATACTGCATGCATTGAATAAAGATGATGTTGCTATATAATACTGTAGCTGTTTTCATATATCTCTGAAAGCTGTTAATATTTTCTTTGTCCCTTTATATTTAATAAGTTAGTAATATATTTCAATGCACTCTCTCTTTCATTATCATCATTATCATCATCATCATCATCATTATTATTATCATCATTATCATTATTATTATCAATATCATCACTATCATTATCATTATTATTATCATCATCATCATTATTATCATCATTATCATATCATTTCTGATCATCTCTTCTGCCTTCACTTCTCTTCAATACTCACTAAAATCAATTATATCATTTCTCTTCAATTATTCTGCGGTTCTGCGGATCATCAAGGCGCATGAGTGCTGTCACAGATTGAAGAGAGAGAAGAAGAAGATATTCAAGTGAGAGAAGACAGATTGTAAAACATGTTATAATACCTTGAAGAGGCTCTGTAAGAGAGTAGAATAATAACAATTTTAAGTAATACTTCTGATAGATTTAGACTGAACTAAGTATAGAAATAATACAGATAGCACTGTCTGTGAGAGATTGAAGAAGAAGATAGTAAAGAGTCTTATACAGCAGTGATGAGATCAGAAGAAGTTCTGAGAATGATTTGAGTTCAAGATAAAGAGAGAGAGAGAGAAGAAGAGTGTTACTATAAATAAGTAATAGCAGAAGAAGATTAAGAGAGTGTTGAAGTAAGAGATAAAGAAGTTAAAACTGATAAGTTTTTTATTTATTGAGAGATAATGATTTTTGATAATGCTTCTATTCTCTAATTGATTAGTAGAAGCTGGCAGAGAAGAAGAGAATTGAGACCTTATTCAGGTCTTGAATACACTTCATGATTCAGAATATTGAGAAGACAGCTCTGCTCTCTAAACATGTCAATCTACTTATCACTGAAGTGGAACCTGAGGCAGCAGATCAGGAAATACGGGATTTTAAGATGCAGATTAATCTGGCTAAGGAAAAGCAGCAGAAACCCTTCTCTGAGAAGACAGTGAAGAAAGATTTTAAGATGATTATCATCTCAGATGAGAAGAAGAAGAAGAAGAAGAAGAATAAGAAGTGAATTGTGAAGAATGATAAGAAGAATGAGAAAGAGAAGAAGTAAATTTTTTTCTTTTTATATTAGTTAGTTATAAGTTTAAGTTTTTAATTATTAATAATTAAAATTGATTTTGAGTTTTCAAAAATTATTGTACAAGTTGTAATCAAGTCAGAAATGATATATATATATATATATATATAACTATCATGATTCACAAATCACTATAATGTATAAGTATCAACATTTTTTCAACATTGATATTCACAATATTAATATATTTTTAATAATATTATCTGATAATGTAATTTAGTAACACTCTCTTTCACAATATTAATATATTTCAAGAAATATGACAGAGATTAATCAAGATTGTTTATTTACTTTTATATATCAATGATATTCAATCTGAGTTAGTACTAAAATTATAACTAAGCTAAGAAATAAGATTATTTTCTCTTATATTAATTCTTCTTACACACATCAGTGATCAGTTATTGAAAATAAATTATTATCTTTCTCAAATTATTATTATATCTTCTGAATTCACTTCTTTTACTTCTTTTACTTCTATTAAAGATTCATAAACTCTTCAAGAAATTACTGTGAATTACAAAGTCTACATTGTTTACAATTTAACACAGAATACTCTCTTTTAATCATGATAAATGACTACTTCTTTCTTCATATCTGATTTCAGGTCATAAAATTTATGAAAAACTCAACACAAATATTGAGATGAACTATGAAATAATTATCAACAGATTGTATTATAGATTACTGAAGAGTCATCTCTCTGCTACAATCACTACAACTTCATTCAGAAATATTCATCATGAACTAATCATGACTCTGAAGGAATTTTCTGACATCTGAAGTCATCAGAATGCAGACAATAAAAGAAAAATAATCAGAAAATTACTACTGAGCTGGTAAGTTGCTCTATCAGATAATGATTTTTAATAACACTAACTTTCTAATTTGAAGAAAATCATGTGAAAATGATCACATATCAGTACTCTGATTTCACAACTCTTATCTGATAACTTCTGTGAATAATTACTTCACATGTGTATATCTCTGAATCTTTCTCTTTGATTAATTGAAAACCCCGAATTCTGAACACTTCTTTAAATACTTAATTCAAATCTTCATATTTCACATTGATTCTGTCTTTGATTCAACCTTGAGATACACTACAAAGTTAATATACAACATCTAGAATCAGAGTTGAAGAATTATTGAAGAGTGTCTCTCACAGTGAATGCATGAACTAGTATAAATAATCTTATATTTATGAGAGTTACATATTATTATATTGATGAGAACTGAACTTATTAAGAGACATTAATTGAATTTGAATCATTGATCAGTAGTCATACTGAGAATTATATAATAGAGATATTAATGACTGTGATTAAAAATGATTATTGAGATATTAGTCTCAGTCTTCTTATAATTACAACTGATAAAACTGTGAATAACTATACTATGATGAAGAGCTTGAAGCAAAAATTGACTTTGCATTTCTGAAATAATAAACAAGGTCATATTTTCTGTATTACTCATGTGATTCAACTTGTGATACAAACACTGATAAAGAATCTTAATATTAAGATGAAGAATAATGAGATGACTGATTCTTGAGATGAGAATGAGATGAAAGTGATTACTTAAGTAACTTTTGCATTCACTTTACAAAAGATAATGTTTTTTGACAACACTTTTTGATATTGCTTTTTGATAACACTTTTTGATAACACTACTGTTAATTTTGAATAGATTGACTAATAATTTAAATATCACAGATTTGAAACATTGCTAATGCAATTTATATCTTCTCTAAACAATAACAACAATTTCATAATATTCAATAAATAAATAAATCAGTCATATCACTGAATATGATACAGAATGTTAGAACATAATGAAGTTCAACATATAAGATAACTATTTGAGCTCTTTGATTGCATCAGATAATTGATCATTGAGTGCAACACTCTGATTGAGAAAAGATTCAGATATTGAAACTTTCTGATATGAAGTGAACTCAGTTGAAATATGTGATTGATTTACTGTTTCAGTTTTATAAGATAATAAAGACAGTCTCAATCACTCATACATCAATGCTGCAGTCAGCCTGATGAGTGTATAACAGTTTATTTACTCATCTTGAGAAGCAGTTGAATCACTCAAAAAGAAATTCAGTCTGAGATAATACTATAGTGCAGGCTATTATTACTGTAAGGAATAAACTGATATATTACTACAGTAAAACTGAACAATCTTTTGCAGAGTACTATGCTGTAGTAGCTCTACTAGATCTCTTCTATTGAGTTAATATCTACACTTCTCAAGATTGAACAGAGGAGAAATGAGACTCATATGTTAAATTAGTCTGAGACTACTACAATGTCAACTATCAGAGATTTGAATGAGCAGATATTTAAGATGTAAAGACAGTGAAATACAATTTCCTAGTAAGTAATGATCTTTGATAATACTTCATATTTCATAGAACTATAATACTAACTTTGAAACAGGACTTGTATACATTGATTACAACTGAAAATCAGGCAAAACTACATACTTATAAAACTGAATTTAACTGCTATCTTCAAGATAATCTGATGAATTTACACACCAAATCAATTCTAGAGTTATGAAAAATTGTTAAGAGTATATATTCAACTATTGCACTGATGACATGTGATATTCTGATAATTTCATTGACAGAGATGAGAATGAAGTAAAAGTTCAACTCAAGTTGAGATATTTATCACTATCACTGAGAACAATTACAAGGAGAAACAATCAAGAAACTCATAATTGTAAAACATGAAATTATCAGACAGTTTAATATCTCTGATCACAGTATATCAGAGAAGTGTAGTTTTCATGAGAAAGTGAAGAATAAACTTGTACAAGAATGTATTTAGTTGTTTCATGAGTATTATCAATAATCATTATCAAATTCTGATTATATAAGCAATCACTGAATGAACTGAATGAGACTGATTTTGATCTTCAGTCTCAGTTTCATTCTGATTTTGAAAGAATGATCATCTTTCACAGCTTATTCTGAGAAATTACTCTTATTTCACTGTTCTTGAATTAAATCTGGTCATTTTTCATGCCATTTCTCTCAGAAATGGTCCATTTTCAGATTTTTTTGAGGGTTAGTTCTGGTGGGACTCACGTCAAGAAATGTATAAGACCAGATCAAATGAGATCAAATGTGAAATTCATGGTCCCGCCGGCCAGTCTAATTATACAATAGTCTTGAAGTCAGATTGAAGAAGAAGTATGATTTAAATTAATTTAATATATAATTCTTATTCTCAACTGAGACAGGAATTAAATACTTAATAGACTTTTTATCAGAAGCTCAAGCAGCTACAAGAAAATGACTGAATTCAGAAATATCTGAATATGAAGAGGTGGAAATTGATTAGATATAGTCTGTTAAAACAGCTATATACTATCTTTTAATAATTTTATTTTGTTATAGTCTCTCTTTACTTTACTTTTTCTTTTCTGTTCTTTTCTATTTATCTATTTAATGTGTCTATCTTTAAGACTATGTTCTCTTTTCTTTTGTCATGATATTGTCAAATGGTTTCAAAGTATCAGAAGGTGTTAAAATACTGTAATTTGTAAACAGTTTTTATATTCTGAGCTGGAATTTTCTGATTTTGCATATCTGAAATTAGTAAATGTATAATAGTTGACTTTATAGATATAGGAAAAACTCTGAGAATTAAAAGTTCTCAGATAGATATTATAGTCTCTGACTGTATACATCTATAATTGAAGAATAATAATAATAATACTCTTCTATCTTATATTACTCAGTGAGATCTTAGTGAATATTAATTTAATTCTTTTAATCTTGTTTAGTACTTATTATGAAGATCTCTGCTCAGTTATAAGTGTCTCAGAGCTTTGTTACTATATTATCAGCAATCTGAATTAAACTGCAGAGATTCAGTATGAACTATATAATCTCTAGAAGATTTAACATCTTTATATAATAACTGTGTATAAGAAAGAACAGACTTATATCTATTAAAATAATATCTCAGTTATTAATAACAATCTCTGTGTATAGAAGAAGATTATGTCAATTATCTTATAAATAATTATAGAACTTATAAAGATAATTCTTTACAGTCTGAATTATTTATTCTGATATATTATTAGTCTCAGAGTGATAAGTAGTTAATAAATAATATATAATCTTGAGAACTTAACAGATTCTTATTCAGAGAGTGCTTATAAATTGACAGTCTTAATTAAATACTATAGATCTCAGTAAGTTATATATCTGATAAAAATGTGCTTTATAAAAAAGCTTCAGTAATCTCTTTAGTATTTATTTTATTACAAGATTTCAATATTATATCTTTACTAAATCAGTTAATAATGATCAGAATATTTTTATAACTCTTACTCTCAGAGACATTAATAGTAAAATTAATTACTACATCTCAGCAGATTCTATTAGTAATATTAAGCAGTTTCAGTAAATCTTTTCTATAATCTTTTTATAAGATGATAGAGAAATAATAGTTACAGTTTGAGACAAAGTGTCTGATACTGTTTAATATCTTAGAGCAGTAGTACTCTTAAGACATTATTTAATATAGTTACTCACATTTTAAATAACTGATTATATATGAATTATATATCTCTTATATTATTCTGATGCATAGAAGTTCAGATTAAGAGACTCAGCATTATTTATAAAATCACAGAGTGTTATTATTATTAATTGAGTATTTTAAGATATTTATTCTTATATATAGTTCTGAGAAGAATCAGAATACTTCTTGATATACTACTTCAGTGAGTGTTTAAAGAAGTTTATTAATCTGAGCTATTATATATTATAATTTATTTAGTGTAGATTTGAAAGAAGTCAGAATATCTATAACAGTTCTAATCAGAGAAATATGTATAGTGTTATAAGTTGTTTCATTAGAATTAACTAGTATTTTCAGATTCAAGAGCTGATGCTCTCAGTTCATTCAGCAGATGTCTATTATATTAGAAGGCATATCTTACTCTCAATTGTAAGAGAGCATCTATTATTGAGTTCTGACTGTCAGAGAAGTAGTGTATTATGAAATAAAAACAGTTTAATAGCTCAGATTGTTGCATCTGCTGTTCAGTAAGCTTGTTATGGCGGGCTGCGCCCAATCAATCATATAGACTATTCTGTTACACTTCACAGATTCCAACCACTGCATTCTCGAACGCGTACGCTCCGATTCTTGGCCATTCTCAATTGCCAATCCTCAGCCGCCACGAACACGTATAGATTCTTCCGCCCCGAAGCTCCACCGCGTATGCCACCACATACTAGACTGGCCGCTGGGACCATGAATTTCATGTTTGATCTCATTTGGTCTGGTCTCATACATTTCTTGGTGTGAATCCCGCTGGGACTAGTCATTAAAAAAACATGCAAAGTGACTATATATAAGATCTTAAAATGAAATCATGACTTGAAAAAAATGAGAAAGTAGTCTCATTTAATCTCATTTAGTCTCATTCTTAGTATAAAGTTACTATTTTTAGACATTTTAAGGTTTTTTTTAGACTATTTTTAATTTTTTAAAAAGTAACACTTTTTGATAACACTTAAATAAGATTTAAAGTCATTTAAAGCAATAAAAATAATTTAAATTGAGAAGTGAAAATCATAATCTTATTTGAAAAATGTGATAAGAGTAGACAGTAAGTCTCACTGAGACAGTATGAGACTACTATCTAATGTTAAAACTGTGTAATAAAAGCAGTTGAATTGATAATAAGACTATTAAAAAATCTGGTTCTGGTCTCAGACACAGTCACACAGTCAGTCTATTATATACGCGTATAAATATTCACTTCAATCACTGATTCTCACATTTTCTCTTTCTTTTCTTCTCTAATGTTTTTCTCTTTGTTATATAAGACCTATATATTATACCGATCTATTCAGCGTAGGCCTCTTATACTAGAAAAACATTCATCATCTTCTCATTAGAAATGATTATTCATCAAGAGATATTCGAATGTGTAACAATGTGTAAGAAAGAAAAACAGTTAAGTGAACACTGAGGTCTTAGATAGAAGCTTACTTGCCAGTCACTCGGACTCTGTAATAAGATCTTATAAGAGAATATCAGTGAAAGACCTGAGAGTTCTGACACTCAGACATATGAGAATATGATTACACTTCTTCAGATTTCACAGATATCACACATCTGACAAATGATATAATCATGTCTAATGATAATATGAGAGAACTCTCAAGTGTGAGTATAGAAGTGATATCACAGTGACTCTGAGTAATGTTGAAATTACAACAGTAATAGATAGCAGACATGCATATAACTCAACAACTTCAATATGAAGAGATTTAACAATTAACTCATGCAATTTCAACATCTACAGAATTGAATATAAAAGCACTGAAAGAATGCTTAGATACTTCTGTATATTTCAATACTTCTGATCTCACTCTCTACTTATTATGAAGAATGAAAATGCTTGTGAAACTGAGTGTAGATAAAGATGTCATCAGTTCATTAACTAATCAAGATTGATATATCAATGAATGATTGAAGAATCATATGAAATAGAAGTTCTATTCATGAATAAAAGTATGTGAATCAGTGTTGTGAATATCTGATAATATCATTAAATATCTTAATATTCTGTTTCAAGACACTGTCATGCAACAGAAAGTATTAGATTGATTACAGAGTATCTGACGGAGAAACACTTCTCTTACAATATTCATCTCTGACTTTGACATCAAGATTCTAGAGGCAGGTGATCAATCTTGAAAGAATTGAATGAAGATTAGTATACTCAAGAAGATATTAACTATTGAACTCTTACAGACTCTTGTAAGTGTAGATGAAGATCAGACTTATGAAGATTTCTGCACACAGCTCTGAACATTGAATAACTGTCTTATCAAGCTCAAGAGTATACAGAACAGTGATAGAAGATGTTACACTTATACATCTGCACTGAGAAATAACTCAGTTACTTATACATCTATGCTGAGAAATAATAACAATGATGCAGATGCTATAAACTTAGTAGACTTAAATGTCTATATATAAGCAAGAGTCTTCACTGTCTGAACAGACTTCTGAGTTTCTGAGATCACTTTTGAAGAAGTCACTGATCAATGTTAATAAGAAGTATACATCAACTGTAACTGATCAGAGTACATTGCTTTTAACTGTTAATCAGTCTACATGCCTTCTTGTTTAAAGAATGAATCAGTGTCTGTTCACATCAATTATGTTACATTAGAGAAAGATTCAGAAGATAACTATGAAAATACTCTGATAAAACAGAGAAAAGATTAGCTTCTGTTCAAATTTATAAACAGAAGCTTGAAGAGATCAGATAATAACAATTTGAAGAGAAAATAACAATGAATATGATTCTTGTATCTACTGTGCTTGATAATATGTATAATATGAAAGCTATGATAGACAGTGATCTATGCTACTATGCAATGATAAAATCTTCAGTCATAAGACATTATAATCTTCAGTGTATCTTCTTATCAAAACCCTGACTCCTCGCATGATTTGATGATTCAAAAGACATTTATACTCATTACATGAATGAAGTTAGCCATAGATGTGAGAGAATATCAATGTGAAGATGCCTACATATATGAAGTTGATAATCTTGATTACAATCTTATGTTAGAACTTGTCTGACTATCTGAATAAGGCATCTTATTGAATACTTGAAACAGAAGCTTGATATTCTCTAACAATGAAAGAATTCATGAAGATGACATTCACAAGATCATGAACCTGACACAGATCTCTGTCAATGTGTATAAAATACTCTGAAAAAGAAGTTGCTGACAGCAGAATCATGTAACAATCTATTCTGTCAGTCTGACTAATATCAAAAAGACTCTAGAAAAGTTATCCTGTGTTACAACAACAGATTCTCATACAAAACTCTCTCAATAATATTATAAATATCTAGATGTTTTCTGACAAGATAATATTATAAATATACCTCTCTTATGAGATTCTGAAGTGAATCACAGTATCAAGTTAGAGAAGAAGAATGATAAGAACTCTGAACTGTTATGAAGTTCTCTTTACAATATATTCTGAAATGAACTTCTTCTTCTTTGAAAGACACTCAATGATCTATTGAATAAAGAATTCATATATATTAGCAATTCTTCCACCGCAGTCTCTATTCTCTTTACAAAGAAATCAGGTGAAGAACTCTGATTCTGTGTGAACTATTAAGAACTGAACAGAATAACAAAGAAAGACTGTTATCTGCTATCTCTTATCAATGAAACTCTAGCTCACATTGAACAAGCTCAATGATTTATAAAACTAGATATCATCACTGCATTTCATAAGATTCACATTGCTGAAGAAGATGAGTGACTTACAGCATTTGAAACACAATATGATCTCTTTGAATGAATAGTTACTCTCTTCAGACTGACTAACACTCTCAGTATATTTTAGAAGTATATCAACTGAGCACTCTGAGATTTTCTTGATGAATTCACATCTGCATATCTCAATGACATTCTCATCTTCACTGATGAGTTCAGAAAAGAATATCAAGAACAAGTACAGAAGATATTACAATGACTATAAAAAGCAGAACTATCAATAGATATTAACAAGTGTGATTTTGAAGTCAAGAGTATTAAATATCTGAGTTTTATTATAGAAGCTGGCAAGAGAATTCAAATGAATTCTGAGAAAGTCTCTGCTATTCTTGAATGAGAAGCTCTGTATACTGTGAAAGATGTATAAAGCTTCATTGAATTTGCTAACTTCTATCAGTGATTTATATAACACTTCTCAGATATCATAAGATTACTTACAGAACTTATCAAGAAGAACTCAGTATTTCAGTGATTAGCAGACACTGAAGCTGCATTTATATAGATAAAGAAGATGTTCATCAATGTCTCTCTACTAATAACATTTGACTCTGATTATAAGACAGTTGTTGAAGCTGATTTCTCTGACTATGTAATAGAAGAAGTGATATTGTAATATGATAATAAAGATATTCTATGATTATATATCTTCATGTCTAAGAAACTGAGTTCTGCTGAATGCAATTATAAGATCTATGATAAGAAACTTCTCACAATCATATACTATCTAGAAGAATAAGACTTCAAACACTGAAGTATCTCTGAATTTGAGATAATCACAGATTATAAGAATCTCAAATACTTTATAATAATCTGTAAACTCACTGAATAACAGATACAATGATCTGAGTTCTTAAGCTGCTTTTATTTTATAATACACTATTATCTCAGCAGTCAGAACTCAATGACAGATACTCTCTCATGATAAGAGTAAGATATGCCTTTCAATGTAATAGATATCTGTTGAATGAACTGAGAATATCAGCTTCTAGATCTGAAGATATTAGTTGATCAAGATGAAACAACTCATGATACTATATACACTTCTTCAATTAGAACACTCTCTCTCTGAACTGCTATCAGTACTGATATTAACACTAATATCTTGACTTCTCTGAAACCTACACTGGATGAATTATGACATGTAACAGCTTAAACTGATGAACTTCTTCAAGCACTCACTGAAGCAGTACATTAAGAAGTATCTCAATTTCTCTCAGAACTATGTATAAGAGCTGACATCTCAGAATGCTTAATCAATGACAATAATACTCTACAGTTTTATAAACAATGTTGAGTCTCTCACTTCAAACTCTTACACACTTGAATAATGTAAAAGATGCATGATTCATATATAACTGATCATTCAGATTGTGAATAACTGTATTAAATAATCTTTCAGAAGTTCTACTGATCTGAGATATTAAACAGTATCAGATATTTTATCTGAAACTGTAACTATTATTTCTCTGTTATCTTATAAAAGAACTGTAGAAAAGGCCTGCTGAAACTGCTTAATATCTCTGATAGAATCTGATAAGATATGATAATTGACTTTACTATTGATCTCTCTGAGAGTAAGAGCTGTAGAAACATTCTGATCATTGTGAACTGATTGAGTAAGAGTGTAATATTGAAACTCTGTGATAAGATGAATACTGAACAAGTCACTGAAGCTTTTCTAAGAAGCCTATTTTATTAAATGTATAAATTACTGAGATCTATAGTATTGAATCAGAGCTGTTAATTTATGAGTACTCTCTGAATAAGAATCTATCAAGTTCTTAAAATTATATACTGTTTATTAACTGTCTATCACTCTAAGACTGATGATGTATTAGAATAAATAATTCAGACTATAAAGAATTATCTTTGTAAGTT
Source organism: Blastomyces gilchristii SLH14081 (assembly GCF_000003855.2). NCBI lineage: Eukaryota > Fungi > Ascomycota > Eurotiomycetes > Onygenales > Ajellomycetaceae > Blastomyces > Blastomyces gilchristii. The sequence goes on from NW_003101679.1 coordinate 3,051,692, forward strand.
CTGTAACTACTTATAAGATAATTGATATGATCTTCTTCTACACACAGAGATTGCTATCAATGATTGAGATGCTGTTTTAACAGATATAAGCCTGTTCTTTCTTATAAACAGTTATTATATGAAAGTGTTGAATCTTCTAGAGATTATACAGTTCACACTGAATCTCTACAGTTCAATTCAGATCACTGATAATATAGTAATGAAACTTCAAGATATCTGTGATTGAGCAGAAGTCTTCATAATGAGCACTAAACAGAATTAAGAAGATTAAATCAATGTTTACTGAGACTCTGCTGAACAATATAAGATAGAAGATCTGATATAATTGAATCTTAAGAATATACAGATCACACACTCATCTCACACACTGAATTATCATCATATAAAGTATAAAGTGATAGAAGTTCTAGATAGTTATAACTACTATCTTGACATATTATCAGAAATTTATAATGTCTTTCACACAAGCTTGCTTCATCACACTGTCACTGACCTGTTCTCTTCTCAACTGACTTTCAACTGACAGTCATCAGGCATCATAGAAGAAGATGATGAGCTTGAGTGAGAGATTGAGAATATTCTTGATAAGAGACCCTGCAGCTGCAACTGATAATATCTCATAAAATGAGTCAGATACAATTATCTGACCTGAACTCTGAGTTTCATATTATTCAAAACAGTAGTTCTTGACTGATGAGAACTGCTTCTGAAAAGAGAGGACTAATGTGACGGGCTGCATCTGATCAATTATATAGACTATTCTGTTATACTTCACAGATTTCAATCACTGCATTCTTGAATGTGTATGCTTCAATTCTCAGCCATTCTTGATCACTGATTCTCAGCCATCATGAATGCGTATAGATTCTTCCGCCCCGAAGCTCTACTGCATACATCATCACATACGCGTATAAATATTCACTCTGATCACTGATTCTCACATTTTCTCTTTCTTTCCTTCTCTAACGTTTTTCTCTTTGTTATATAAGATCTATATATTATATCAATCTATTCAGCGTAGACTTCTTACACTTGTAAATGATTGTGAAATACTTGAGATTCTTATAATCTGTAATCATCTTAAATATGAAGATACTTCAGAGTTCAGAGTCTTATTCTTCTAGACAGTATACTATTGTAAGAAGTTTCTTATCATAGATCTCATAATTACACTCAGCAGAACTCAATTTCTTAGATATAAAGATGTATAATTATCAGATATTTTCATTATTATATTACAATATAGCTTCTTCTATAATATAGTCAGAGAAGTCAGCTTTAATAACTATCTCACAGTCAAAGTTAAATATTATTAGTAGAGAAGTATTAATGAATATCTTCTTTATCTGTATAAATACAGCTTCAGTATTGACTGATTATTGAAATACAAAGTTCTTCTTAGTAAGTTCTGTAAGTAGTTTAGTAATATCTGAGAAGTTTTGTATAAATTATTAATAGAAGTTAGTAAATTCAATGAAGCTTTATACATCTTTCACAGTGTATAAGACTTCTCATTCAAGAATGATAGAGATCTTCTCAGAATTCATTCAGATTCTCTTATCAGCTTCTATGATAAAATCTAAATATTTTATACTCTTGACTTTAAAATCATACTTGTCTATATCTATTAATAGCTCTGCTTCTTATAGTTGTTATAATACTCTTTGTATATACTCTTGATGTTCTTCTCTGAACTCATCAGTAAAGATGAGAATATTATTAAGATAAGCAGATACAAACTTATCAAGAAAATCTTAGAGTGCTTAGTTAATATACTTCTGAAATATACTGAGAGCATTAGTTAATTCAAAAGATGTGATCACTTATTCAAAGAGATTATATTATATTCAGAATACTGTAAGTCATTCATCTTCTTTAATAATATAAATCTTATGAAATGTGATGATAATATCTAGTTTTATAAATTATTAAGCTTGTCTGATGCATGCTAGAGTTTCATTAATGATAGATAAGAAATAACAGTCTTTCTTTATTAATCTGTTCAGTTCTAAATAGTTTATACAGAATCCGAGTCCTCTGTCTGATTTCTTTACAAAGAGAATAGAAGCTGCAGTAGAAGAGTTACTAATGTGTATAAATATCTTATTCAACAGATTATTGAGTGTCTTTTAAAGAAGAAGAAGTTCATCTCAGAACATATTATAAAGAGAGTCTTATAATAATTTAAGATTTTTATCATTCTTTTTTTTCAGCTTGAAACTGTGATATACTTTCAAGTCTTGTAAGAAGAATAGATTTATAACATTATCTTATCAGAAGATATCTAGATATTTATAATATTATTAAGAGAGTTTTATATAGACTGATCATCAGAATCATGAATTTCACATTTAATCTCATTTGATCTGATCTCATACATTTCTTAGTGTGAATTCTACTGGAACTAATCATTAAAAAAACATGCAAAGTGACTATATATCAAATCTCAAAATGAGACCATGACTTAGAAAAAATAAGAAAGTGATCTCATTTGATCTCATTTACTCTCATTCTTGGCATAAAGTTACTATTTTTAGACATTTTAAGGTTTTTTTAGCCTATTTTTAATTTTTTAAAAAGTAACACTTTTTGATAACACTTAAATGAGATTTAAAGTCATTTAAAGCAATAAAAATAATTTAAATTGAGAAGTGGAAATTATGATCTCATTTGAAAAGTGTAATAACAGTAGACAGTCAGTCTCACTGAGACAGTATGAAATCACTATATAATCTTAAAACCGTGTAATGGGATCAGTTGAATTGGTAATGAGACTATCAAATATTCTGATCCTGGTCTCAAACACGGTCACACAGTCAGTCTAGTTTTGTATAAGAATCTATTATTATAATACAGAATAACTTTTCTAGAGCTTTTTTAATATTGATCAGACTGACAGAGTAGATTACTATATAATTCTGCTATCAGTGATCTTGTCAGCAACTTCATGAGAAGTTCTTTCAGAGTATTTTATATGTGTTAGCAGAGATCTATGTTAGATTTATAGTCTTATGAATATCATTCTCATAAACTCAATTATTATTAGAGAATATTAAACTTCTGTTTCAAGTATTCAATAAGATGTCTTATTCAGATAGTTAGACAAGTTCTAATATAAAATTATAGTCAAGATTATTAAGTTTATATATATAAGTATCTTTATATTGATGTTCTCTGACATCTATATTTAGTTTTATTATGTAATAAATGTAAACATCTTTTGAATTATTAAATTCTATGAGAAGTTGAGATCTTGATAAGAACATATACTGAAGAATACAGTGTCTTATAACTGAAGATTTAATTATTGTATAGTGACATAGACTGCTGTCTATTATGACTTTCATATTATATATGTTATTCATCACAGTAGATATAAGAATTATATTTATTATTATTTTCTCTTTTAATTATTATTATCTAATCTCTTTAAGCATCTGCTTGTGAGTTTGAGCAGAAGCTAATCTTTTCCCTGTTTCATCAAAGTGTCTTTCATAGTTATCTTTTCAAATCTTTCTCTAATGTAATGTGATAGTATAGACTGACACTGATTCTTTCTTTGAATAAGAAGATATGTAGATCAGTACTGATTCTTCTCTTAAGTGAGAAATATATAGACTGATCAGCAGTTGAAA
>NW_003101679.1:3055426-3091178 GCF_000003855.2 Blastomyces gilchristii SLH14081
CCACCTATTTAAGTCTACTTAATTCATGATACCTGCATTACCGAGGGCTTTGATACAGATGTATAAGTGACTGAGATATAATATCTTCTACTGTTATTCTGTATACTATTATTATTATTATTATTCTTTCATTATACTCATATGCAAGCGGAGCTTATGATGAGTCCTTGCGTGATGTTAAATACAGGTCAAGTGTTAATTATACAGGAGGAAATACAGGTGTTGAGACCACATCAAGATAACAAGAACATAGGAAAATACAAAGAAGTAACAATTAGATACATACGATAATAACTTTCCAGCTCAGAAACATAGAGCAATTCATTGAAGTGATTTGTACACCTCTGTATTTATTAGAAACCTGAGATGGTTGAGTTTCAGATTTAATATATCCCCTGCGGGTTTCGAACTCACACACCTTGGTTTCCCACGCCAAGGCACTACCGGGTGGCCGCATTAATCATTCGGCCACTGGGGCTTATTATGTATACTCTTAAGCTTAGTAAGATGATTATTCAATGTTCAGAGTTGTATGCAGAAAACTTTATAAGTCAGATCTTCATCTACACTTATAAGAACTTGTAAGAGATTAAAAGTTAGTATTCTCTTAAGCATGCTAATCTTCATTTAATTCTTTCAAGATTGACTACCTACTTCTATAATCTTGATATTGAAGTCAGAGATAAATATTATAAGAGAAGTATTTCTCTGTTAAGTACTCTGTAATCAATCTAATACCTTCTGCTGCATAGCAGTGTCTCTGAACAGAATATCAAGATATCTGATAATATTATCAGATATATATAACACTGATTTATATGTCTTTATTTATAAATACAACTTCTGTTTCATGTGATTCTTCAATTAATCATTGATATATCTATCTTAATTAATTAATAAACTAATAGCATCTTCATCTATACTTAGTTTTACAAGTATATTCAATCTTCATGACAGATAGAGAGTGAGATCAGAAGTATTAAATTATGCAGAAGCATCTAGATATTTCTTCAGTACTTATATTATATTCATTTCTGATTCAGTCAGTGTTAAAATTATCTGTGTAGAGGTTTCTTATTAAGTTAATTATTCAATTTCCTCATATTAATGTTATTAATTCACATGCATATCAGCTATCTGTTGTTGTTGTAATTTTAACAATACTCAGAGTAGACTGACCGTGTGACCGTGTCTGGGACCAGGACCAGAATTTTTGATAGTCTCATTGTCAATTCGACAGATCCCATTACACAGTTCTAACATTAGATAGTAGTCTCATACTGTCTCAGTGGGACTTACTGTCTACTCTTATCACATTTTCCAAATGAGACCATGATTTCCACTTCTCAATTTAAATTATTTTTATTGCTTTAAATGGCTTTAAATCTCCTTTGAGTGTTACCAAAAAGCATTACTTTTTAAAAAATTAAAAATAGTCTAAAAAAAACCTTAAAATGTCTAAAAATAGTAACTTTATGTTAAGAATGAGACTAAATGGGACCAAATGAGACCACTTTCTCATTTTTTTCAAGTCATGGTTTCATTTTGAGATCTGATATATAGTCACTTTGCATGTTTATTTAATGATTAGTCCCAGCGGGATTCACACCAAGAAATGTATGAGATCAGACCAAATGGGACTAAACATGAAATTCATGGTTCCAGCGGCCAGTCTAACTCAGAGTCACTGTGATACTGTGTCTATACTTGTATTCAAGAGTTCTTTCATATTATCAGTAGACATAGTTATATCATTTATTGAATGTATAATATCTACGTTTGAGAGTTCTTCAGAATCAGAAGAAGTATAATTATATGAATATCTTATACATCTAAGATGTCAGAACTTCTAGATCTTTCACTGACATTCTCTTTGTAAGATCTTATTACAGAGTCAGAATAACTGATAAGTAAGCTTCTATTTAAAGACTCAGTATTCACTTAACTAATTATTTATTTCTCTATTTCTTATATATTATTACATATTCAGATATCTTCTTCTCAATGAATAATCATTTCTAATGAGAAGATAATGAATATTTTTCAAGTGTAAAAGACCTACACTGAATAGATCAGTATTAAGATTGTAAGAAGCCTGCGCTGAATAGATTAGTATAATATATAGGTCTTATATAACAAAAGTGAAAAACGTTAGAGAAGGAAAATAAAAAGAGAAAGTATAAGAATTAATAATCAGAGTGAATATTTATACACATACAAGATAAAGCTTCAGAGTGAAAGAATAGAAATTCTGTGAGTTTTTCAGCTAAGAATCAGTGACTGAGAATCAGAGCTTTTAGCAGAAATCTATGAAGTGTAATGAAATAGTCTATATAATTGATCAGATGCAGCTCATCACATTAGTCTCTTCTTTTCAGAAGTGAGATTGCGCATAGTTTTCATTGATTAAGAGCTGCTGTTTCAGATAATACAGAGCTCAGAGTTCAGATCAGATAATTATAGTTAACTTATTTTACAAAATATTATCAGCTGCAGCTGCAGAGTCTTTTATTAAGAATATCTTCAATCTCTTATTTAAGTTTATTATCTTCTTCTATGATCTCTGATGACTGTCAGTCAGAAGTCAGTTAAGAAGAGAATGAATCAGTAATAGTACAGCAGAGTAAGCTTGTATGAAAGATATCATGAATCTCTGATAATATGTTAAAATGATAGTTATAGCTGTCTAAAACTTCTATTACTTTGTATTTAACATAGCAGTAGTTCAGTATATGAGATGAGTAGACTGACTGTATGACTGTGTCTGAAATCAGGATCAAACTTTACAGTTGTCATATTGTCTAAAAGCATTACTTGTGATCATGATTTATGTTCATTACATTAATCTTAAATCATGTTATTTCAAATATTAAAGATCTCAGATTCACTTTTCAAATAAAAATCTAGTTTCAGATAAAGAATATGTTTGAATTCTTAGTCATATTTTCATTCTGATCTCATTATTGAGAATAGCATTAAATGAGACTATGAAATCATTTCTCACTTTAATATAGTGCTCATTTGTTGAAAATTCAATAGAGAGTATTATTAAATATCATTACTTTTCTAAACACAGATTATAATTCATATAATTTTAATTATAAAAAAATATAAAATAAAAAAAATAAAACAAAAACAATAAAAAATCACAATAAAAAAAAAGAGAAAGAAAAAAAAAAATAAATAAAAAAATAAAAAATAAAAATAAAAAAATCAAGATTACAGAGCTGCAGTACTCTTAAGATACTTACTTCTCAAAGTCTTTATAATATTTATTACTAACTATGTATTTCTCACAGTGAGAGTAATATAACTGTGATAAGTTATTATCTTAATATTATCTAATAAATAATCAGTATATATCTGTATAAATGTGAATAATTAGAAAATATACACTTAAAAAGTGTGATCAGAGTGAATTCTGCTATCACTTAAATAATATCAAGAACAGAATACTGAAATCAATGATTTCTCTCATCAATTTCACAGATAAGATGCATGAAAATAATCTTGAGAAATATAAGATTCTCTAACTTCTGATAAAGACAGATCTTATAAAAAGACTCTTTTTTTATAATATCAGAGACTGAGTGTTATTAAAAAGTATTATTTTTATATAATATATATATACTTACTGCAGTGATTCACTCTCTGTGTATGTAACTGAGAGTTATAACTTTCTTATACTGCATAACTCTCTCTGAGATGCTGCTGCTGATTTTGTAAGAAATTCCGCTTCTTGCAAATCCTTTACCTCTATTCCTATCTCTCGTGTAATCAATAGGGCTAGCGGCCCTTGGCTACACACAACTATATAGACTGGAGTTTGTGAATACTATTTACAACTCAGCTTGAATGCTATTATACATTTAATCTCTACATTTTATCTTTCTACTGTGAATACTTCTAGTAGTTAATAGTATATATCATGCTAAGCTGCAAACATCTGAATAATTATCTGTAAGCACTTATTCTTACATTTCAAGCTCAGTCAGTCAGCAATCATCTGTTATGACTGAAAGAACTAGAAACTTATATACTTCAATCTCTGTGAACTCTACTGCAGACACTCAGAAGCAGTCACCTGAATCATAAATAATCTTTATAAAAGAAGTCTCAGAGAACTTATCAATTACTTACAGAATATCATTCTCTGCATCTGTGACAGAGAAACTCTTCAAACTCATAAATAAATCAATCTCAGTGAAGAACATTCTTGAGTATCTCTCACAGAATCAAGCTATTTTTCTACAAGAAATGCTTACTACTTATAAACATTCTCAAACTAAGTTTCTAGACATAATCTTCAGAGACATCTGTGAACTGAAAAGAAACTTTCTTAAGCTGCAACCACTTAAGATCACTTATTGAATTACAATCTATAAAAGCTTTTGCAAGTTTACATTTGAAATTGACTCACAAGCCTGACTGTGTAATATAAAAGATAAAGAAGCTGTTATCTATGTAATAACAGATCTCTATTACACTGAAGTCAAGAACTGGCTGAATCATCTAGAAAATGATTATAAGAGATTTTACTAATCTATTCTTAAGACCTATCTAGAGAATAAGTTAAGAGACTCTGCAAGCTGAACAGAGAATATCTAAGCTATGATTACTAATATTAGAAAAAGAGGTGAGAAATCTAATGAAGACTACTCATAGTGCTTCATGAAATTATGATGTGAATTGAGACCTGTGAAAACAGGGCTCTGAAATAAGATCTGAATGATGATATTTGTAAAGAGACTGAATAAAGATATACAGAACAAGCTCATTGAGCAAGACTCTAAGTTCTTGACTCTGAAGAAACTAATGACTCTTATTCATCACTTACAGATCACTGTGAGAGTCACAGATCTGTGAAGAGTGAATCACTGACTGATCTCATGAGAATCAGAACAACAGAGAACAGATTTATTAGAAAAAGATGATAAGACACAGAGAGATTTATATCTGACTACTGAGTAGAGAGAGAGAGCTTTATAAGCTTCTGTAAACAGAGTATATAACAGAGAGATTAAAAAAAAGAAACTCTGCTTTATCTGTTCTAAACTAGAATATCTCTGTGCAAACTGTCTGAACAAATTAAAATAGAAATTTAAGAAGTTGTGAACAGAGTCAGTAACAGTCTTCTTAAGAGTCTTGAAGCTGATATCTGAATCTGTTACTCTCTCAATGAAAATACTTGCTTACAGAGAGAGATCACACTGCAGTACTGCTGTCTCACAAGTATGAGAAGCATTGATGAACTCAGAATTCCAGGTCACTGTGATGTCTCTAAAGCTCACAGAGTGAATAAGCTGAAAGATGAAGACTGAGAACCTGCTCTTATAATAAGCAGAGTATGAGAACTCAGACCTGAGAGCTGAGAGACTTGTAAGAGTCATCTTTGAATTATAAGATCTCTCTGAAATCTGAAGAAGATTTGTAGAAACTGTGATTATCACAGACATTACAGATAACATATACTTGAGACTTGCATGACTTCAAAGACACAATTCACACATAGCTGTTCATAAGTCAGGTTTATACTTCTGATCAGTGTTGATAGACTCACTTACAGAGATAGAATCAGTTAATGCTGCAGAGTTGATTAGAGAAGACAAGCTCATCTATATAATGACTTTATAAGTGTCTGAGAATCTCACAGTCATGAAAACTGAGCTTCAGATATCAGAGAAATACTGAGATCTTACAGAGATATTCAGCTCAGCAAAGACAGCTGAGCTTCTCTCTTACTGTAAGAAGAATCTAGTAATAGATTTAATAGAAGAACAGAAACTCTTCTGAGAATCAATCTATAAGCTCTTTCATTATAAGACAGAGATCTTGCAGATCTATATAAAGAAGAATCTGAAGAATGACTTTATCTGATCTTCACAGATCTCTGTGAAAGCCTCTGTGATATTCATGAAGAAGAAGAATAAAGATCTCAGATTGTGTGTAGACTACTGTAATCTAAACTTCAAGATAATAAAGAGCTGCTATTCTCTGTCTCTGATTGAGAATATAATTAACTGTCTCATGAGAGCTGTCATATTTACACAACTGAATGTGATCAATATATATACACAGCTGTGAATACAGTCTGAGAATGAATGAAAGACTGTCTTTAGAACTGCACTGAAATTATTTAAATATCTAGTGATGTCTTTTGATCTGACTAATACTCTCACAGTATTTCAGTCTTTTATTAATAAAATACTTTACACATATCTGAATATCTTTATAATAATATATCTGAATAATGTGATGATGTACTCTGCAAAGAAGAAAGAACACACTGAGTATGTGTGAAGTATGTTGAAGATCTTAGATAAGACAGAACTGTATATTAAGCTTGTAAAGTGCAACTTCAGTGCTTATCAGATTAATTTTCTAGAATATATAATTACTGTAGATGATATTCAGATGAAATCTTTATAAATTGAGACTATTCTATCATGACTGAAGTTAACTAGTATTCATGAGATTCAGATCTTTCTGAGCTTTGTGAATTTCTATAGACAGTTTATCTTTGTGTTTGTGAGAATCTTCTTAGCTCTTACAGACATGCTGAAGAATGAAAATAAGAAGAAGATATTTCATAAATAGAGAATGAAAAGATTGTTAAGAAGAAAGAACTGTAAGAACTTTCTTATCTTAGAAGCTTACAGAGTCTTTGTAAGATTGAAACAGATATTTACAGATATAGTGATACTGTTTCACTTTGATCTCTTGCTCTTAATCAGATTAAAGACAGATATCTTCTTCTTTGCAATTTCAGAAATAGTCTTGTAACTACAGTTAAATGAGAACTGAGTTTTAGTGATCTTTTTCTCATGAAAGATATAATCTGCAGAGATCAACTATGACATTTATAATCAGAAGCTTCTTATAATAGTGAAATTCTTCTGTCACTGATATCACTACTTTAAGAGTCTTGTGACAGTGATTACTGTTAGAACTGATCATAACAGCTTATAACAGTTTACTTCAATCAAGAAACTCTCACAGCAGCAGATTCACTGAGCTCAGAGACTGAGTGAGTTCTAGTTCAAGATAGAACATATCAAGAGAACTAAGAACTCAGTGAATGAACTCTCTCACAGATCAGACTATATTAAGAAGATCAGAGTGACAGACACAGAGAGACTAGAGAAGATAGAAAAGCTTTATAAGATACTCAGACTGAGTGTTGTAAAGAGATTAACTAAAGAGTCTCTTAATTCTCTGTGAGAGAAGAAAGAGAAGAGAGAGAAGAAACCTGTATAACTACTCTCTACAACACTGAGAGTCAACACTCTGAGAATCTCTGTAAGAATTCTTGAAGAGAGTATCTATAATCTGAAGAGTTTGTAGACTTTAAGAAGCACTGTGAAAAACCTGATGTAAGAAAAAACAGAGTATAAGTCTTTATAAGATCTTCTATTCAGATTATCTGAACTACAACTGAAGAATGAATATACTCAGTATATTCAGAAACTGCTTACAGCAGGGATCAATTCTGCAGAAATAAAGAATTGAAGAGACTTAAATAATCTCTTATAAAGAGAGAGCTGAATTTATATACCTGTAAATGAGTTTCTATATATAGAACTCATTAAAAGATATCATGACTCTTCTCTAACAAATCATTTTACAGATACTAGAACTTATAAGTTACTCATAAGAAAATACTTCTGACTAAAGATGTGAGAACTTGTGAAGAAGATAGTGAATTCTTATACTGTTTATCAGAGTTCATAAATAGTGCAGTTCAGATTATATAAAGAACTTACTTCTCTATTCATTCTGCAGAAACCTTGAGAATAGCTAGAAATAAATACTCTTATAAGTCTCTCTGAAAGTAAGAATATATATAATGCCTGCTTTGACAGTGTGCTGATGATAGTGAATTACTTTATTAAGATAATATACTTTATACTCATCTGCAAGAACTTGAAGTCAAAGAATTTAACTCATATCTTCATTTATAATGTGATTCAGTTGTATGAATTGTCTGTGAATATTATTTCAGATAGAGAATCAATCTTCACAGAAGAGTTCTGATCTGATCTGATAACTATACTGAAGATCTTGTGAGATCTAAGCATAGCTTTTTATCAATAGACAGATGATCAGATAGAATATCTGATGAGTATATTAAAACAGTATCTGCAGTGCTTTGTCAATTATAATTAGAATAACTGAGTATATTGATTATCACTCATAGAGTTCATATACAATAACTCAAAGTATATCAGCACAGGTAAAACTCTCTTTGAGATACTCACTGAGACTTATTCATGAATAATCTTGATGAACCTGTGAGAGTACACTATAGAGTGTGATAATGCTTGTAATCAGACTGAGAGAATTCAGAAGATTCAGAAGAAAGTCTGCAAATTCTTGAGAAAGACTCAAGAGTATTAGAAGAGATACTATAACTTCAAGTATATTATAAAGAGTTTCAAGAAAGATGATAGAGTCTGACTGAGTCTAGAAAACATCATTATATAAAGATCTAGTAAGAAGCTGAATCTCTTACAGACAGAGCCTTGTAAGATTGTGAAGAAAGTTAGCTTACAGTTCTATAGATTGAAACTGTCATCTGAGTTACAGATATACAATATTTTTCATGTCTCTTTACTCTGTGAATATAAGAAATTCTTAGAAGAGAACTCTGTGACTTATTACTCTATCTACAAAGCACTAGAGAGTGAAAGAGAATATCAGGTTAAAGAGATTGTTAACTCAGAGAAACAAGATCATAAGCTCTGATTCAAGGTTCAGTAATAAGAGTATTCTGACAAGATGAATGAGTTCACTTGAGAATCATTCAGACAGATAAGACATCTGCAGAAGCTGAGACATGACTTTTATACTGTAAATTCTGATAAGTCAGAATAATACAGTCTTTACTAAGAATCTGATTATAATAAAGATATTAACACTGTTATTTACAAACTCTAGTCTATAAGATAATGAGTTTCTACTGAAATGAACAGTCTGCAGTGTATATAAGAAAAGAAGAAATCATATTCTTATTAAAGCTAAAAAACAAGAAAATAAACAGGGTTATGAACACAATTTGAAGATTAATAAAGAAAAAATAAAGAAAACTCAAATTCACATTCTCATTATCTGTGATACTCAATTTTCTCACAACTATCAATTTCTCTCTTCAAAGAAGTAAAGAGTATCATATCTGTAATACAGACAATTATTGCATTTGATGCAAAGACTGTCAGAAATACACAGACTTCAGAGAAGCTGAATATCAGAATATATACAGTTGTAACAGAGTCTTGAGAGCTGATTATCTGTGTATGTGACTAGATATCTCTTACAAAGCTGTGTCTGCTTTCTCAGTTATGCTGAAGTATTCAGCCTGAAAATAATTAAGATACAGAGAGAGAGCTCATCTGCTCAGGTTAACTTTCATTACAAATTCATAATATTGTGATTCAAAGGTTGCTTAAGCCAGCGTATGATTACAGGCGTACGCCGGCTTCTTATATATTGAATCTCGTACACTAAATTAATTAGTGGCCGCTAGGGCCCCCTTTACATTCATACACTAGTAGTTTGAAAGCGGCCGTGTTATTATCTGATGATTGTACATTCTTCTGAACTACATCCTCCCTCACCAGATTCGGTCACGCTCATGTGACCATGTCATATGCCCTAGCTTCATGCAGATTAGCTCGCCACTAGTGTTTCACAATTATGTGACCTATTCCTGATTCAGCTAGTGTTCTGCATACACTCTCACAAAGAAACTTTTACTATATTACATCACTCATTCACTAACTTTTCTCATTCTTCAATCATCATTCTCATCATTGTCATCATCAAATGCCATCATCATTTCAGATTTCTACCTCTTCTTCTGTTCAACTCTTTCTATCTGTTCATCTATCACATTGTACGCGTTTCTGGCAATAGCCCTCTGTTCTTATAACAAGTATCATCATAGTACTCATACCAGGCAGTTCATTAGCAGTAAGTGTAATGCATTGTGAAACATAATTAGAACTTGTTTATCTTCTAATAATTGCCAGAACAATGTATTATCATGAATGACACATCTTCTCCATCTTCTCATACACTCTCTCTATCTTCTCATATACTCTTGACTGTTTCTCTTCTCAGCGGGTTTCTGATTGTGTTTTCTGGCATGATTTTGCATGAATGCAGATGCTGATATATTGTTTTTATTCATGTAGAATCTTCATACATTGACAGCTCTGTATTCACTGATGATAGTGAACTCAATGTTAAATCATTGATTGAGAACCTGAAGAATGTGATAATGAAGAAATTATCTGTGTCATGTATAATCAGATCTTTCATGTCTCTTTCTGTCTTCTCTGTTTCTTTCTCTGTCACTTTCTCTCAATCTTCTACACCTGCCTCTGTGTCTGGTTCTCCCGCTCTCACTACCTCTGTTCCCACAATTCTCACTTCTGCCACTCCTGGTTTTACTGTCTCTGCTTTCATTACCAGCTCTTCTCATTTCAAGAAGATGTTGCATAGACTTGATAAACTACATTTCTCAGTGTGTACACTCTCACTCTTCTTGCTGACTTCTAGAATGATTTATTATATGAAGATGATATACAATATAACTATCTGAAGCTCAGTCACAGACATTAATTATTACATTCATTTTAAATATTCATGATGAGATAATTATTCATTTATATCAGAGAATCACTCTCTCTTTTAACAGTGTCAAGATTGTAAGTCTTTTTCTTTTTCATCTTTTCTTTCTAATACTGATTTTTCTGTTCTTAGAAGAAATTGTTATGAGTTTTGCTATGTACAAAGTCATGATATTCACAGACATTAAGAAGCTTTTCATGACTGTAAAGTTCAACATTGCAGAGATATTCACTCTGATAAATTTCTTCAGAATGATAGATTCATATCAGTCTATTCTCTGATATCTATCATTTAACTTCATAATGCAGATAAAAGATATTCATGTTTTCAGAAATGAGAATGTGAATGTTGTACTCTTTTACACTTGCAGATGTGAGACTCATATATCTTGTCTGAGATATCATTGTGAGAATGAGCTGTTCGCATGCTGTATTCTGCTTCCTGCATTTCTCTGTGTCTTTCTCTCTCTTTCTGAGAAGCCTTGTATGTGTTGTAATTGCATGTACAATTTTAAGACCAGCAGATATTCATTCAGTAATTGTTACCTCTGCTTTTACAGTTTTGTACACTAATAATAGTTCTTAGTTGCTCCAGCATCAGAGGTCATTTTAATTGAAGATGATAATATCACTGAGACTATCTTCTTTCACTCTCAAGCTTCTTTCATCACTTTCTCTCTCTCTTCTGCAGAGAAGGTTGTGCACACACCAGGTTGTAAGTGTTTAGCCCTGAGTGACTCTCATTGTTCATTCAGTCCTGCATCTTCTTCTTTCATTTCTTCTGCCTTCACTCTCTCTGTCTTGACTTCTGATTCTGTGAGTCTCATGCTCTTCTTCAATTTCTCTACACATACACATACACATTTCTATATTGGCATTCCAGTCAATCTTGTGATAAATGACATTAATGTCATACACAGAGCAGTAGAGGAATCAGAGATATACACAGTGTTATTGCAAGAGCAGCTTGCAGCCCTCAAATCCCTTGTGAACCTTGAGTTTTGAGATTTTCTTTGTTTTTGATGTTTTTCAGATGATGTGGCATTGAAAATAGATTAAACATGTGATATATGAAAATGAATGAGATGTGTATAATAACATTTGTCTTTTTACAGCTGACTCTTACAGTTGATGATCAATTCATTATTTCTTTTCTTTTCTTACACTTTTTCTTTATCTGCTAGTCACTACTCTTATACAACCTCTATATAATACAGCATTCAGTGACTAGGTTCAGCAGCTTTCATCTTTTATGATTCTGTCTCATATATTATACTATCTCTCTTCATCTGCTCAGATCACTACAGTAAACAGTTCATCAAAACTAACCTCACTCAATCTCTGAGCATTCTCAGAGATTAAGATGGCTTAGTCTCATGTGTCTGCAGATGTTTCAGATAGTTCATTCTCTGTGATCTCTGCAATTGAACTGATGTAAACAGTTGAATTCAACTCTGAATTTCTTTTTCTTCTGCAATCTGACTCATGTGTAAGTCTGTTACTTTGAGATCACTCTTTACTATGTTGCACTCACTGTCTGCAGTGCATTATCATATAATCAGTTACAGTCTCATCACTTATTAAAGTGTGATGTTCATCTGATTTCTTCATTACTTTTCATTCTTTTCTTATAATTGTGAAAAGATCAGAATAAGTGAGATCATCTGATTTATAAGTGTCTATGATTTCTCTTATCTTACAAGACTTTTCAATTATAAGTCTCTTCTTTTTCAATACTGATGATAGTGCTGCAGATGATTATAATTCACTCAGGTCTTGTATCTTTACTTTCATAAGTCATGAATTATTGATTAAGTTGTGTAAGATCTGTCTCTCTGATTCTTTCAATGCATACATTCCCAGAGAATGTGATTTGAGTATTTTATATGATTCAAATCACCTAGATTGAAACTTCTCAGAACTCTCATTATGTACAAGAACTCACATTTTCATCTTGAGACTCAATTTCTTAACAAGTAAGTCTCATATTCTTTTCAATTGAATTGCTTGATTCAGGAGTAACTTGTTAACTTTTGCATGTGCATGGCTGATCTCTTTCAATCTTGATTCTGCATCTGCAACTGTTGCATCTGTGACTGCTGTTCCTGCTGTGTTCACAACTGCTTCCTCCCCCACCTTTTTCAAAGCATTCTCCGGGATGCGTGAATGCAATTCATACAACAGATAGAATGATGAATACTTGAAGACTGCATGCTGTTGAATCCACATGGTCAGTAGTGCCTGCCTGAGATATTCATCTCATAGTCTCATAGGCTTGTTCACTAGATATTTCATCAGCATGTTGCTCAAGATTTCATTCAAGTATTTCATCTTCTCATTTATCTGTGAATGATATGATGTTGTTCTACAATGTCTTATCTGTAACTGGCTTATGAAATGTCTCACTGCTTCTTCTATGAGATTCACACTGTTATCAGTTAGAATCTCATGCAGTATTTCATAGTTAACATAGATCTCATTATGTAGAAACTTCATTATCATCTTCTCTGTCATTTCTGAAACTGCTTTCACAACTGATCAGTCAGTAGTGTAATCAATAGCAGTGATTATTCATCAATTTTCATTTGACATTCACAGTAATATGTCTATGAGATTCATCTCTCATTATTTGAACAGTTGTATTATACACTTCATCTGATATTGTACTTTCTCACATTCTAATCCTTTCTTAGATTCTTTCACAACCTGGCAATTCAGGCACTTGTGAGTGTATATCTGAATGTTCTCAGCTATGCTTGACTAGTATGCTCTTGATTCAAGTACACTCATGAGTTCAGGGCTTTCTAAGTGATCAAATTCCTTGTGCATGTGAGTCATCAAGTCATATTGAAATGAAGATTCTAGATAGGATGCTTCTATGTATTCTAGATCACAGTAAAGCACAACATCATTTTTCAATTTCCTCAGCTTGAAGTTCAGAAGCATGTCTTCTACTACTTTCATAAGATGCTTATTATTCAACACCTTGTTATTCTTCAAGCAAGAGATCATGGTATTCACTTATTCTGATTCCTTGCATTCTCTCAGTGTATTTAACATGAACATTTCTTGTGCCTGGTTCATAGAACTCTCACTTATGAAATCAGGTCTGCAACTGATTATGTCAGACATCACAGTGTCTGATTCTTTTCAGTATTTGATATGAAGATTGTACACTTGGAACTTCAAGATTCAATGTGCTAAGTGTTTGAAAGATTTTATTATCAATTGTAGATAGATGAGGCTTTCATGATCTGTGATCACTGTTGTTGTATATCTGTTGTTAATATATCTATCTTACAACATCAGTACATGCTTGATCACTAGCAATTTCTTTTCATACACTGAATAATTGAGCTCAGTGTCTGATAGTTTTCTATTATTATACATCATCAAGTGCAGCTTGCTATTCTTACTCATCTGTAGAAGAACGCCTCTGATAGCTCATTCAGATGTATCTATCTCAATGTAGAAAGGTTTATCACAATCTGATTGAATAAGTACTGAGAATGTTGTTACACATTCTCTCAGTGTGAGAAAAGTCTCTTTACACACAGTATTTCAGATAATTGAATGAAACTTCTTCTTTTGCAGATTTGCATTCATTTCTCTTAAGAGATCTGAGAGTGATGCAGATATTTATGTGAAATTCTTGATGAATCTGTGATAGTATGAGATTAACTTAAGAAACTGTTGTATATAATGTATGTTTCTTAACTGCAGTTAATTCACTATGACATTCAATTTCTCTGAGATGAGATGTATACAGTCATCACTCACTACATGTTCTATGAACTTCAACTCTTTCATTTCAAACACATACTTAATTAATTTGATGTAGAGCTTATACTCTGTCAGAGTTATAAGCACTTCATTGAGATGCTTCAGATATTCATTGTATGAGTTTGAAAAGACTAGAATGTCATTGAGATATACAAGACATGAGATTTCATTCTGTTTATAAAGAATTGTATTCATCATTATTTGAAAGATAACAGGCATATTTATCAGACTGAATGACATTGTCAGGAATTTGAACTTTTCTCATTGTGTATTAAATGCAGTTCATGAAACTGACAGTTCATCTACACAGATCTGTCAGTATTCTGAGAGAAGATCAATCTTTGATAGATATCAAGTGTTTCTGACTGTATTCAACTGTTATTGAATTCATGATAGTGAATATTCATTCTTGATTGTAAGCTTATTAAGTGTTTGATAATTAATACATATTCATCACTCTTCACTCACCTTTTTCATGAATAGAACTGAAAAGCCTCACACACTTAATGAGAGTTGTATGAGATCACATTCTAGAAGATCAGTGATCTGACACTTCTGTTCTTTGAGATGTGTTTGTGATAGAGAGTATACATTCTGATTGACTGATTTTGCATCCTCTGTGTCAATCTCATGTACAAATCCTTGTTTCAGCAGCAATTTCAGTGAAAGATCTGTTTAAAAGATCTTTTCATACTTCTTCAGAAGCTTCTTCATACACTTGTTCTTCTATATATTCTTTATCTTAGTTTTCTTTACTTTCAGGTTCTGTATGATATACAGAATACTTTCAGATAAGATCTTGTGAATTATTCTCTTTACTTATTAATGTGTAAGCAGATTTAACTCTTCTATATCAGAGATGTGAAATGTCCTTCTCATATCAGTTAATAGAATTGTATGAACTATTTTCTTTCTATCAGTCAACTGTATATAACATGTACATCATTGAATCTGTGAATTGAATCTTTGAAATCAATTGAGTCTGAGAATAAGATTATATTCCACATTCTACAGCTCTCGCGCTCAAATATAGCAAGATTATTCTCTGAAGTGCAAGAGAACTCTTACTTTTACAGATGATATCAAATATCAGTTATCAGATAATTTTATATATCAGGGATTCTTCACTCAGTGAATCTCTTTCAATCTTCAAATTATATAATCACTAATATATTGTATAGAAGCTTCTGTGTCTGCTAACACTTTTGCAGTCATCTCTTGATTCTTACTCAAGTGTCTCTTATACATTAATATTTCAGGCCTCAAGAGATTGAGATGAGTATTCACTTCATTCTCACTCACACCTCAGTCAGAAGCCTGCTTTCTCTTGATATTCACAGAATTCAGAGAGTTATTTAACACAGACATCTCTTTCACTTTGAAGACTTTTCATAGAATATCAGTGAGTGTCTCTGAGCTCACTGATTCTGCTAGTTTTTTAACTTTCTTACTTCTCTTGACTGTGCACACTGAGTGCAATCTTTTGTACTATGATTTTAGCATCTGCAGTTGAAGCAAGCTCAATGCTCATAATATCAAGGTTTTCACTCAGAGAATCTCTTTTTCAGAGAATTCAGTGCTTTAGTAATAGCATTCAGATCTAGATTTATTATATTCAGATATATAACTTGTGTTGTAAAAGTCTGATTACTCATTCTTCACTGAAATATACTTTATTGCAGTATTTTCTGTTACAATTGACTCACTTATTCTCATATAATGAGAATATTATATGCTTTCTTCACTGTATCTGACTGTGAGATTAAGCATTTTCATTTCACTCTCAACTTAAGTGTAAGATCATGAATGAAGATCTGTAAATAGAAGAGTATTGAAAGATCTTCATTTAATATAAGATAGTATAAGCTGAAGTATGTGAAGTATGATATAAAATCACTCACTTATCTACACTCAGTGAAGTGTTTGTAACACTTATCTTATATATTCACTTTCTTGATGTTGTGTAAGATTCATTTGAAAAACTCATTTCATGTTCATGAGAATGAATATCACTCTAAGTCTGTGAGATTTATCTTTTCATCAGCTATTTATAATAACTTCACTTTTCTGTGTAGAAACACAGCAGATCTTAAGACTTGTTAAAATTTTATTAACTATCTGTCTGTGAGTTCATATTCAATCTGATAATATGATTACATCTGACTTAGTCAGCTGATTGCAGCATCATTTTTTCAGTCATCATTGAAGCTTAATGACTTCAGCAGATCTCTCAGCTTGATGTATTTCATGCTCAGATTCTCATTCTACACAGTGATCTCTGATGATATACACACTTCTGAAGAGATCATGAATAATTGTGATAAGATCTTCAGATTCAGTATAGTCACCTGTCTGTATAAACATTCAATCTTCTGCTGCAGGTTTAAGATCTGGTTTTCTCTATTCTTATTGATGATGATGATTGTGTCAGTGAAGCTCTTCATAGTGAATGCTTGATTCACAGTGAATGCTAATTGTTGTTTGACTTTTATCTCAGTCTGTCACTGTGTACACAAGACCTTGATCTTATTTAGAATTCTCATATGCATACAGAGCTTTGATTCCAGTTTGATGATCTTAGCTGCTTTTCTTACTGCTTTGAGTAAACTCTCTGAGAGGTTCTGCATATCTTTCAGTTCAGGTAGCAGAGAAGGGTGTTCTTTGTATTGACTAGAAAAGGTATTCATTTCAGTGGTTTTCTCATTGATTGTATAATGTCTATCATTATATCACTGTATTGTTATATTGCTATATCACTGTATCATTATATCACTATATTACTGTATTGTTATATTGCTATATCATTCTATCACTATATTATTATATGATTTCTGTTATCATTATACAACTCCGGTGGTGATCACTCTCTTCTTTTATCTCTTTGAGTGAAGAGCAGTCTTCTTTGAATCTGGTTCACCACTTTCATCTCTTTTCTCACACCTCATCTGTTCGCATACATGGCATTTGCCTGGGCATGGAGTTTTCCCTCAACAAGTGAAGCAGCATCAATTGAATGCTCTTCTGCTCACTGCTCTTCATACACTATCTTTTGAGACATTCTAGGATCACACTGGCATGATAACTATGAATTGCTTCATAGATAGAATTATCACATCCTGGAGGAGCCTGCACTTCTCATCAGTTTTTAGACATGCTATCAGATATGATTCAAAGGTTGCTTAAGCCAGTGTATAATTACAGGTGTACGCCGGCTTCTTATATATTGAATCTCATACACTAAATTAATTAGTGGCCGCTAGGGCCCCCTTTACATTCGTACGCTAGTAGTTCGGAAGCGGCCGCGTTATTATCTGACGGTCGTACGTTCTTCCGAACCACAATATTCACATTGCCTTGATTACTCAGATTTTGCAGATACTCAGAGACTCATCTCTTATTAACAATGAGATTGCAGAAATGCGCTGTGGTGTGAGAATCATTGATAGAGAACCTAGGCATATTCATATATGCCTGGTCAGAGATTGTGCAGGTAGAAGGGAAGTGATTATAGACTCACAGAGCTGCAGAAGACACTGATAATATCAGAAGCTTTACAAGAACTGTCAGCTAGAGTCTGTAAGAAATTACTTGTGAGAAGACTTACAGCAAAGAAAGGAACTGTGCTGCTTGAAGTCAGAGACTAGTCTGAAGAAGGCATGAAGTGAGCTGCTGACCTGAAGATCAGGTGCAGTGGCAGAACTGAGAGAGATGAAGATACAGTTGTGAGTAACAGTATCTCTGCTTCATCAGCTAGTAAAAAGTGATCAGAGAAGTTGTAGAAATGCTTATAAAAAGCTCAGCAGTGATCAGACATTATTTATAAAGATATTGAAATTGAAAAAATATTTATTCTTGAGAAGTTCTTGAATTAATATGCAGATATTGTCAGAAACACTCTCTCTCTGTCATCTGAGTGAAAATACTTCATGATTGAATGAGAATACTCACAGTTTATGAGAATAAGAGCTGTTATAGAAAAAGAGAAAAGAAGATGAGATTTCACAGACAGATCTGAGATATTTATACTACTCTAGAGAGATTTACTTACACTGTGAGTAATTCTGTAGAACAGTCAGATCACTCTAGTAAATAAGAGTAATTATGAATTACAGGTCTGAATCTTTCTATATGACTATAAAAAGTGATTGTAGACTGTAGATATCTTGATTCTACAATTCTACAGAGTTAATGAAAGAATAGAAAATTCCTCACAATTCTACAGTATCAAAGAATAATGATTGGATTGAAATAGATTTCTTGATTGAAATGAGAATAATACTTTAAAGAAAATGCCCTCTCAACTGTATAGACTATGTTCACTTATTAAGAATCAATTTTCTTCATTAAATGTTGAGAAAATTGATCATGAGAAGATATCTCCCTGGAGAGAAAAGCTGGAATCTCTCATAGACTTACAAATAAGTGAACTATCTAAAGAGAGAGAATATGAACAGCATTTGAAGAAGATCTCTACAATTAATATAAAAGACTCTATTCTGATCTACTCAGATGGCTCAAAAAATGAGAATTTGAATAGATTAGGCGCAGGCATTGCTTATACTGAAGATAATATTAATTTTATCTCAGATTTCTGGAATTTAGGCTGTGAATCTGAAGTCTTTGATGCTGAACTATTTGTAATAGTGAAAGCTTTCAAACTCATTGAAATAAAATCTCATAAAAGAGGAAATGATTTGAAAGAGGCATGGATATTCTCTGATAGTCAAGCTGCTTTAAAAAGACTTAGAAATAGTCAGATTCATAATGATCAAATGAATCTTGAACTGATTTTAAACTCTGTTTTGAAAATTCAAAAGAGAAGAATATCAAAACTGATAATTCATCTGCATTGGGTTCCTGCTCATATGAATATTCATGGCAATGAATTGGCTGATTCAGCTGCAAAAAAGGGTTCAGAATTAAGCAGATCTATTCAAAAAACAGTGTCCTGGTCTTTCATAAAGAGAAAGATAAAAGAATCTTGTTTAAACAAGTGAAATGAAAGCTGGCAGAAACAAAAGAAGAGTATACATTATTCAAGATTTGAGACAAAACCAAAGTGGAAATCTTGTTCAATTAAATGTAAAAAGAAAATATTCTCATCTATAATTCAGCTGAAACTAGGACATGGTTATTTCAAATCTTATATACAAAGATTTGATGATAGATTTGATTCAACAGAGTGCTCATTCTGCAATGTGAATGAAAATCCTGAGCATATTGTAATGCATTGTGCATTATACAATAGTCTCAGAGTCAGATTAAAGAAGAAGTATGATTTAAATCAATTAAATATGAGGTTCTTATTCTCAACTGAGACAGGAACTAAATACTTAATAGACTTTCTATCAGAAACTAGAGCAGCTACAAGAAAATGGCTGAATTCAGAAGTATCTAAATATGAAGAGGTGGAAATTGACTAGATATAGTCTGTTAAAACAGCTATATATCATCTTTTAATAATTTTGTTTTGTTATAGTCTCTCTTTACTGTACTTGTTTCCTTCTGTTCTTTTCTCTATCTATTTAATGTGTCTATCTTTAAGACTATGTTCTCTTTTCTTTTGTCATAATATTTTCAAATGGTTTCAAACTATCAGAAGGTGTTGAAATACTGCAATTTGTAAACAGTTTTTGTATTCTGGGCTGGAATTTTCTGATTTTGCATATTTGAAATTGATAAATGTATAATAGTTGACTCTATAGATATAGGAAAAACCCTGAGAACTAAAGATTCTCAGGTAGATGTCATAGTCTCTGACTGCATACATCTATAATTGAAGAATAATAATAATAATAAAGAATAATGATTTGTAAGAATGAGTGAAAGATTAACTTATAAATACTTCTTTTTGATAAGAGTGATCTCACAGAGAGTGATTCATCTGTAAGATGAATCTGTGTGATAATCACACAAGAATCTCATGAAAATAATTGAGAGTCAACTGAAACTCTTCTGTATGACAGATGTGAGATGAATCTGTGTGATAGTCAGAGAAGAATCTGTAGATTATAAAGAATCTTATAGAATAAGAAACTGAGTGACAGACTCTTTTCTCTTTATGATAACAAGGGATTTTTTCTCACTGAGGTTTTTTATAGATGTGAAGAGTTTTTAGTGAGTATTACTGCAGTGCTGAGCTGATTCTATAAAGTCACTCAGTGAAAGGCTTTGCAGATGAAGCCTTAGAGAGGAAGAGATATGTAAGAAATCCTGCTTCTTACAGATTCTTTATCTCTATTCCTATCTCTCACATAATCAATAGGGCTAGCGGCTCTTGACTACACATAACTATATAGACTGGAGTTCATGAATACTATTTACAACTCAGCTTGAATGCTATTATACATTTAATCTCTATATTTTATCTTTCTACTGTGAATACTTCTAGTAGTTAACAGTACATATCACGCCAAGCTGCAAACACTCGAATAATCGCCTGCGAGCACTTATTCTTACAGATTTGCAACTCACACAGTCTTTCAGCTCAGTACACACTGTATGTATACTGCTCTGTGTGCTGAGACTGTGTTAATTATTATAGTCTGATATAATACTTGCTTTTCGCGGGTCATGTTTTATTTGATTGAGAGAGGAGAGAGAGAAATGCAACTGCTGTTTTATTTAAGAAGAAAGTAAATAATTGAATCTATAGAAGATAATTTGATTTCTTCTGTATTTAAAATTTAATTAGTCTATACTCTTCAATTTGAGAATTTCTGAGAGTCTTTTAATAGTTTTCATATCAGCTTGAAATTAGTGATTGATTGAAGAAGAGAAAAGAGAGAAGAAAGAAATTAGAATAACTTATCTTTATAATATAAAAACAGAGAATCACTGCAATTATTCTCTTTAGTAATAAAGATCTGTTTTCTGCATGTATTTCTGATATAGATTATATAATAACTGTATACAAAGAATATCAATAGTGTATATATTGAATAAAGATAATATTGCTATATAACACTGTAGCTGTTTCTGTATATCTCTGAAAGCTGTTAATATTTTCTTTAAGTCTCTTTATATTTGATAAGTTAATAATATATTTCAATGCACTTCTTCTTTCATTATTATTATCATCATCATTATTATCATTATCATTATCATCATTATCATCATCATTATCATTATTATCACTATTATTATTATATTATTGCTGACTGTCTTCTCTGTCTTCACTCTCTCTTAATACTTATTAAAATTAATTATATTATCTCTCTTCAAATATTCTGTGATTCTGTGAATTATCAAGACGCGTGAGCACTATCACAGATTGAAGAATGAGAAGAAGAAGATGTTCAAGTAAGAGAAGACAGATTATAAGATATATTATAATGTTTTAAAGAGACTCTGTAAGAGAGTAGAATAATAACAATTTTAAGTAACACTTCTGATGAATTTAGACTGAACTAAGTATAGAAATAATACAGATCACATCACATGTGAGAGAATGAAAAAGAAGACAGTGAAGAGCCTCATATAGTAGCAGTAAGATCAGAAGAAGTTCTGAGAATGATTTAAGACTAAGATGAAGAGAGAGAGAGAGAAGAAGAGTATTACTATAAATAAACAGTAATAGAAGAAGATTAAGAGAATATTAAAGTAAGAGATAAAGAAGTCAAAACTGATAAGTTTTTTATTTATTAAGAGATAATAATTTTTGATAATACTTCTATTCTCTAATTAATTAGTAGAAGCTAGCAGAGAAGAAGGAAATTAAGACCTTGTTCAGATCTTAAATACACTTCATAATTCAGAATATTGAGAAGACAGTTCTACTCTCTGAGTATGTTAATCTGCTTACTGTTGAGATGAAACTCAAGACAGCAGATCAGAAAATGCAGGATTTTAAGACACAGATTAACATGACTGAGAGAGAGCAGTGAGAGAACTCTTCTCTAAGAAAATAGTAAAGAGAGATTTTAAGATGATTATTATCTCAGATAAGAAGAAGAAGAAGAAAAATAAGAATAAAGAAGTGAATTATAAAGAATAATAAGAAGAATAAGAAAGAGAAGAAAGATAATAAATAGAAAAAGTTTTTTTCTTTTTCATATTAGTTAGTTATAGACTTGATAGCAGTTAAATAATAATTGAAATTAATTTTGAGTTTTCAAAAATTATTGTGCAAGTTGTAATCAATGTCAGAAATAATATATATATATATATTTAACTATCATGATTCACAAATCACTATAATGTATAAGTATCGACATTTTTTCAACATTAATATTTACAATATTAATATATTTTTAATAATATTATCTAATAATATAATTTAATAACACTCTCTTTTACAATATTAATATATTTTAAGAAATATGACAGAGATTAATCAAGATTATTTATTTACTTTTATACATTGATAATATTCAATCTGAGTTAGTACTAAAATTATAACTAAGCTAAGAAAGAAGATTATTTTCTTTTATAATAATTCTTCTTACACACATCAGTGATCAGTTATTGAAAATAAATTATTATCTTTCTTAAATTATTATTATATCTTCTGAATTCACTTCTTTCACTTCTTTTACTTCTATTGAAGATTCACAAACTCTTCAAGAAATCACTGTGAATTACAAAGTCTATATTATTTATAATTTAATACAGAATGCTGTCTTTCAATTATAATAAATAATTACTTCATTCTTCATATCTGATTTCAGGTCATGAAATTTATGAAAAACTCAACACAAACACTGAGATGAATTATGAAATAATTATCAACAGATTACATTGCAGATTACTGAAGAGACATCTCTCTGCTATAATTACTGTAACTTCATTCAGAAATATTCATCATGAACTGATTATAACTCTGAAGAAATTTCTCAATATCTGAAGTCATCAGAAATTCAGAATACAGACAATAAAAGAAAAATAATTAAAAAATTACTACTGAGCTGATAAGTTACTCTATCAGATAATGATTTTTAATAACACTAACTTTCTAATTTGAAGAAAATTATATAAAAATAATTATATATCAGTACTCTGATTTCATAACTCTTATCTAATAACTTCTGTGAATAATTACTTTGTATATATATATCTCTGAATCTTTCTCTTCAATTAATTGAAAATTCTGAATTCTGAACACTTCTTCAAATACTTAATTTACATCTTCATATTTTACATCAATTCTGTCTTCAGTTCAATCTCAAGATATACTACAAAGTCAATATACAATATCTAGAATCAGAGTTGAAGAATCATTGAAGAGTGTCTCTTATAGTGAATGCATGAACTAGTACAAACAATCTTACATTTATAAAAGTTATATGTTATTACATTGATGAGAACTGAACTTATTAAAAGATATTAATTGAATTTGAATCATTAATTAGTAGTTATACTGAGAATTATATAACAGAGAATTAATGACTGTGATTAAAAATAACTATTGAGATATTAGTCTCAGTCTTCTTATAATTACAACTGACAATGCTGTGAATAACTATACTATGATAAAGAGCTTAGAGTAAAAATTAACTTTGCATTTCTAAAATAATAAACAAGGGTATATTCTCTGCATTGCTTATGTGATTCAACTTGTGATATAAACACTGATAAAGAATCTTAACATTGAGATAAAGAATAATGAGATAGGTAATTCTTGAGATGAGAATGAGATAAAAGTAATTACTCAAGTAACTTTTACATTCACTTTACAAAAGATAATATTTTTTAATAATATGTTTTAATATTACTTTTTAATAATGCTTTTTGATAATGCTACTGTTAGTTTTAAATAGATTGACTAATAATTTAAATATCACAGATGTGATTCAAAGGTTGCTTGAGTCAGTGTACGATTACAGGCGTACGCCGGCTTCTTATATATTGTACACTAAATTAATTAGTGGCTGCTATGGCCTCTTTACACTTGTAAGCAAGTTCAGAAGCGGCTGTGTTATTATTCAACAGTTATACATTCTTTCAAATCACATTCTCTCTCATCAGATTCAGTCACACTCATATGACCATGTTGTACACTCTAGCTTCATGCAGATTAGCTCATCACTAGTGTTTCATGATTATGTAGCCTATCTCTGATTCAGCTAGTGTTCTGCATACACTCTCACAAAGAAACTTTCACTATATTACATCTCTTATTCACTAACTTTTCTCATTCTTCAATCATCTTCTTCATCTTCATTATTATTGAATATCATCATTATCTCATTTCTACTCCTTCTTCTGTTCAACTCTTTTCATCTGTTCATCTATCACATTGTACACATTTCTGGCAATGATCTCTTGTTCTCACAACAAGCATTATTGTAGTGCTTATACCAGGCAGTTTATTAGCAGTAAGTATAATGTGTTATGAAATGTGATCAGGACTTGTTTATCTTTTAATAATCATCAGAATGTATTATTATGAATGACACACTCTCTTCATCTTCTTATACATTCTTGATCATTTTTCTTCTCAGCAGGTTTCTGATCATGTTTTCTGACATGATTTTGCATGAACACAGATACTGATATGTTTATTTTTATTCATATAGAATCTTCATGCATTGACAGATCTGCATCTGTCAATGATAGTGAACTCAATGTTAAATCATTGATTGAGAACTTGAAGAACATGATAATGAAGGAATTGTCTGTGTTATGTATAGCTGAGTCTTCTGTGTTCTCTCTTGCCTCTTCTGTCACTTCTTTCTCTGCTGCTTCTCTCTCTGTTTCTTTCTCTGCTACTTCTCAATCTTCTATACTTGCCTCTGTGTCTGATTCTCCCGCTCCCACTACCCCTGTTCTCATAATTCTCACTCTCACTACTTCTGGTTTTACTGCCTCTGCTTTTGTTATCAGCTCTTCCCATTTCAAGAAGATGTTATATAGACTTAATAAATCATGTTTGTTAATATATACACTTCTGTCTTTCTTATCAACTTCTAGAATAATTTATTGTATAAAGACTGTGTACAATACAACTATCTGAAGCTCAGTTACATATGCTGATTATTACATTTGTTTTAAATATTTATAATGAGATAATTATTCATTTATATCAGAGAATCACTCTCTCTCTTAACAGTGTTAAATTGTAAGTCTTTTTCTTTTTTCTCTTTTCTTTCTGACACTGATTTTTCTGTTCTTAGGAAAAATTGTTATAAGTTTTACTGTGTACAAAGTTATGATATTCACAGATATCAAGAAACTTTTTACAACTGTAAAGTTCAATATTATGAGAATATCTGCTCTAATGAATTTCTTCAGAATAATAGATCTGTATTAATCTATTCTTTAACATCTGTTATCTGACTTCATAATACAGATAAAAGATATCTGTGTTTTCAGAAATGAGAATATGAATGTTGTACTCTTTTACACTTACAAGTATGAGACTCATATATCTTATCTGAGATATTATTATGAGAATGAGCTGTTCACACACTGTGTTCTGCTTTCTGTATTTCTTCATGTCTCTCTCTCTCTTTCTGAGAAGTCTTGTGTGTGTTGTAATTACATGTATAATTCTAAGATCAGTGAGTATTCATTCAGTAATTATTATCTCTGCTTTTGCAGTTTTATACACTAATAATAGTTCTTAGTTGCTCCAGTGTCAGAGATCATTTTAATTGAAGATGATTATGCTGCTGAGACTACTCTCTTTTATTCTCAAGCTTCTTCTGTTGCTTTCTCTTCCTTCTCTGCAGAGAAGATTATGCATACACTGAATTATAAGTGTTCAGCTCTGAATAGCTCTCATTATTATTCATTCAGTTTTGTGTCTTCTTCTTCTTCTGTTTCTTCTGTCTCTACTCTCTCTGCTCTGACTTCTGATTCTGTGAGTTCTGTGCTCTTCTTCAATTTTTCTACACATATGTGTACACATTTCTATATTGGCATTCCAGTCAATCTTGTGATAAATGACATTAATATTATACACAGAGTGATAGAGGAATCAGAGATATGTGCAGTGTTGTTACAAGAGCAGCTTGTAACTCTTGAATTTCTTACAGATCTCAAGTTTTGAGATTTTCTTTGTTTTTGACATTTTTTCAGATGGTGTGATATTGAAAATAGATTAAATATGTAATGTATGAAAATGAATGAGATGTGTATGATAACATTTGTCTTTTACAGCTGACTCTTACAGTTGATGATCAATTCATTTTTCTTTTCTTATACTTTTTCTTTGTCTGCTAGTCACTACTCTTACATGAACTCTATATAATACAGTGTTTAATAACTAGATTCAGCAGCTTTCATCTTTTGTGATTCTATCTTATATATTATACTGTCTCTCTTTGCCTGCTCAGATCACTACAGTGAACAGCTCATTGAAACTAATCTCACTCAATCTCTGAGTATTCTCAGAGATTGAGATGACTTGATCTCACATGTCTGCAGATGTTTCAGATAGTTTGTCCTCTGTAATCTCTGTGATTGAACTCATGTAAACAGTTAAATTCAACTCTGAATTTCTTTTTCTTCTGCAATTTGACTCATGTATAAGTCTGTTATTTTGAGATCACTCTTTGCTGTATTGTGTCCACTGTCTGTGATGTATTATTATATAACTGACTACAGTCTCATCACTTATTGAAGTGTGATATTTATCTGATTTCTTCATTACTTTCTATTCTTTTCTTATAATCA
The DNA here is from genome assembly GCF_000003855.2 of Blastomyces gilchristii SLH14081. NCBI lineage: Eukaryota > Fungi > Ascomycota > Eurotiomycetes > Onygenales > Ajellomycetaceae > Blastomyces > Blastomyces gilchristii. The sequence continues at coordinate 3,082,459 of NW_003101679.1, forward strand.
TGAAAAGATTGAAATAAGTGAGATTATCTGATTCATAAGTGTTTATGATTTCTCTTATCTTGTGAGACTTTTCAATTATAAGTCTCTTCTTTTTCAACACTGATAATAGTGCTGTGAATGACTATAATTTACTTGAGTCTTGCATCTTTACTTTTATAAGTCATGAATCATTTATTAAGTTGTATAAGATCTGTCTCTCTGGTTCTTTCAATGTGTATGTTCTCAGAGAATGTGATTTGAGTATTTTATATGACTTAAATTATCTAGATTGAAACTTCTCAGAACTCTCATTGCATATGAGAACTCATATTCTTATCTTGAGACTTGATTTCTTAACTAGTGAGTCTTGTATTCTTTTCAATTGAATTGCTCAGTTTAGAAGTAACTTATTAGCTTTTGCACATGTGTGACTGATCTCTTTCAATCTTGATTCTGTGTCTGCAACTGTTGCATCTGTGACTGTTGTGTCTGCAACTGCTGTTTTCTCTCTCATCTTTTCCGAAGCATTCTTCAGAATGCACGGATGCAATTCATATAACAGGTAGAATGATGAACACTTGAAGACTGCATGCTGTTGAATCCGCGTGGTCAATAGCATCTGTCTGAGATATTCATTTCATAGTCTTGTAGACTTGCTCACTAGATATTTCATCAGCATATTGCTCAAGATTTCATTCAAGTGTTTCATCTTCTCATTTATCTACAGATGATATGATGTTGTTCTACAATATCTTGTCTGTAACTGGCTTATGAAATGCCTCATCACTTCTCTCATGAGATTTGCACTGTTATCAGTTAGAATCTTGTGCAGCATTTCATAGTTAACATAGATCTCATTATATAGAAACTTCACTATCATCTTCTCTATTACCTCTGAAACTGCTTTCACAACTGATCAGTCAGTAGTGTAATCAATAGCAGTGATTATTTATCAATTTTCATTTAATATTCACAGTAATATATCTATAAGATTCATCTCTCATTATTTGAACAGTTGTATTATACACTTTATCTGATGTTGTGCTTTCTTGTATTCTAATTCTTTCTTAGATTCTTTTGTGACCTGGCAATTCAGACACTTGTGAGTATACATCTGAATGTTCTCAGTCATGCTTGATCAGTATGCTCTTGATTTGAGTACACTCATGAGTTCAGAGCTTTCTAAGTGACTGAATTTCTTGTACATGTAAGTCACTAAGTCATGTTTAAATGAAGATTCTAGATAGAGAGCTTCTGCATATTCTATATTGTGATAAAGTATAACATCATTTTTCAATTTTCTCAGCTTGAAGTTCAGAAGCATCTCTTCTACTACTCTTATGAGATGCTTGTCATCTGACACCTTGTCATTCTTTAAGTAAGAGATCATGATATTCACTCATTCTGACTTCTTGCATTCTCTCAGTGTGTTTAATACAAACATCTCTTGTATCTGATTTACAGAACTCTCACTCATGAAATCAGATCTGTAACTGATTGCATCAGATATCACAGTGTTTAATTCCTTTCAGTATTTGATATAAAGATTGTATGCTTGAAACTCTGAGATTCAACATGCTAAGTGTTTGAAAGGTTTTATTATCAATTATAGATAGACAAGGCTTTCATGATTCATAATCACTGTTGTTGTATACTCATTGTCAATATATCTATCTCACAATGTCAGTGTGTGCTTGATTGCTAGCAATTTCTTTTCATGCACTGAGTAATTGAGCTCAGCATCTGATAGTTTCCTATCATTGTACACTATCAGGTGCAGCTTGTCATTCTTGCTCATCTGTAGAAGAGTGTCTCTGATAGCTCATTCAGATGCATCTGTCTTAATGTAGAAAGGTTTATTATGATCTGATTGAATAAGCACTGAGAATGTTGTTACACATTATTATTATTATTATTATTCTTCAATTATAGATGTATGCAGTCAGAGACTATGACATCTACCTGAGAACTTTTAGTTCTCAGGGTTTTTCCTATATCTGTAAAGTTAACTATTATACATTCATCAATTTCAGATATGCAAAATCAGAAAATTCCAGCTCAGAATACAAAAACTGTTTACAAATTGCAGTGTTTTAACATCTTCTGATACTTTGAAACCATTTGACAATATCATGATAAAGGAAAAGAGAAAAAGAACACAGTCTTAAAGAGAGACACATTAAATAGATAGATAGAAAGAAATTGAAAGGAAAAGATAAAGTAAAGAGAGACTATAACAAAACAAATTATTAAAAGATAGTATATAGCTGTTTTAACAGACTATATCTGATTGATTTCCTTCTCTTCATATTCAGATAATTCTGAATTTAGCTATTTTCTTATAGCTGCTTGAGTTTCTGATAGAAAGTCTATTAAGTATTTAATTCCTGTCTCAGTTGAGAATAAGAATCTCATATTTAATTGATTTAGATCATACTTCTCTTTCAATCTGGCTCTGAGACTATTGTATAATGCACAGTGCATTATAATATGCTCAGAATTCTCATTTGCATTGCAGAATAAGCATTTTATTGAGTCAAATCTATCATCAAATCTTTGTATATAAGATTTGAAATAGCCATATCCTAGTTTCAGCTGTATTATAGATGAGAATATTTTCTTTTTACATTTAATTGAACAAGATTTCCACTTGGGTTTTGTTTCAAATCTTGAATAATGTATACTCTTCTTTTGTTTCTGCCAGCTTTCATTTCACTTGTCTAAACAAGATTCTTTTATTTTTCTCTTTATAAAAGACCAGGACATAATTTTTTGAATAGATCTGCTTAATTCTGCACTCTTTTTCGCAGCTGAATCAGCCAATTCATTGTCATGAATATTCATATAAGCAGGAACTCAGTGCAGATGAATTATCAGCTTTGATGTTCTTCTCTTTTGAATTTTCAAAACAGAGTTTAAGATCAGTTCAAGATTCATTTGATCATTATGAATCTGACTACTTCTAAGTCTTTTTAAAGCAGCTTGACTATCAGAGAATATTCATGCCTCTTTCAAACTATTTTCTCTTTTATGAGATTTTATTTCTATGAGTTTGAAAGCTTTCACTATTACAAATAGTTCAGCATTAAAGACTTCAGATTCACAGTCTAGATTTCAGAAATCTGAGATAAAATTGATATTATCTTCAGTATAAGTAATGCCTGTGTCTAATCTATTCAAATTCTCATTTTTTGAGTCATCTGAATAAATCAGAATAGAGTCTTTTATATTGATTATAGAAATTCTCTTCAAATGCTGTTTCTATTCTTTCTCTTTTAATAGTTCACTTATTTATAAGTTTATAAGAGATTCAAGCTTTTCTCTTCAGAGAGATAACTTCTCATGATCAACTTTTTCAACATTTAAAGAAGAAAATTGATTTTTAATCGGAGAGCATAGTCTGTACAGTTGAGAAGGCATTTTCTTTGAAGAATCATTTTCATTTCAATCAAGAAATCTATTTCAATCCAGTTCATTTCCAGAGTTAATTGATGGAAATGAAGAAGAGACTCTTTCTCTGATTATATGATTTGAGCTCATCTTTATAACTCTCAGTGCATAGTTCATACAGGCCTTTTCAAATCTAATAGCAGAAGAAGGAATTGAAGCTTCAATTTCCATTGCTTTAATAGAAGATGATTTGAATTCTTCTAGAATTCTTCTCAAGACTCTGTTTTGCAGACTTTGAAAGAGTTCAGTGAAGTTCTCCTGATTATTTTATCAAACTTGAACTTCATAATCAGCTACTGATGTAATACAGGCTATATATAACTGTCTCATAGCCTGGAAGAATAGACCTCTCTCTGTATTTGATAGTCTGATTATGTTGTTTAATAGTCTTTCTGCCTTGACAGTTCTTTGTTGAATATGATATTTAAAATTCAACTTGAAGTTTAATCATACTCTCAATCATTTGACATTTACACTGAGTTTAATCTCTCTATTTAAAAGAGTTAGAGATAGTTCTTTCTCATTGAATCTAGAAAAGAAATGAATTAACTCAGTTTTATTCATATTAAATTGAATTTGATTGATATCTGCTCTAATAAAGATTTTCTTTGCAGCTTCTTCAATCACTTTCAAATTCTCTTTGATAGTTTTTGAGCTGTAGACTAGACCAATATCATTCACATAACTTGAAGATCACACTACTCTCATATTTCTATTTTTGAATAGATATGCAGTGTATATTGCAAATAAAATAGATGAGATTGAAGATTCTTGTGATACTTCTATTTTTATCTCAGTCTTGTCTTGTTTCATTTTATCAAAGAAAAGTTGTATGATTCTTTTAGATATAAAACAGTTAATTCATTTTATTAGAGAAAGTGACAGTTTTAACATCTTCAAAGTCTGAATTAACTTTGACTTTGAAACATGATCAAATGCTTCTTTTATGTCAATAAAAACTGCAGTTGAGACCAGATCTTCATGCTTTGTTATTTGAATATCATGAACAACTGAGAGAACAGTGTCAATTGCAGAATATTGTTTTCTATCTCTCATTTATTCACTGAATAAAAGAGAGTTATTAATAGAGCTTATAAAAGATAGTTAAGTAGCTATTATCTTTTCCAAAATCTTTTCTAGACAGTTTAATAGAGATATTACTCTATATGACTTAGGAATTGAAGTTTTTCTATTAGGTTTTGCAAGAATCACTCCGGTGGCTTCTCTCCAGCATTCAGAATGATATTCATTTTTCAAGAGATTGAAAAAGAGCTCAAAATATTCATTCTTTAAGTAGGAATATGTATTTTGAATAATCAAGTGATTAATTGAATCAGGCCCTGCAGCAGTTTTAACAGAACTTGAGAAGATAGCTGACTCTAATTCATCTTGTGTAAGATCAGGCCATTCTCAGTCATTTTCATCAATGTAGTTGAGAAGTGATATATTCTCTTTCTCTGAATCTGAATCTGAATCTGATGAGTTCTGAAAGAGAATTCTCATGAAAGCTTGACATTTTTTCTCAAAAGAGTTTGCTGTATATGATTCATTCTGAAACTCATATTCTAAGGCTGGAAGTTTTGCTACACTTCTTGTTTTAGTATAGTTAAAAGCTTTAAAAACTTCCTTCTCTTGTGCTTCTTCAAAAAATTTATTTCAGCAGTCTGTTTTAGCTTTTTTAATATCTGAAAAATATTCATTTCTGACAGCTTTGAACTCTTTATCAGATATTATATCATTCTTTCAATCTCTTCTAGCAGTAGCTAATTCTTTTCTTTTAAATGAGATATTCTCATTTTATCAAGGTTTTGAATACTCAGAAGATTTTCTCTTTGAAATATTATCTCTAACACTTGTTAGAATAATAGATGTAATAAGCTTCACTCTATTCTTAAGCTTTTCATTTGAGATATCTTGATCAGAATTTCAATATAGCTCATTCTGTCTTTCAGATTTTAACAGTTTTATGCTTTCTTCAACCACTTTTCAATCGGCTTTTTCAAAGTTAAACTGATTAGAGAGAAGAGGATTTTCACTCATTTATTTTTCACTCAGTTCAATCTCAAATTGAATAATCTCATGATCTGATCCTGATGTCTCATTTAAGTTAATAAATCAGTTTACAAGTCTTCTTTTCATTAGATTTTGTGATATGAAGATTAGATCTATAATAGATTTCTGTTTCATGCCTTTTCTAAAGAATGTTTGTTGATCAGACTTATTAACCAAATCTATTGAATGCTCAAAGATTCATTCAACTAGATTATCAGCTCTCACTGCTCTCTTACATTCTGAATTTCATCAGGGATGATGTGCATTGAAATCTCCTGAAATTATAGAGTTTCTTGATGAAGTTATGTTCAGAAATCCTCTATCAATTATTCAGATATTGTTATTTTTCTTCAATGACTTTTTATTATAGATATTTATAAGCTGTATACTATCAAACTCATTTTCTTTATCTATAATATCACCCATCAGAATATCAGGGTCAGACATGATATCAAATCTTAGATTAAATTAATATCTTGATCTCTTTCTTTCATAGATCACTACTCTTGACTTTATCTCAGACTTTTGAGGTAGAAAGCAGTAGTAGCTTGAATGAGAAATGATGTAATTTTGCTCAGCATCAAAATTCGGTTCCTGAAGTAGTATAAAATCAACTTTTTATTCAAATGCAATTTGAAGACAAGAATAAATACAATTTGAGTTTCTATTCACATTATTTTGAATAAATTTGATTTTTGAAGAGTTTTTAAACTTTTTTTGTTGTTTTTGTTGTATATTCATACTAAAAGAGAGAAGAGATAGAGTAGGATCTAGTCACTATCATCAGATAGTAGATTATAACTATTTTGAAAAGTAGAGATCTCAACTGCTTGCATTATATCTAGTTTATCATCAGAGTCATTTCTCAATTCTCTAATCTTAATAGAAGTTTGAGAATTCAAATTCTATTTACATTTAGCTGGAGAATTGAAGTTTGAAGATTTAGATAGTTGAGAGTTTCTTCTTTTTAAGCTTGTAGTTGTAAGTCTACTGGCTTGACTCTTCTCTTCAGTTCTAGATTGACTTTGAGCTTTATCTTTTCTCCAGTTCTTTTGAGTTCTAGGAGCAAACATACATTCTTTTGAGCTAGATACATGTTTTTCTTTGCAATTAGAGCACTTAAGCAGAGTATATTGACAAATTTCACCTCTTTTTAAGCATGTTTCACATTTATGCTCACTAGTTTTGTAATCTCTAGCACAGAATGCACATTTTGAGTCTCTAAAACATGAGATTGTAAAGTGTTCATATCTTTGACAGTTTGAACACTGTGTTTGAGCTTTGAGATTCATTCTTGAGTCTTTGTATTTATGAACTCTCATTTTCAAACCTGCTACTCTTACTTCAGAGATCTTTGACTATTCAAGTGTTTTTATATATACTAGAACAGAGGCATTCCTTCTGCTTTGTCTAAACTCAATTGAATTTAGTCATACAGGCTTCTTTCTCAGTTGAATAGAGTTGTATTCTTTCAATTCATTTTTAAGAAGTAGCATTTCTTCTTCACAGTCAAAAATTTCAACTGAAATATCATGAAGAATGAATTTGTCTCACTTTTCATCTCTTTCAGATAGAATTATTGTATTTAGCAAAGATTCTACTGCTAACTTTCAGAGATTCTTATTCTGAATAAGGAATTCAGCACTGAATTCAGGCATTGTAGTCAGAATGATGAAGTTTTCAAAGAATGATGACTTAATTGAAGCTATAACTGGTTTTTGAACTTCAATATCAGTCATCAACTGAGAAAAGAACTGCTGATTAATTTCATTTCTGATTCTGAAAATGAGATTTGAGTTTAGCTTGTTTCTTTGCAGAATGTCCTGATTTAAGACTTTGAGAATAAGTCTTCTATTTCTGAAGATTTGAAAGTTTTTCTCTTTTTGCATTTTCTTTTTCACTTTTCTATGAATAGAGGTATGAGCAGTATTCTTCTCAGTTTTCTCAGGATTTTGAGCAGGTTTTGAGATAGCAGGTTTAGAGACAGCAGATTCAGCTGCTTGAGCATATGTTTTCTTCTGATTCAAAGAAGAAGAAGAAGTAGGAAAAAAGGAAGAAGAAGAGCAAGATGAAGAGTCAGTGATTATACTAGAAATTTTCAATGTTTTTTAAACTGTGTTTGAGATTTCAAGTTTGAACTTGATCATCTCCTGTAGTTGTCTAGCCTGAGTATGAAGAATTAACAGAACTTCTTCATTCATCTCACTCAGATACTGCCTTTCAAGAATCTTGCTTACTTTTTCAAGTTTCTATATTTCAAGAACTTGTTGTTTCTCTATTTCTTCTTTCTTTCTTCTCTTCAGAATTTCAATCTCAGAAATAGCATTTGAGAAAGCATCTTTTTTCACATCAACTGAGTGTATTTTTGAACTCATTGTTTTCACTCAATGAAAAGTTGATCAGACTGTTTCAATTGAGATATTTCTAAGTCTATTTTTAATTGAAAAGTTGGTCAGACTGTTTCAAAAGAAGAATAAAAGACTTTTGTGTATAAAACACCTGATTTTTTTTTTTCACACTAGTTCAGTAACTAGGTTAGATTTTTGAAGAGAATCTAATAAACTAAAATTGATTTTTGAGATAAATCAATAAAATCTTTACAATCTCTTTCTTAGAATACAGTGAGGAAAAGTATGATATCAATTGATAATAAATCAGATGATATAACAGTTTTTGAGAGAAAAACTGACAAAAAATAAATCAATTTTTTGCAGAGAAATTGATTAAAACTATTCAATTTTATGCTAAATCATTTCTTGATTGGAATGAAAATAATTCTTCAAAGAAAATGCCTTCTCAACTGTACAGACTATGCTCTCTGATTAAAAATCAATTTTCTTCTTTAAATGTTGAAAAAGTTGATCATGAGAAGTTATCTCCCTGAAGAGAAAAGCTTGAATCTCTTATAGACTTACAAATAAGTGAACTATCAAAAGAGAAAGAATATGAACAGCATTTGAAGAGAATTTCTACAATCAATATAAAGGACTCTATTCTGATTTATTCAGATGGCTCAAAAAATGAGAACTTGAATAGATTAGGTGCAGGCATTGCTTATACTGAAGATAATATCAATTTTATCTCAGATTTCTGAAATCTAGGCTCTGAATGTGAAGTCTTTGATGCTGAACTATTTGTAATAGTGAAAGCTTTCAAACTCATTGAAATAAAATCTCATAAAAGAGGAAATTGTTTGAAAGAGACATGAATATTCTCTGATAGTCAAGCTGCTTTAAAGA
>NW_003101679.1:3091278-3177867 GCF_000003855.2 Blastomyces gilchristii SLH14081
ATCTTAAACTCTATTTTGAAAATTCAAAAGAGAAGAACATCAAAGCTGATAATTCATCTGCACTGAGTTCCTGCTCATATGAATATTCATGGCAATGAATTGGCTGATTCAGCTGCAAAAAAGGGTGCAGAATTAAGCAGATCTATTCAAAAAATTATGTCCTGGTCTTTTATAAAGAGAAAAATAAAAGAATCTTGTTTAGACAAGTGGAATGAAAGCTGGCAGAAACAAAAGAAGAGTATACATTATTCAAGATTTGAAACAAAACCCAAGTGGAAATCTTGTTCAATTAAATGTAAAAAGAAAATATTCTCATCTATAATACAGCTGAAACTAGGACATGGCTATTTCAAATCTTATATACAAAGATTTGATGATAGATTTGACTCAATAGAATGCTCATTCTGCAATACAAATGAGAATCCTGAGCATATTGTAATGCACTGTGCATTATACAATAGTCTCAGAGCAAGATTGAAAGAGAAGTATGATCTAAATCAATTAAATATGAGATTCTTATTCTCAACTGAGACAGGAATTAAATACTTAATAGACTTTCTATCAGAAACTCAAGCAGCTACAAGAAAATGGCTAAATTCAGAATTATCTGAATATGAAGAGGAGGAAATCAACCAGATATAGTCTGTTAAAACAGCTATATACTATCTTTTAATAATTTGTTTTGTTACAGTCTTTCTTTATTTTATCTTTTCCTTTCAATTTCTTTCTGTCTATCTATTTAATGTGTCTATCTTTAAGACTGTGTTCTCTTTTCCTTTGTCATGATATTGTCAAATGGTTTCAAAGTATGAGATGATGTTAAAACACTGCAATTTGTAAACATTTTTTGTATTCTGAGCTGGAATTTTCTGATTTTGCATATCTGAAATTGATGAATGTATAATAGTTAACTTTACAGATATAGGAAAAACCCTGAGATCTAAAAGTTCTCAGGTAGATGTCATAGTCTCTGACTGCATACATCTATAATTGAAGAATAATAATAATAATAATAATATGCTAAATCATTCAATTCTTCTCACACAACAAGTGTGCAACTCAAATCAGTTAATAAAGAGTGTAAAAAAGAATTAAGTATTAATGAAAGCTCTTCAGCTACTGAAAAAGTAATTCTTACTTAAAAGAATATGAAATTATGACAGAAAACAGCTCTGTTTTTAATTCTTTGTAAGAATATTGTATAAAATCCAGAGAAAAACACCTTACTTTTTCAAGAGAAGTAAAAAACTATTTCTAAGATCTTTTTTTTTTTTTGCATTAACTGCTGCAGAGGAATGAGATAGAAACTGCTAAGATATACACTACTATATACTCTCTATCAAGACTTTCTCTCTTCAGAGTCTTGATATTATAGAGAATATAAGTCTGTTTCTATATAATAATATAAATATTGTCAGCGGGATGTAGAGAAACTGGTTATTTATATCTCAAAATAGAAGACTTTATCAATAATTATATGTAAGAATAAGTGCTCGCAGGCGATTATTCGGGTGTTTGCAGCTTGGCGTGATATGTACTGTTAACTACTAGAAGTATTCATGGTAGAAAGATAAAATGTAGAGATTAAATGTATAATAGCATTCAAGCTGAGTTACAAATAGTATTCATGAACTTCAGTCTATATAGTTGTGTGTAGCCAAGGGCCGCTAGCCCTATTAGTTATGTGAGAGATAGAAATAGAGGTAAAGAATTCACAAGAAGTGGAATTTCTTACATATCTTCCTCTCTCTAAGGCTTTGTCTGTGAAGTCTTTCACTGAGTGACTTCATAGAATCAGCTCAGCACTGCAGTGATACTCACTAAAAACTCTTCATATCTATAAAAAACCTCAGTGAGGAAAAATCTCTTATTACTATAAAGAGAAAAGAGTCTGTCACTCAGTTTCTTATTCTGTGAGATTCTTTATAATTTACAGATTCTTCTCTGACTATCACACAGATTCATCTCACATCTTTCATATAGAAGAGTTTCAGTTGACTCTCAATTATTTCTATGAGATTCTTATATAATTATCACACAGATTTATCTCACAGATGAATTACTCTTTATAAGATCATTCTCATCAAAGAGAAACATTTATAAGTTAATCTTTCACTTATTCTTATAAATCATTGTTCTTTGATACTGTAGAATTGTGAGGAATTTTTCATTCTTTTATTAACTCTGTAGAATTGTAGAATCAAGATGTTCACAGTCTGCAATCACTCTTTGTAGTTATATAGAAAGATTCAGATCTGTAATTCATAATCACTCTTGTTTACTAGAGTAATCTGACTGTTCTATAAGATTACTCACAGTGTAAGTAAACCTCTCTAAAGTAGTATAAATATCTCAGATCTGTCTGCAGAATCTCATCTTCTTTTCTCTTTTTCTGTAACAGCTTTCATTCTTATAAACTGTGAGTATTCTCATTTATTCATGAAGTGTTTTCATTCAGATAATAGAGAGAGAGTGTTTCTGATAATATCTGTATATTAATTCAAGAACTTCTCAAGAATAAAAAATTTTTCAATTTCAACATCTTTGCAACAATGTCTGACTGTTACTGAGCTTCTCATGAGCATTTCTGTGACTTCTCTGATTGCTTTTTATCAGCTGGTGAAGCAGGGATACTGCTGCTCATGATCATATCTTCACTCTTCCCAGCCTCACCACTGCACCTGATCTTCAGGCCAGTGACTCATCTCATCCCTTTCTCAGACCAGTTTCTGGCTTCAAGCAGTGCAGTTCTCTTCTTTGCTGTAAGTCTTCTTACAAGTAATTCCTTACAGATTCTAGCTGACAGTTCTTGTGAAGCTCTCAGTGTTGTCAGTGTCTTCTGCAGCTTCACGGGCCTACAATCACTCTCTCCCTGTCTGTACAATCTCTGACCAGGCATATGTGAATATGCCTAGGTTTCTCATCAATGATTCTCACACTGCAGTGCATTTCTGCAATCTCATTGTCAATGAGAGATGAGTCTCTGAGTACTCACAAAATCCAGGTAATCAAGGCAATGCAAATGTCATGAATTTGTGATGAGAGTTAATCTGAATAGATGAGCTCTCTCTCTGCATCTCAATTGTTTCTGAGCTGAATACTTCAACATAACTGAGAGAGCAGACACAGCTTCATGAGAGATATCTGATCACATACATAGATGACCAGCTCTCAAGATTCTGCTACAACTGTATATACTCTGATGTTCAGCTTCTCTGAAGTCTGTGCATTTCTGACAGTCTTCATGTCAAATGTAACAATTGTCTGTATCACAGATATAATACTCTCTGCTTCTTTAAAGAGAGAAATTGATAGTTATGAAGGATTTGAGTGTCATAAATATTGATAATATAAGTGTAAGTTTTCTTTGTTTTTTCTTTGCTGATCTCTAAATTGTATTCACAGCCCTGTTTATTTTCTTGTTTTTTAGCTTTAATAAGAATATGATTTCTTCTTCTCTTATGTACATCACAGACTGTTCATCTCAGTAGAAACTCATTATCTTATAGACTAGGGTTTGCAAATAACAGTGTTAATATCTTTATTATAACTAGGTTCTTAGTGAAGACTGTGTTATTCTGACTTATCAGAATTCACAGTATAGAAGTCATGTCTCAGCTTCTGCAGATGTCTTATCTACTCAGATAATTCTTAAGTGAACTCATTCATCTTATCAGAATATTCTTATCACTGAATCTTGAATTAGAGCTTATAATCTCACTTCTCTGAGTCAATAATTTCTTTGATCTGATATTCTCTTTTACTCTCTAGTACTTTATAAATAGAGTGATGAGTCACAGAGTTCTCTTCTAAGAATTTCTTATATTTACAGAGTAAAGAGACATGAAAAATATTGTATATCTATAACTCAGATAGCAGTTTCAATCTGTGAAACTGTAAGCTAACTTTCTTTATAATCTTACAAGACTCTATCTGTAAGAGATTCAGCTTCTTACTAGATCTTTATATAATGATGTTTTCTAAACTCAGTCAGACTCTATCATCTTTCTTAAAACTCTTTATAATATGCTTAAAGTTATAGTATCTCTTCTGATACTCTTAGATCTTTCTCAAGAATTTGTGAGCTTTCTTTCAGATCTTCTGAATTCTCTCAGCCTGTTCACAGGTATTATCACACTCTATAGTGTACTCTTACAGGTTCATCAAGATTATCTGTGAATGAGTCTTAGTGAGCATTTTAAAGAGGATTTTATCTGTGCTGATATGCTTTGAGTTATTGTATATAAACTCTGTAAGTGATAACTAATACACTCAGTTATTCTGATTGTAATTGACAAAGCACTGCAGATACTGTTTCAATATACTCATCAGATATTCTATCTGATCATCTATCTGTTGATGAAAAGCTGTGCTTAGATCTCATAAGATCTTTAGTATAGTTATCAGATCAGATCAGAACTCTTCTGTGAAGATTGATTCTCTGTCTGAGACAATGTTTACAGACAATTCATGCAACTGAATCACATTATAAATGAAGATATGAGTTAAATTCTTTGACTTCAAGTTCTTACAGATGAATATAAAGTATGCTATCTTAATAAAGTAATTCACTATCATCAGCACACTGTCAAAGCAGATATTATATATGTTCTTACTTTCAGAGAGACTTATAAGAGTATTCATTTCTAGCTGTTTTCAAGGTTTCTGTGAGATGAATAGAGAAGTAAGTTCTTTATATAATCTGAACTGCACTATCTGTGAATTCTGATAAATAGTATAAGAATTCACTATCTTCTTCACAAGTTCTTGCATCTTCAGTTAGAAGTATTTTCTTATAAGTAACTCATAAGTTCTAGTATCTATAAAATGACCTGCTAGAGAAGAGTTATGATATCTTTTAATAAGTTCTATATATAGAAACTCATTTATAGGTATATAAATTCAGCTCTCTCTTCATAAGAGATTATTTAAGTTTCTTCAATTCTTTGTTTCTGCAGAGTTGATCTCTGCTGTGAGTAGTTTCTGAATATACTGAGTATATTTATTCTTCAGTTATAGTTCAGACAATCTGAATAGAAGATCTTACAAAGACTTATACTCTGTTTTCTCTTATATCAGGTCTTTCACAGCACTTCTTAAAGTCTGTAAATTCTTCAGATTATAGATACTCTCTTCAAGAATTCTTGTAGAGATTCTCAGAGTGTTGACTCTTAGTGTTATAGAGAGTAGTTATACAGACTTCTTTTCTTTCTTCTCTCTCTTCTCTTACAGAGAATTAAGAGACTCTTCAGTCAATCTCTTTGTAACACTCAGTCTGAGCATTCTGTAAAGCTTTTCTATCTTCTCTAGCTTCTCTGTGTCTGTCATTCTGATCTCCTTAACATAGTCTGGCCTGTGAGAGAGTTTATTTGCTGAGTTCTTAGTTTTCTTAATATATTCTATCTTGAATCAGAACTTACTCAGTCTCTGAGTCTAGTAAATCTATCACTATGAAAGTTTCTTGATTGAAGTAAACTGTTATAAGCTATTATGATCAGTTCTAATAGTAATCACTATCATAAGGTTCTTGAAGTAGTGATATCAGTAATGAAAGAATTTCACTATTATAAGAAGCTTCTAATTATGAATGCTATAGTTGATCTCTGTGAGTTACATCTTCTGTAAGAAAAAGATCACTGAAACTCAGTTCTCATTTGACTGTAGTTGTAAGACTATTTCTGAAATTATAAAGAAGAAAACATCTGTCTTCAATCTAATTAAGAGTAAGAAATTAAAGTGAAATAGTATCACTGTATCTGTAAATATCTGTTTCAATCTTGTAAAGACTCTACAAGCTTCTGAGATAAGAAAGTTCTTATAGTTCTCTCTTCTTAATAATCTTTTCATTCTCTATTTATAGAATGACTTCTTCTTATTTTCACTCTTCAGCATGTCTGTAAGAATTAAGAAGATTCTCATGAATATAAAGATAAATCATCTATAGAAATTCACAAAGCTTAGAAAGATCTGAATCTTATGAATACTAGTTAACTTCAGTTATAATAGAATAGTCTTAACTTATGAAGATTTCATCTGAATATCATTTACAGTGATTATATATTCTAGGAAATTAATTCAGTGAGCACTGAAGTTGCACTTTATAAGCTTAATATATAATTCTGTCTCATCTAAGATCTTTAACATACTTCATATATACTCAGTGTGTTCTTTCTTCTTCATAAAGTACATTATCACATTATTCAGATATATTATCACAAAGACATTCAAATATGCATGAAGTATTTTATTAATGAAAGACTGAAATACTGCAGAGATATTAATCAGATTAAAAGACATCACTAGATATTTAAACAATATCAGTGCAGTTCTAAAGACAGTCTTTTATTCATTCTCAGACTGTATTCACAGCTATGTATATATATTAATCACATTCAGTTGTGTGAATATGACAGCTTCTGTGAGACAGTTGATCATATTCTCAATCAGAGACAGAGAGTAACAGCTCTTTATTATCTTGAAGTTCAGGTCACAGTAGTCTACATATAATCTGAGATCTTTATTCTTCTTCTTTATAAATATCACAGAGACTTTCACAGAGATCTGTGAAGATTGAATAAAGTCATTCTTCAGATTCTTCTTCATATAGGTTCACAAGATCTCTGTCTCATGATAAGAGAGCTTATAGATTGATTTTCAGAAGAGTTTCTGTTCTTCTATTAAATCTATTATCAGATTCTTCTCACAGTGAGAAGAAAGCTCAGCTGTCTTTGCTAAGCTGAACATCTCTGTGAGATCTCAGTATTTCTCTGATATCTGAAGCTCAGTTTTCATAACTGCAAGGTTCTCAGACACTTATAAAGTTATTATATAGATAAGCTTATCTTCTCTAATCAACTCTGCAGTATTAACTGCTTCTATCTCTGTAAGTGAATCTGTCAACACTGATTAGAAGTATAAACCTGACTCATGAACAGCTATGTACAGATTGTATCTTTAAAGTCATACAAGTTCTAAATACATGTTATCTGCAATGTCTGTGATAATCACAGTTTCTGTAAATCTTCTTCAGATTTCAGAGAGATCTTACAATTCAAAGATAACTCTTATAAGTCTCTCAGTTCTCAGGTCTGAGTTCTCATATCCTGCTTGTTATAAAAGCAGATTCTCAGTCTTCATCTTTCAGCTTATTTGCTTTACAAGCTTTAGAGACATCACAGTGACCTGAGATTCTGAGTTCATCAATACTTCTTATGCTTGTGAAACAGCAGTACTGCAGTGCAGTCTCTCTCTATGAGTAAGCATTTTCATCAGAGAAGTAACAGATTCAGATATCAGCTTCAGAGCTCTTAAGAAGACTGTTGCTAACTCTGTTCATGACTTCTCAAATTTCTATTTTAATTTGTTCAGACAGTTTGTGTGAAGATGTTCTGATTTAAAACAGATGAAGCAGAGTCTCTTTTTCTTAGTCTCTCTATTATATACTCTGTTCACAGAAGCTTATGAAGCTCTCTCTCTCTGCTCAGCAGTCAGACATGAATCTCTCTGTGTCTTATCATCTTTTTCTGACAAATCTGTTCTCTGTTGTTCTGACTCTTATGAGACTGATTGATGATTCACTCTCTGCAGATCTGTGACTCTCACAGTGATCTGTAAGCAGTGAATAAGAGTCATCAGTTTCTTCAGAGTCAAGAACTTAGAGTCTTACTCAATAAGCTTGTTCTACATGTCTTTATTCAGTCTCTTTACAAATATCATTATTCAGGTCTTATTTCAGAGCCCTGTTTTCACAGATTTTAATTTATATCATAATTTCATAAAGTGCTGTGAGTAGTCTTTATCAGATTTCTCATCTCTTTTTCTAATATTAATAATTATAGCTCAGATGTTCTCTGTTCAGCTCATGAAGTCTCTTAACTTATTCTCTAAATAGATCTTGAGAACAGATCATTAGAATCTCTCATAATCATTCTCTAGATAATTCAGCCAGTTCTTGGCTTCAGTGTAATAGAGGTCTGTTATTATATAGATGACAGCTTCTTCATCTTTTATATCACACAGCTGAGCTTGTGAGTCAATTTCAAATACAAACTTGCAAAAGCTTTTATAGATTGTGATTCAATAAGTGATCTTAAGTGATCATAGCTTAAGAAAGTTTCTTTTTAATTTGTGAGTGTCTCTGAAGATCATGTCTAGAGACTCAGTTTGAGAGTGTTTACAGACAGTAAGTATTTCTTGTAGAAAAATAGCTTAGTTCTGTGAGAGATACTCAAGAATGTTCTTCACTAAGATTAATTCATTTGTGAATTCAGAGAATTTCTCTGTCTGAGATGTAGAGAATGATGTTCTGTAAGTGATTGATAAGTTCTCTGAGACTTCTTTTATAAGAGTTATTCATGATTCAGGTGACTGCTTCTGAGTGTCTGCAGTAGAGTTCACAGAAGTGAGAGTATATAAGTTTCTAATTCTTTCAGTTATAACAGATAGTTGCTGACTGACTGAGCTTGAAATGTAAGAATAAGTACTCACAGGTGATTATTCAGGTGTTTACAGCTTGATGTGATATATACTGTTAACTACTAGAAGTATTTGTAATAGAAAGATAAAATGTAGAGATTAAATGTATAATAGTATTCAAGCTGAGTTATGAATAGTATTCGCGAACTCCAGTCTATATAGTTGTGTGTAGCCAAGGGCCGCTAGCCCTATTGATTACACGAGAGATAGGAATAGAGGTAAAGAATCCGCAAGAAGCGGGATTTCTTACATTATATCAATATAGAGTTAATTCTCAAATTTAATAGAAATCTAGTGTTGCTGTTCTCAATCCCTTGCAGAATCTATTGAATATTGAGGTATTAAAACTAGATTTAATATATCTCACTGTGCAGGGATCAAAGGCTCAGTCAGATCTTGAAATATACTGATTTTATAGTTGTTGATGTGCTGTTAACTCATTGTTCACTGTTATGTATTGAATGCTGTTGCTGAGGTATCTTTTTGTATTGTTCTGCCAGGGATGGGCCAGATTGAGAGGGGTAGTACAAGGGACAAGGGTGAGACTTGGTGTTGAAGTCTAGATACACTGATGACAGACCGTGGAGGTTGCACTTCAGAAGTGTTCATTGATTATGTGCTTGATATTATCACTGAGGTATCTTTTTGTATTTTTCTGCTGGGGATGGGCCAGATTGAGAAGGGCGGTACGAGGGTGGGACTTGGCATTGATGTTTTGGAACATCAAAGGTGGACAGGGTTTTCGCGGAGGTCGCTTCTCAGATATCTCCACAATTACAGATCGGGGATCTTCCAAAATCAAGAAGATTGGCGCATATGGCTATGTCTCTTCACCTTACAATTTGTATGGCACTTTGGCCCGGGGTTGTGGTGTGGTAGGGGTGAACGGGGGATAATCCTACACGGGAGTTTCGAACAACATCTAGTTCACGTTTGGCTGGATATCTCCACCACCACACGGGGTATGCGGTCGGCGATGGGGTCCAAATGCTCGTATGATCGAGGGCTTTTCGATGGATCTATCGGCGGGTTCTTATTCGAAAAATCGAGCGAGTTCGTGGTGGGGCGGTTGTCTGGTTGTTACACATTCTCTCAGTGTGAGAAAAGCCTCTTCACATATGACATTTCAGATGATTGAATGAAACTTCTTCTTTCACAGATTTGCATCTGTTTCTCTTAAGAGATCTGAGAGTGATGCAGATATTCATGTGAAATTCTTGATGAATCTGCAGTAATATGAGATCAACTCAAGAAACTATTATACATGATATATATTTCTCAGTCATGATCAATTTGCTATGACATTCAATTTCTCTGAAATAAGATATATACAGTCATCACTCACTACATGTTCTATAAACTTCAACTCTTCTGTTTTAAACACATACTTGATTGATTTAACATAGAGCTTATACTCTGTCAGAGTTATAAGCACTTCATTGAGATACTTCAGATATTCATTGTATAAGTTTGAAAAGACTAAAATGTCATTGAGATATACAAGGCATGAGATTTCATTCTGTTTATGAAAAATTGTATTCATCATCATTTAAAAGATGATGAGTGCATTTATTAGACTGAATGACATTGTCAGGAATTTGAACTTCTTTCATTATGTATTAAATATGATTTACAGAACTGGCAGTTCATCTATACAGATCTGTCAGTATTCTGAGAGAAGATTAATCTTTGATAGATATTGAGTGTTTTCAACTGTATTCAACTGTTGTTGAATCTATGACAGTGAATATTCATTCTTGATTATAAGCTTATTAAGTGCTTGATAATTAATACACATTCATCACTTCTCATCTGTCTTTTTCATGAATAGGACTGGAAAGCCTCACATACTTGATAAGAGTTGTATGAGATCACATTCTAGAAGGTCTGTGATCTAACACTTCTGTTCTTTAAGATACATTTGTGACAGAGGATACACATTCTGATTAACTGATTTTGCATTCTCTGTGTCAATCTCATGTATGAATCCTTGTTCTGGTGACAATTCTGATGAAAGATCTGTTCAGAAGATCTTCTCATGCTTCTTCAGAAGCTTCTTTATATGCTTATTCTTCTGCATATTCTTTATCTTGATTTCCTCTGCTTCTAAGTTCTGTATGACATACAGAATGCTTTCAGATAAGGTCTTGCAAATTGTTCTCTTTGCTTGTTAATGTATAAGCAGATTTAATTCTTTTATATCAGAAGTGTGAAATGTCCTTCTCATATCAGTTGATAGAATTGTATGAATCATTTTCTTCCTATCAGTTAATTACATATGACATGTATGCTATTGAATCTGTGAATTGAATCTTTGAAATTAATTAAGTTTAAGAATAAGATTGTATTTCATGTTCTGCAGCTCTCATACTTAAATATAGCAAGATCATTCTTCAAAGTACAAGAAAACTCTTACTCTTGTGAGTGATATCAAATATCAGTTATCAGATAATCTTATGTGTTGAGAATTCTTCACTCAGCAGATCTCTTTCAGTCTTTGAATCATATAATTATTAATATATTGTATAGAAGCTTCTGTGTCTGCTAACACTTTTACAGTCATCTCTCAATTCTTATTCAAGTGTCTCTTATACATTAACATTTCAGGTCTCAAGGCATTGAGATGAGTATTCACTTCATTCTCATCTGCTTCTCAGTCAGAAGTCTGCTTTCTCTTAGCATTCACAGAATTCAGAGAATCATCTAACACAGGCATCTCTTTCACTTTGAAGACTTTTCATAGAATATCAGTGAGTGTCTTCAAGCTCACTGATTCTGCTAGTTTTTTAACTTTCTTACTTCTCTTGACTGTGCATACTGAGTGTAATCTTTTATATTATAATTTTGATATTCACAGTTGAAGCAAGCTTGATACTCACAATATCAAGGTTTTCACTCAGAGAATCTCTTTTTCAGGGAATTCAGTGCTTTAGTGATAATATTCAGATCTAGATTCATCATGTTCAGATGTATGACTTGTGTCATAGAAGTCTGATTATCTGTTCTTCACTGAGATATACTTAATTGCAGTATTTTCTGTTATAATTGACTTACTTGTTTCTATATAATGAGAATGTTGTATACTTCTTTCACTGTGTCTGATTATAAGATTAAGTATTTTCATTCTACTCTTAACTTAAGTGTAAGATCATGAATGAAGATCTGTAAACAGAAAGATGTTGAAAGCTTTTCATTCAATACAAGATAGTGTAAGCTGAAGTATGTGAAGTACAATGTAAGATTACTCACTTATCTACACTCAGTGAAGCATTTATAACACTTATCTTATATATTCACTTTCTCAAAGTTATGCAAGATTTATTTAGAAAACTTATTTCATGTTCATAAGAATGAATATCACTTTAAGTCTGTGAGATTCATCTTTTCATTAGTCATTTATAATGACTTTACTTTTCTGTATAGAAATATAACAGATCTTAAGACTTGTTAAAATTCTGTTAACTGTCTGTCTGTGAGTTCACATTTGATCTGATAATATAATTGTATCTGACTTAGTCAGCTGATTACAACATCATTTTTTTAATTGCTATTAAAGCTTGATAACTTCAACAGATCTTCTGACTTGATGTATTTCATACTCAGATTCTCATTCTGTGCAGTAGTCTTTGATGATGTGTATACTTCTGAAGAGATTATGAACAATCATGATAAGATCTTCAGATTCAGTGTAGTTATCTGTCTATATAAATATTCAATCTTTCACTGCAGATCTAAGATCTGGTTTTCTCTATTCTTATTGATAATGATGATTGTGTCAGTGAAGCTCTTCATAGTGAATGCTTGATTCACAGTGAATATCAATTGTTGTTTGACTTTCATCTCAGCCTGTCACTGTATATGCAAGATCTCAATCTTGTTTAGAATTCTCATATATGTACAGAGCTTTAATTCTGATTCAGTGATTTCAGCTGCTTTTCTTACTGCTTCAAGTAAACTCTCTGAGAGGTTCTGCATATCTTTCAATTCAGGTAGCAGAGAAGGATGTTATTCATATTGACTAGAGAAGGTATTCATTTCAGTGATTTCTCATTGATTATATAATGTCTATTGTTATATTGCTGTATTGTTATATGATTTCTGTTATCATTGTATGACTCTGATAATGATCATTCTTCTCTTTTATTCTTCTTTTGAGTAGGGAGCAGACTTCTTTGAATCTCATTCATCACTTTCATTTCTTTTCTCACATCTCATCTGTTCGCGTATCATATGTGGCATTTGTCTGAGTGTGAAGTTTTCCTTCTACAAGTGAAGCAGTATCAATTGAATGCTCTTTCACTCACTGCTCTTTGTATGCTATCTTTTGAGACATTCTAGAACCATACTGGCATGATAACTATGAATTGCTTTGTAGATGAAATTATCACATTCTGAAGAAGCCTGCACTTCTCACTGGTTTTTAGACATGCTATCAGATGTGATTCAAAGGTTGCTTGAGTCAGTGTATGATTACAGGCGTACGCCCGCTTCTTATATATTGTATGCTAAATTAATTAGTGGCCACTATGGCCCCTTTACACTCGTAAGCAAGTTCGGAAGCGGCCGCGTTATTATCCGACGGTCATACGTTCTTCCGAACCACACAGATTTAAAACATTGCTAATGTGATTTGTATCTTCTCTAAATAATAATAATAATTTCATGATATTTAATAAATAAACAAATCAGTCACATCACTGAATATGATACAGAATATTAGAATATAATAAAGTTCAATATATAAGATAACTATTCAGACTCTTTGATTGTATCAGATAATTGATCATTGAGTGTAACACTCTAATTGAGAAAAGATTCAGACATTGAAACTTTCTGATATGAAGTGAACTTAGTTAAAATATGTGATTAATTTACTATTTCAGTTTTATAAGATAATAAAGACAGTCTCAATCACTTATACATTAATGCTGCAGTCAGTCTGATAAGTGTATAACAGTTTATTTACTTATCTTGAGAAGCAGTTGAATCACTTAAAAAGAAATTCAGTCTGAGATAATATTATAGCACAGGCTATTATTACTGTAAGAAATAAACTAGTATATTACTACACTAAAACTGAACAATCTTTTACAGAGTACTATACTGTAGTAGCTCTACTAAATCTCTTCTATTAAGTTAATATCTACACTTCTCAAGATTGAATAGAGAAGAAATGAGACTTATATATCAAATTAGTCTGAGACTACTACAATATTAACTATCAGAGATTTGAATGAGCAGATATTAAAGATATGAAGACAGTGAAATACAATTCTCTAGTAAGTAATAATCTTTGATAATACTTTATATTACATAGAACTATAATACTAACTTTGAAACAGAACTTATATATATTAATTACAACTGAAAATGAGATAAAACTATATACTTATAAAACTAAATTTGACTGCTATCTTCAAGATGATCTGATTTATTTACATATCAAATCAATTCTAGAGTTATGAAAAATTATTAAGAGTATATATTCAACTGCTGCACTGATAACATGTGATATTCTGACAATTTTATCAACAGAGATGAGAATAGAGTGAAAGTTCAACTCAAGCTGAGATATTTATTACTATCACTGAGAAAAATTATAAGAAAAAATAATCAAGAAACTTATAATTGTAAAATATGAAATTATCAGACAGTTTAATATCTCTGATCACAGTATATCAGAGAAGTGTAGTTTTCATGAGAAAGTGAAGAATAAACTTATACAAGAATGTATTTAGTTATTTCATAAATGTTATCAATAATTATTATCAAATTCTGATTATATAAGTAATCACTGAATAAACTGAATGAGACTGAATTTGATCTTCAGTCTCAGTCTCATTCTGATTTTGAAAGAATGATTATCTTTCACAGTTTATTCTGAGAAATTACTTCTATTTCACTGTTCTTGCATTAAATCTAGTCATTTTTCATGCCATTCCTCTCAGAAATGGTTCATTTTCAGATTTTTTTAATACTTAGTCCTGGTGAGACTCACATCAAGAAATGTATGAAACCAGATTAAATGAGATTAAATGTGAAATTCATGATCCCGCTGAATAGTCTAGAGATGAGCATGTGATCTGTATATTCTTAAGATTTAATCACATCAGATCTTCTATTTTATATTACTCAGCAAAGTCTCAGTGAATATTGATTTAATTCTCTTGATTTTATTTAGTACTTATCATAAAGGCTTCTGCTCAGTCATAGGCATTTTAGAGCTTTATTACTATATTATCGGTGATCTGAATCAGACTGCAAGAGTTCAGTATGAAATATATGATCTTTAGAAGATTCAACATCTTCATGTAATAATTATATATAAGAAAGAACAGGCTTATATCTGTTGAAACAGCATCTCAGTCATTAATGACAACTTTAGTGTGTATAAGAAGATCATGTCAGTCATCTTATAAATAATTATAAAACTTATAAAGATAATTCTTCACTGTCTGAATTATTCATTCTGATATATTATTAGTCTCAGAGTGATAGACAGTTAATAAACAGTGTATAATCTTGAGAACTTGATAGATTCTTATTCAGAGAGTGCTTATGAATTAACAGTCTTGATCAGATACTATAGATCTCAGCAAGTTATATATCTGATAGAATGAACTCTGTAAGAAAACTTTAGTAACTTATTCAGTATTCATCTTATCATAAGATTTCAATATTACATCTTTACTCAATTAGTCAATGATAATCAGAATATTCTTGCAACTCTTACTCTCAGAGAGATTAATAGTGAAGTTAATTACTACATCTCATCAGAGTCTATCAGAGATATTGAGTGATTTCAGTAGATCTTTTCTACAGTTCTTTTATAAGATAATGAAAGAATAATAGTTACAGTTTCAGACAAAACATCTGATACTGTTTAATATCTCAGATCAGTAGAATGCTTGAGAGATTATTTAATACAGTTATTTATAATCTGAATGATCAGTTATATACAAATCATGCATCTCTTACATTATTCAAGTGTGTAAGAATTCAGACTGAGAGACTCAGTATTATTCACAGAAGTACAGAGTATTATTATCATCAATTAAGCATTCTGAGATGTCAGTTCTTATATGTAGTTCTGAGAAAAATTAGAGTGCTTCTTAATATACAGCTTTATTATTATTATTATTATTATTATTCTTCAATTATAAATGTATGCAGTCAGAGACTATGACATCTACCTGAGAACTAAAAGTTCTCAGGGTTTTTCTAATATCTATAGAGTTAACTATTATACATTTATCAATTTCAGATATGCAAAATCAGAAAATTCCAGCTTAGAATATAAAAACTCTTTACAAATTACAGTATTTTAACACCTTCTGATACTTTGAAATCATTTGAAAATATCATGACAAAAGAAACAAGAACATACTCTTAAAAATAGACACATTAAATAAGTAGATAGAAAAGAACAGAAAAGAAAAGAAAAAAGTACAGTAAAGAGAGACTATATCAAAACAAAGTTGTTAAAAGATAGTGTATAGCTGTTTTAACAGACTATATCTGATCAATTTCCATCTCTTCATATTCAGATATTTCTGAATTCAGCTATTTTCTTATAGCTGCTTGAGTTTCTGATAGAAAGTCTATTAAGTATTTAATTCCTGTTTCAGTTGAGAATAAGAATCTTATATTTAATTGATTTAAATCATACTTCTCTTTCAATCTGGCTCTGAGACTATTGTATAATGCACAGTGTATTACAATATACTCAGAATTTTCATTTACATTGCAGAATGAGCATTCTATTGAATCAAATCTATCATCAAATCTTTGTATATAAGATTTGAAATAACCATGTTCTAGTTTCAGCTGAATTATAGATGAGAATATTTTCTTCTTATATTGAATTAAACAAGATTTTCACTTAGATTTTATTTCAAATTCTGAATAATATATACTCTTCTTTTATTTCTGTCAGCTTTTATTTCATTTATCTAAACAAGATTCTTTTATCTTTCTCTTTATAAAAGATCAGAACACTGTTTTTTGAATAGATCTGCTTAATTCTGAACTCTTTTTTGCAGCTGAATCAGTCAATTCATTGTCATGAATATTTATATTAGCAGAAACTTAGTGTAGATGAATTATCAGTTTTGATATTCTTCTCTTTTGAATTTTCAAATCAGAATTTAAAATCAGTTCAAGATTCATTTGATCATTATGAATCTGCCTATTTCTAAGTCTTTTTAAAGCAGCTTGACTATCAGAGAATATTCATGTCTCTTTCAAACTATTTCCTCTTTTGTGAGATTTTATTTCAATGAGTTTGAAAGCTTTCACTATTACAAATAGTTCAGCATCAAAGACTTCAGATTCACAGCCTAAATTTCAGAAATCTGAGATAAAATTGATATTATCTTCAGTATAAGTAATGTCTGTATCTCATTTATTCAGATTCTCATTTTTTGAGTCATCTGAGTAAATCAGAATAGAGTCTTTTATAATGATTGTAGAGATCTTCTTTAAATACTGTTTATATTCTCTCTCTTTAGATAGTTCACTTATTTGCAAGTCTATGAGAGATTCAAGCTTTTCTCTCCAGAGAGATATCTTCTCATGAGCAACTTTCTCAACATTTAATAAAGAAAATTGATTTTTAATCAGTGAATATAGTCTATATAGTTGAGAGAGCATTTTCTTTGAAGAATTATTTTCATTTCAATCAAGAAATCTATTTCAATTCAGTTCATTTCCTGAGTTGATTGATGAAAATGAAGAAGAGACTCTTTCTCTGATTATATGATTTAAGCTTATCTTTATAACTCTCAGAGCATAGTTCATACAGGTCTTTTCAAATCTAATAGCAGGAGAAGAAATTGAAGCTTCAATTTTCATTACTTTAATAGAAGATGATTTAAATACTCTCAGAATTCTTCACAGAGCTCTGTTTTACAGACTTTGAAATAGTTCAGTGAAATTTCCTTGATTATTTCATCAAACTTGAACTTTATAATCAGCTACTGAGGTGATACAGGCTATGTATAACTGTCTCATAGTCTGAAAAGATAGATCTCTCTCTGTATTTAATAGTCTGATTATGCTATTCACTAGTCTTTCTGCCTTGATAGTTCTTTGTTGAATATGATATTTAAAATTCAACTTGGAGTTTAATCATACTTCTAATCATTTGACATTCAAACTGGGTTTAATCTCTTTATTTAAAAGAGTTAGACATAGTTCTCTCTCATTGAATCTAGAAAAGAAATGAATCAACTCAGTTTTATTCATATCAAATTGAATTTAATTGATATCTGCTCTAATAAAGACTTTCTTTACTGCTTTTTCAATCACTTCTAAATTCTCTTTGATTGTTTTTGAACTGTAGACTAGACCAATATCAGTCACATAGCTTGAAGATCTCACTATTTTCATGTCTCTATTCTTGAATAGATATGCAGTGTATATTGCAAATAAAATGAGTGAGATTGAAAATTCTTGCGGTACTTCTATTTTTATCTCAGTCTTATCTTGTTTCATTTCATCAAAGAATAGTTGTATGAATATACTGCTTCAGTGAGTGCTTGAAGAAGTTTGTCAGTTTGAGCTGTTATATATCACAATTCATTCAGTGTAGATTCAGAAGAAGAGAGTATTCTAATCAGAGAAGCATGTATAATATCATGAGTCATTTCATTATGATTAACTAGTATCTTCAGATTCAAGAGTCAGTGCTCTCAGTTCATTCAGTAGATGTCTATTATATTGAAAGGTATATCTTACTCTTGTTATAAGAGAGTATCTATCATTGAGTTCTAACTGTTAGAGTGATAGTGTATAGTGAAATAAAAATAGCTTAATAGCTTGAATCATTGCATCTGACATTCAGTAAGCTTGCAGATGATTATAAAATGTCTGAGATTCTTATAATCTGTAATTATCTCAAATTTAGAGACACTTCAGAGTTCAGAGTCTCATTCTTCTAGATAGTATACTATTGTAAGAAGTTTCTTGTCATAGATCTCATAGTTGTATTCAGTGAGACTCAGTTTCTTAGATATGAAGATGTATAATTATAAGATATCTTTATCATTATATTGTAATATAGCTCTCTCTGTACTATAGCTAGAGAAGTCAGCTTTAACAACTGTTTCATAATCAGAATCAAATATTATTAGCAGAGAGGTATTAATTCACATCTTCTTTATTTATATAAATGCAGCTTCAGTGTTCACTGATTATTGAAATACTGAGTTCTTCTTAATAAGTTCTGTAAGTAATCTTATAATATCTGAGAAGTTTCATATAAATTGCTGATAGAAGTTAGTAAATCTGATAAAGCTTCATATACTCTTCACAGTATGTGATGCTTCTCATTCAAGAATGACAAAGATCTTCTCAGAATTCATTCAGATTTTCTTATCAGCTTCTATGATAAAACCTAGATATTTCATACTCTTGACTTTAAAATCACACTTATCAATATCTATTAATAGTTCTGCTTCTTATAATCATTGTAATACTCTTTATATATACTCTTGAGCTTCCTTTCTAAACTCATCAGTAAAGATGAGAATGTTATTGAAATAAGCAGATATAAACTCATTAAGAAAATCTCAGAGTGTTTAGTTAATATACTTCTGAAATATACTGAGAGTGTTAGCTAATTCAAAAGATGTGACTACTCATTCAAAGAGATTATATTGTGTTTAAAATACTGTAAGTCACTCATCTTCTTCAGTGATACAGATCTTATGAAATATAGTGATAATATCTAGCTTTGTAAATTATTGAGCTTGTATGATATGAGCTAGAGTTTCATTGATAAGAGATAAAGTGTAAGAATAAGTACTTACAGACGATTATTCAGATGTTTGCAGCTTGACATGATATGTATTAATAGCTACTAGAAGTATTCACTGTAGAAAGACAAAATGTAGAGATTAAATGTATAATAGTATTTATACTGAGTTATAAATAGTATTTATAAACTTCAGTCTATATAGTTATATGTAGTTAAGAGCTGCTAACTCTATTAATTATATAAGAGATAGAAATAGAGATAAAGAATCTGTAAGAAGTGAGATTTCTTATATACTCTCTTCTCTCTAAAACTTTATTCATGAAGTCTTTTACTGAGTGATTTCATAGAATCAGACTCAGCACTGCAGTGATACTTACTAAAAATTCTTCACATCTATAAAAAATCTTAGTGAGGAAAAATCTCTTATGACTATAAAGAAAAAAGAGTCTGTCACTCAGTTTCTTATTTTACAAGATTCTTTATAACCTGCAGATCTTTCTCTAACTATTATACAGATTCATCTTACATTTTAGTCTCAGTGACTGAATGGTTAATATGGCCACCCGGTAGCACCTTGACGTGGAAAATCAAGATGTGTGAGTTTGAAACTCGCAGGGAATACATTAAATTCAGAACTCAAGCACCTCAGATTTCTAATAAATACAGAGGTGTACAAATCACTTTAACAAATTGCTCTATGTTTCTGAAATGAAAAGTTATTATTGTATGTATTTAATTGTCACTTCTTTGTATTTTCTATGTTCATATTATCTTGACATGATCTCAACATCTGTATTTCCTTCTGTATAATCAATACTTAACCTGTATTTAACATCACACAAGGACTCATTATAAGCTCCGCTTGTACATAAGTATAATGAAAGAATAATAATAATAATCATCATCATCTTACATCTTTTATACTGAAGAATTTCAGTTAACTCTCAATTATTTTTCCAAGATTTTTATATAACTGTTACACAGATTTATTCTGCAGATGAATTACTTTCTATAAGATTATCTCTGTTAAAGAGAAGTATTTATAAACTGATTACGTAACTGTGTCTGAGATCAGAATCAGAATATTTGATGATCTCATTATCAATTCAACTGATCTCATTACACAGTTTTAACATTAGATAGTAGTCTTATACTGTCTCAGTGAGACTTACTGTCTACTCTTATCACATTGTTCAAATGAGACCATGATTTCCACTTCTCAATTTAAATTATTTTTATTACTTTAAATGACTTTAAATCTTATTTGAGCATTATCAAAAAGTGTTACTTTTTAAAAAATTAAAAATAGTTTAAAAAAAACCTTAAAATGTCTAAAAATAGTAACTTTATGCTAAGAATGAAACTAAATGAAATTAAATGAGATCACTTTCTTAATTTTTCTAAGTCATGATCTCATTTTGAGATCTGATATATAGTCACTTTGCATGTTTTTTTATTGATTAGTCCCAGCAGAATTCATACTAAGAAATGTATAAGATCAGATCAAATGAGATCAAGTATGAAATTCATGATCTCAGCGGCCAGTCTAAGTATTCATGAGTTAATCTTTTACTTATTCTTACAAATTATTATTCTTTGACACTGTAAAGTTGTAAGAAAATTTTTCATTCTTTTATCAACTTTGTAAAAATGTAGAATTAAGATATTCACAGTCTGTAATCACTCTTTATAGTTATATAGAAAGATTTAAATCTGCAATTTATAATTATTCTTTATTTATTAGAGTAATCTGACTATTTTATGAAATTACTTATAGTGTAAATAAATCTCTTTAGAGTAGTATAAATATCTCAGATCTGTCTATGAAATTTTATCTTCTTTTCTAATTTTCTGTAACAGCTCTTATTTCTATAAACTATTAGTATTCTCATTCATCTGCAAAGTGTTTTCACTCAGATAACAGAGAGAGTGTATTTCTAACAATGTCTGTGTATTGATTCAAGAACTTAGCCGCGGTGGCTGAATAATTAATGCGGCCACTCAGTAGCACCTTGATGTGGGAAATCAAGGTGTATGAGTTTGAAACCCGCAGAGAATACATTAAATCTGAAACTCAAGCACCTCAGGTTTCTAATAAATACAGAGATGTATAAATTGCTTCAATAAAATTGCTCTATGTTTCTGAGCTGAGAAGTTATTATTGTATGTATCTAATTGTCACTTCTTTGTATTTTTCTATGTTCTGTTATCTTGGCATGATCTCAACACCTGTATTTCCTTCTGTATAATTAACACTTAATCTGTATTTAACATTATATAAGAACTCATTATAAGCTCTGCTTGCATATGAGTATAATGAAAGAATAATAATAATAATAATAATAATTCAAGAACTTCTCAAGAATAAAAAACTTTTCAATTTTAATATTTTTATAAATAATGTTTAATTACTGTTAAGCTTCTTATAAGTGTCTCTGTAACTTCTCTGATTACTTTTTATCAGCTGATGAAGCAGAGATATTATTATCTATAACAGAGTCTTCATCTCTCTCAGATCTGTTACTGCACTCAATCTTCAGATCAGTGATTAATTCTGTGTCTTTCTCAGACTAGTCTCTAACTCTCAGTAGTATAGTTCTGCTCTTTACTATAAGTCTTCTTATAAGTAATTTCTACACACTCTAGTTAACAGTTTCTACAAAGCTTCTAATACTGTTAGTACTCTCTGTAGCTCTGCAGGTCTACAATCACTCTCTTTCTATTCACACAATCTCTGATCAGATATATGTAAATATATCTAGATTTTCTATTAACAGTTCTTATACTACAGTGTATTTTCACAATTCTGATATTAATAGAAGATGAGTTTCTGAGTATCTGTAAAATTCAGATAATCAAGATAATATAAATACTATAAATTTATAACAGAAGTTAATTTAAGTAGATAAGCTCTCTCTCTACATTTCAATAATTTCTGAGCTGAATACTTCAGTACAACTGAGAAAGTGAATACAGCTTTGTAAGAAATATCTGATAATATATATAGATAATCAGTCTTCAAGATTCTGCTATAACTGTATACACTTTGATGTTCAGCTCTTTTGAAGTCTATATATTTTTAA
Source organism: Blastomyces gilchristii SLH14081 (assembly GCF_000003855.2). Lineage (NCBI taxonomy): Eukaryota > Fungi > Ascomycota > Eurotiomycetes > Onygenales > Ajellomycetaceae > Blastomyces > Blastomyces gilchristii. The sequence goes on from NW_003101679.1 coordinate 3,113,596, forward strand.
CAGTTTTTATATCAAATGCAATAATTATCTGTGTCATAGATATGATACTCTCTACTTCTTTAAAGAGAGAAATTAATAGTCACAGAGAGATTAAGTATCATAGATATTAAGAATATAAGTGTGAATTTTCTTTGTTTTTTCTTGTTTTTTCTTTATTAATCTCTAAATTATATTTACAGCTCTGTTTTTGTTTTTCTTTATTTTTATCTTTAATAATAACATGATTTCTCCTTCTCTTTGTATACACTGCAGACTATGCTGAAAATATATATAGAAAATTATATATAAAAATATACAGCTAATTCTGTGATATTTATTAAGCTTAATAACTCACTTAGAATATGAAATCTTGAGTGAAGACAGATTCAGTGAGCAAGCAGTCATTAAATTAGTAAAGCTTATAATATAATCAGATTTCTTCAGCAGTGAATTCATAAGCACTCTGACAGAGCTCTGAAAACATAATTTAATTACTCTTTGTAAAATCAAGAATCTACTTTTCTGATTAGAAAGATGATTTTTGAATTCTTCAGTCTTTTTCTTATTTAACTATGATTACTACTGTACAGCAGAAGAATATCAAAGCTGATAATTCATCTGCACTGAGTTTCTGCTCATATGAATATTCATGACAATGAATTGGCTGATTCAGCTGCAAAAAAGAGTTCAGAATTAAGTAGATCTATTTAAAAAATTGTATCCTGGTCTTTTATAAAGAGAAAGATAAAAGAATCTTATTTAGACAAGTGAAATGAAAGCTGGCAGAAACAAAAGAAGAGTATACATTATTCAAGATTTGAAACAAAACTCAAGTAGAAATCTTGTTTAATCAAATGTAAAAAGAAAATATTCTCATCTATAATACAGCTGAATCTAGAACATGGTCATTTCAAATCTTATATGCAAAGATTTGATGATAGATTTGATTCAATAGAATGCTCATTCTGCAATACAAATGAGAATTCTAAGCATATTGTAATACACTATGCATTATACAATAGTCTCAGAGTCAGATTGAAAGAGAAGTATGATCTAAATCAATTAAATATGAGATTCTTATTCTCAACTGAGATAGGAATTAAATACTTAATAGACTTTCTATCAGAAACTTAAGCAGCTACAAGAAAATGGCTAAATTCAGAAATATCTGAATATGAAGAGGAGGAAATTGATCAGATATAGTCTGTTAAAACAGTTATATACTATCTTTTAATAATTTGTTTTATTACAGTCTCTATTTACTTTACTTTTCCTTTCTATTCTTTTCTATCTATCTATTTAATGTGTCTATCTTTAAGACTATGTTCTCTTTTCTTTTGTCATGATATTGTTAAATAGTTTCAAAGTATCAGAAGATGTTAAAATTTTGCAATTTGTAAACAGTTTTTATATTCTGAGCTGGAATTTTCTGATTTTGCATATCTGAAATTGGTGAATGTATAATAGTTAACTTTATAGATATATGAAAATTCCTGAGAACTAAAAGTTCTCAGATAGATGTCATAGTCTCTGACTGCATATATCTATAATTGAAGAATAATAATAATAACTGTACAGTAGCTTATTCTTTCTTTTCTTTTTACTCTTAAATCTTTCTTATATCTCTAAGCTTCTTTTCAATCTGTTATTGAGCAGCTTTTGCAGTTTTATTCATATCTTTTTACTGCTTTACTATCTGATAAGCTGTCTCTCACTTTATTCTCTTCTTCATAATATCTGTCTTCTTCTGTTTCTTAAGAATAGTGTGTTATAACTTGATATTCTTCTTACAAATTTGCTTATTCTTTTTAACAGCTTCAGAAGTTGTTATTTTCTCATATATAATTTATATCTTTGCTGATGAAAAGAACTGTATTAATGATAAATTTAAAGAATCTAGTAATCTCATTACTCTGTCATACTTGTAATATCTTCTCTCTTAATTAAGAGCTTACTATAGCTGTCTATTCTCTATTAGAAGAATCTTTTTATCAAGAGTAAGATTTTTTCTTATACAGATTATCTAATTAAGATTACTAGATATTTAACACTACTACTACTTAACTTGCTTCATCAATTTCTGTATATTAATAATAGAAGTAAAGATTCTTAATTAATATTATATATCTAAGAGAGTATAAGACTGTATTACAAGCTTTTTAAGAACTTATTCTAAATTGAATGAATATAGACCACTAGTAGTAAATGCAGACATAATATTTAAAGATATAACTATCTTCTTTCATACAGTATTAAATAGCTGTTAAAAAGATCTCTTTATAGTGTATATGAATCTCATTTCAGTTCTCATTTATTCATTCAGTTAATTGAAGTATAATTTACTTAATAATTCAAATATTTCAACATCTAGTAACTGTAATCAGTGTGTAGAATAGAGAGAAAAGATAGTAAGTAGAATTTAATAATAATTTATATAATTAATAAATGCTATATTAATATGAGATAAGTGATTATTTAATATAAGAAGTTTATATTTATATTCTATTTTCTTTTTTATAAGAGATTCAAAGATCTTCTTTAACTATATTAATTTATATTTATTATTACTTTATTTATTTTCTGAAGCAGTAAAGTAGGTCTCATTCTTTTCACTATTAAAATTCTTCAGTCAAGTATCTTATATATCTCTTGATTCTTCTTAATATATAAGAGTAGATGAGAGTAAAGTTTCATTTATATAAATTAAAATAAGTAGTATTATGAATTCTCAACTGTTATTCTAACTAATATCTATTATATAATCTGATTTAAGTGAAGTAATTAATATAATATATTTGAGAGTGTGAATAAGTTCTAATAGAAATTCTTTCTCATTAAAGTTATAAATATTTATGAGTTTAATATTATATTGAGTGATTTTTACCTGTAGCTATAAATTAATTAGTAAGAAGTAAAAAATCAGTAGAAGAAAGAAATCAGTAGAAGAAAGAAATTAGTAGAAGAAAGAAATATATTACATGATTAAAATAATACTTGAAATATATTGAATTATCTACAATCTTGCATTTTTAATTAATATTTTGAAGATAGAGTAACTTGATTACATTCTTATAATACTAACAGAATTATAGCACTTAGTTAATTTCAATAGATGCTTTTAGAATCTCAATAATAAGATTATGAAGAATTTGAGATATACAAGAAAAACTGTGATCTGTTAATTAATTAATATAAAAAAGAAGTCATTCTTCTTACAAATCTGTGAGATTTTTACAGTGAATAGAGCTTGCTTTCTTTCTTAATGTTTGAACATCTCTATAACACTATGATAATGTATATCAACTGATTCCATATTTTTTAGCAGTCTCAGTGTAATTAGAAATCAATTGCATGTTCAAATCATCAATTGCTGCTTGTATAACTGCTTCATGGTGCATGTTGTGGGTGTTTGAAGATGAATGAAAAAATGAAGATTGGGCGGGCTTTGGGTGGTTGATTACGTTACTACTACGGCTACTTTTCCTAGTTCGACTTTTCATGGATGTAATCAATCTCCTCCACAAACAGAATGAGCGCATGAGCCTGAGAACCCCGCGCACCCCGCTCCAGCTCAACTTGAGATTTGGCACAAGGGCAAGCTTCCAGGCTTCATTCAGCTCTACTTCAAAACAAAGGGAAGCGAGCGCTTCCAAAGATTCCGTCCCTTTCTTTGCTGATCGCTGAAAGCTAAAGCTTGTTTGTCTTTCATTTCTGAATGATGATGGCGGCTAGCTCTGCGATCACGCTTCAACGATTCCCGACCACCCACCAGCTCTCTGCTAGAGATACAGAGATGAAACTTGGAGATAATGAGCTGCTGAGGAGGTGCGAGACACAGGAAATGTGATCGGGTAGAGGGCGCTCTGCGTATTATCGTGCGTTGAAGGAGCAGATGGGTATATACAGTCAGAGCACTGAAGCAGACAAGCTCTGTATTTTATTTATTTTCATTATAAATTTTGAGAAGATTTTCATGAAAGACATTAAATGAGAGCTTTTAGTTCATAGAAAACAGCATTATCAAGTCAATGCAACTTATTTTCAGAAGATTGAAAATGTATAAACAAAGCTGTTATTTCCTCAATCATTATTTTAACTAAGCAAACTAATCGACGACCTCACAAAACTCCAGGAAACTGAGATCCGAAATATTATATAAAAAGATAAATAAGTTATATCAGTCGATTCCCCGGATCACATTCAGCTAAATGCTCAGCAGAGTGAGAATGAATCAGAAAAGTCCCTAGTGCATATCCCAAGAAACGCTCCGGCGACACCGAACTGTAGCAGAAGGAGAGATCCGGAACAGATATATCAAGAAATGGAAAAGGTGAGCAATCATTTCCCCAAACTCACCACGGATCCGTAGTATTATATATTCCAACTTGAGAAACCCAATTCAACCAAATAGAGGTCGATGCCAAAAGAAAAACACTAAAAGAAGAATAGGTTATGTATGTCTCACCGGCGGCTCTCCCATATTCATATACTAGCATACACCCCACTCCACTCCACTCCACTCCACTCCCCTAGTTAACCCTAACCCTAACCACATTACCTCTCCAGCTAAAAAATCTTCATCTTCTGCTTCTTAATCCTGGCCCCAACCCCTGCCAGCACCAGAACGGCGGCCACCAACACCGCCCACAGCTTAATGTGTAACGTAGTCATATTATAATCTGTCTGGGTCGCTGCCGCCACCGTCGCCAGCTCCAACACAAGCAGCACGTATCCACTGACCCGGTGATACTTGTAGATCTTTTTGCCATTGTCCACACTCCCGAAGGCAAACGTGGGGTAGAAATACTGTGCGGCGCCCACAAGCGCCTGCAGGAAGATGAAGATGTAGGTGATGAGGCCCATGATGCCGTGCACGGAGTGGAGGCGGTACTCGGGGTGCGGGGCTTTTGTTTATTTCGATGATGATGAGGGCGGAGACGAAGCAGAGGTTGGCGACGGCGAGGAGGCCGAAATGGGCGAGGGTGCCGCTGCGCTTTTGAGCGGGGGTGTGGGTTGGCTGGAGGATGAGGATGGCTTGGGTTGTTAGGAGAATGGCGGCGGAGTTGAGGAGCTGGAGTTAATTATTTTTATTATTTTAGAGGCTGTAAGTCGTAGGATATATAGATGGCTCGAAGGAGGTAAGGTGGCGAGTGCTTGCTTACCGGGTGCGGGGAGAAGAATATGAGCTCGTGGGAGAAGACGCCATTCCAGACGAGAGCGGCAAGCTGGATATCGCAATGTCTAGTTAGAGTACGGGTTGTTTTCTGGCACGTTGTCGTGATATATCCCGTATCATCCTGTACTCACTATCCAAATACCCGCTTGGGCAATAGTTGCCGAGCCTGTGTGGACATTATCAGCGTACTCTATATGATTAACGTCAATAGCTATGTTTCGCTGCTGGATCACTTACCTGTGACCAAATTTGTCACCAGCGCCTGGCCTTCCTTCTGGCTGACATCTCCTGGCCTGCCCAGCAGAGGCTCCTGCTCATCGTTCCCGCCGATAGCTACGGGGCTCTGTTCTGGGATCCCGGTTGCAGAGGCCATGATATGTATGTAATGCACGATATAATGTTTATGATGCTGCTAAACAGCAAACACAAGAAAAAACCGTATCTGAATGAGACGGTTACGGAAGACTCTCTGATTCTCTTCCAGACGACAGATGCTTTTTATCAACTATTGTTGTTGAAGGTGGTTATGAACAATGGCGGGGTGTGAGGTGAGACGGGCAAGACTCAATATTGAGTTGACCTTGAAGCGAGAATCAGCACTTGCGCAATTGGCCAGCTCACGATTGGCCGAGACTGTGAACGACGAAGGCCTCTTCCAAGGTTTGTTCGACTTGCCTGAACCTGCAACTAGTTAAGCATCAACTCTGGGGCCACTGGTCTAGCTAAGTTGCAAGTGACCCGCTAGAGACCGCTAGTGACCCGATAGTGGGCGATGACATCAATATGATTCATATATATAGTGTAATTAGTGTAGGATAGTTGAAGGTTGTATTGATAGATCTATCTACAAGAACATAATATAGTGGTGGGTCACGTGATCTAGTGGGATTGCTAACCGCAACAGCTGTAAGGGCCAACACCCCCTCTTGAGATAACAAGAATCACATACAAAAACACCCAAATCACTAAGATAGTCTGTCAAAATCAAATACAAATGTAAAATTAAACATTCCCAACTTTTACATCTGTAAGACCTAGTAAAATCATGAATCATGTAAATATCACAGTGTCTAGAGATTTAGTAAGTTCATTCATTATTATCTGAGTAGTAAGAATATATTCTAAATTAATAACTCTCTGATTTAACTGTCAATATGAAAAATGAAAATACATGTTAATATATTTACTTCAGACTGTAATGACTGTTATCTTTATAAGATCTATGATATTCTTATTATCAGTGAGAATCTGTATCAGAGATGTAGTAATAAAGTCAAGCTCAATTATAAGATTCTAAATTCATGTTATCTCATAGACTGTCTCACTAAGAGCCACATATTCAGTCTTATTAAAACTTAGAGATATATAAGATTGCTTTACTGAATATCATGAAATCAGGTTATCTGTGAGCTTAAAAATGTAGTCAGATATTGATTTTCTATTATTATTCAAGAGACTGACTTAATCAGAATCTGAGTAGCTGAAGAATAGATAGAAATCATCAAGAAAATCAGAGATAATGAAAAGATCAGTAGAAACAGAAAGATTAATAGAAACAGATCTCTTATATAAATCACATTTATAGAAAATACTCAGATTCATGATCTCTTTTAAATAATATATAATATGTAATAGAGTCTTTCAATATTGAGATATTAAATCAATGTTCTGTTAAGTGAGTAGTGAGATAGTATAAGTAATATCAGAATATATTTTAACTGTAAGATATTGTAAGTAACTTATATTATATTAATATCACTGAATTATGAAATCAGTCTCTTTCTTAGATATAGAGAAATTATTAATATAAAATTCATTCTTCATTGATGTTCTGACAACAGCTGTATTATCAAGATAGAAATCTTTGATAAGATATTTAATATATTAATAATATATTAAATCAATTCTCTTATCTGAATAATTAATCTTCATACTTAAATACTTAATTGACTGATGTAGATTCTTGACTTTTAATTTCTTACTGAGTATACTCACTAGTTAATCAGCATTCTCAGAAACTTCAGATATAATGTTAAGATCATTAACATAGATCATTATATAGAGATGATATCTGAATATATAATATTAAAGTACTGAATTATAGACACTGACTGTAAATTTAAGATTACTTAACAGAGCTATTAAGTAATTATATCAGATCTTCACTGCAGAGTTCAGACTGTATAGACTATTCTCAATTATATAGACAAGTGTTTTCAGTGAATCTATTTCAAATTCAGTGAGTTATCTTATATAGATCTTCTTAGTGAGATGCTTATATAGATATATTATCACTATATTCACTTAACAGAGTGTTCAACTGCAAAGTACTGCTATTATAAAAAGAATACAATTGACAGTATCAGTGATAACAGAAGCATAGATCTCTTCTCTAGAATTCTTCTTAAGTCAGTTATTATAAATTACTTAATATAATTTTCTAAGAATATCATCAGAATCAGTATTCAGATCTGCAGGCCTATCTTTCTCAAGAAACACTTAATAATCTAAAGTAATTGATTCACTTCTTAGAATATCAGATTTAGAGATTAAACTTCATGTATTATATCTCTTCAGATTGATAATCTTATGTTGTATGAACTTCTTTTAATAATCTTCTATTCTCTCTAGTCAAGATGTGATATTCTTGTAGAACTTTGAGAGATTATCTGTAATAAGACTTGAAGTGTAAGTAGTCAGTGATTTCACAGGCTGCAATTATATGAAATTCAGATTATCAATATTAAAAGCATCTTCATTATTAACTAGATAAATATCAGGTTTCAGTTCAATAACATGATTAATGAGTTTCACAGATGTAATAATCAGTTTTTCAGTGATTGAAAACCTCACATCACTACTGACAATAATCTTATCAGATTCAGAATGTTATAGACAATATATCAATATGTCACTGAATTCAATGATATGATAGAAATCAGCATATGAAGAAAGCTTATTCACAGGCTACTGAGATTCATGCAAGTGAATAAAAATCTCTGCACTTAATTGATGAAAATGTCTCACATTCAGCAGAGTATTCATAAGTGCATATTAAGAAATCTTATATGAACTTGAAATTACAGAAGTCTCTGTAGTAGAGAATCAAAATTTCAAGTTATAAAGAACTATAAATATAAGAGTATTATTAATTATTACAATCACTGTCTCTAGAACATCTACTTAGAACTTCTTAGAGAGATTTTCTTTCAAAAGAGCAGCTCTAACTCATCTTATAATAGTGCAGATTTCATATTCAGAAACATCATTCTGATATGATAAATATAATACTGTTGATTCTTATTTGATATCATATGAATTCATAACTGTGTGTATACATGTGAATTGAAAAACATCATCAATATCAGTTTATAGAAAAGCAGAGACTGTATATCTGAGATTATTCATGAATCTGAGTCATAACTCAAAGTATTGAACAGTCTTATTCTTGAACTTTAAAAAATATACTCAACAGTAGTGAGTCATATTATAGATAATAAGTATTTAGTATCTGATTTTCTGACAGAACTCTAAGAGATAATCAGAGAGATCTTTCAATATATATTCATTATCTATAAGATTAATATGAATCTTCTCAATGAGTTGAATAGATCTAGACATCAGTGTTTTTGAATAATCTTGTATTATATCTATCTTGACACATTTCTCATAAAAGAACTTAGTCTTAGAATCTTTAATTATAACTTCAGTATGAGAATTCTTGATCATAGTAATTATAGCATCAGTGTGAATGTGACTGAGATCACAGTATCAGTTCAAAAGAGTCTTTGATATTCTTGTATTCTTGAGACCTGTATTTAAGACTGTAGAATCAATGTTATTAACAGTAGTAATAGCAGTCACAGAAAGATCAACTTTTCAGTTAAAATTATACTTATAAGATATTATTACAATATACTTGACTGCTCTGTTCAGATGATTGAGATTCTCATTAAACTCTTACTTATCAATCTTATATATATTGTTCTAAGTAATCTGAACTGTATGAAAAATAACATTATTCAGAGCTCTGCAAATGAAAAATGAGAGAATAGTGAAAGATAATATAAATCAGAATCTCTGATCTTCAAGCTTTATAAATAAGAGCAGATTAACTGTAATATTAAAAATATAGTGAATATTCTGTAAGTTAATATCATCACTCTTAATCTTCAAGATAATAGTCTCAATCTTCTTAACAAACTTAGTTCTCTCAGTGATAGAATCAACAGAGATGTTATCATTAAAAGACTTAATATTTGAAAAAGAATGAAGCTTATCTATTATATTCAGACTTACACATGTATTCAAATATCAAGATTTAGAGAATGATTTTTCAGTGACTGTGAAAGAGAAATAGAACTTAATCTTTGTAATTGCTATATTTACTGCTGATTAAGAACTTATTAAGTCATTCTTCTTCTCTTTCTTCTTATCATTCTTCTTATCATTCTTCTTTTTCTTTTTATCAGAGTGTAAGATGAAATATCTATCAATAGTATATTCATATCTTCTGCAGTGAGTGCACTTTTATACAGATGTGCTTTTATTCTTATCTTTATTCTTATCTTTATTCTTTTTCACAGTCACAGAATCAGTCTGAGACTGCTTTTTTCACTCAGTAATAATCTTCTTAAATGTACAATTAATCAGTTACTTCATTAAATCATTGATATTAATATTAACAATGAGTCTCTAGCTAGTGAAGAAAAACTTATTCAAATATATTTTAATAAACAGTCTTTGATAATTCTGCAGATTGTTAAGAAAAAGATTATAATATATATTCTCAGTGCTCTGACAGAGCTTCTTATAATAGATAATAAGATAGTGAAAATATCTCTGAAAAGTAAGATAATCATTCTTCTTGACTTATAATTTTATCAATTTCTTAAAGATATTAACTCATTCTTCTATCAGTGATATTATATATTTAATATTAATCTTATTTCACAGAGTCACAGTATTATCAGCTTTCAAGATTTTAATAGTGATTCAAACATTTTTAATAAGACTTGATAGTATATATCTATATAGAGACTTAAAACAGATTCTTTACTTCTCAGAGTCAATATAACATATAAAAGAGAATTCTTATTAAATTCTTAATAAAATATTAATTTTATTAATAACTTCTATATCAGTTAATATATCAATATATCAGACTTTATAATTAGAGTTATTAAATATAATCACTGATTTAATATCTAGTATATATTTAACTTTCTTCTGATATTTCTGCAACTTATTTCTTATAGTATTTCTTTGTATAGAGATAGATATAGTAAGATATTAAGTGATTTCAGCTATAGTTATCTGATTCTGTAGTATTATCTGTATAAGATTTATAAGATTATCTACAGTGTAATAGATAGATTAATTCAGATTATTATTAAAAGTTAATATTTTAGAAGTAAGAGATAGTGAAGAATTTAATAAATTGAAATGAATAGATTCTATAGATAAATATTAACTCTATTTTTCTTTATTCTGAAGTTTCTTCATTATCTCATTATTAAATTTCATACTCTGATAAAAACTAATCTCAGTCTTATCTTATAAGTCAGAAGTCTTCTTATAATAAGTAATTATTCTATTAATGAGTTATTTAATGAAGTGTGTGATTCTGAGTCTTGAGCTGAACTCTGAAGTAACAGATATATTACTTATATCAAGATAACTCTGCTTCTTTTAGATATGTAAAAAAAAAAAAAGTGATATTCTTTATAATGAAGAATACACTTTCTTAAAAATATAAAGTATATAAATCTACTAATCAGCAGATTCAGAGAAAATGAAATATCTCTAATAAAGAGTAAGAGTCTTTTCAAAAAAGATGAACTATTCATGTCAAAAATGTTGATGCAATATTCTAAAAAGAAAAATATGCCATTCAGGCTATAACCTGTAGAATAGTTGAAGATTGTATTGATAGATCTATCTACAAGAACATAATATAGTGGTGGGTCATGTGATCTAGTGGGATCGCTAACCGCAACGGCCGTAAGGGCCAACAATTAGTTACCGGCTTGCGCCAAGTGATGCTGAAGACTTTAATATTTATTATATTAGTAGAGTAGTAGTTAGTGTAAATGATCAAGACTCTCCCCAAGCGGTAATATTAAAACCGAATTTTAGTGTAACTAAAGTGTCTGAAGACTGCTCTGCCATCCGCGAATAGACCCTTTTTCGGGCAATTCTCTTTTGGACTCCATGTGCGAGTTGCAGTGGTTGTTCGCGTGGGGGAATGGTTGCAACAGGAAAATGGCTTCAAGCCCAACTTCGACCACAATTCGTCGGCGACCTCCGCATTCCAATTGAATTTGTACGTAACAAGATATGAGGAAATATACTCTTTTCATCCAATTCCCTCGTACTACCCGCTCGGTGCCGCCCCTTGTTTTCCCTGTTTGAGATGTATAAAGCAGGCCAGCTTCCTCGCGTCCATATATATCTATCTATCAATCAACGTGGGCAATTGTATAAACTATATAATAAATAATATTTAAAGGCTTCGGAGTAGTTATCCACTTGCCCCGCATCTGCCCGCCCTCATTCTCTCAATTTTCTTTAATCAATCCTTATCTAATATTTCAACCAAAAATCAAAAAGAAGAAGAATAAAAAAAGAAAAAAGCGAAGACAAAGGAGAATCAGAAACAAAAGTAGATAAAAAATACCAATCAAGATGGAAACCCACAAAGATAAAACTATAACCCCCCTCACCACCGCTGCCGATATCGACAAGACCTTCTCCTCAACAACTACAAACCTCGCCTCCTCCTCTCTAAACGCCACCATCCTCGCCTGTTCCGACGAGTACTTCGCCGCAGCCTCAAACCTCCTCACCCCAACCCCGCCAATCCACCGCCCTGGCGTCTTCGTACACACAGGAGCCTGGTACGACGGCTGGGAAACCCGCCGCCACAACCCGGAAGAATTTGACTGGGCCGTAATCAAGTTAGGCGTCGGCAGCGGTGTCGTCGTTGGCGTGGAAATCGACACGGCGCATTTCTACGGCAATTACGGCGAGAGTGTTCTTGTCGAGGGTACTCACATTGATAAACGGGACGGTGCGGAGGCCGGGGACGCCGAGGTCGTCAAGCCTACTTTTAACGGCTGGACGACTATTCTGCCCAAGCAGCCGTGCGGGCCTTCGCGGCGCCAAGGCTGGTTGCTATCTCGCCCCTCGGACCCAATTACTCATGTACGCGTCAGGATGTATCCTGATGGGGGGTTTGCGCGGGTTAGATTATATGGGCATGCCGTGCCGGGCCCTGCACCGGCGCCCAAGGCGATAGTAGCGTCGGCGGAAGGATCTGCGACGACGGAGTTGGAGGAGCTCTCCTCAGCGCTGATGGGAGGTCTTGTTGTTTCTGCTAGTAACCAACATTTCACCCCCGCATCGAATACCTTACTTCCCGGCCGTGGGGAGCATATGGGTGACGGTTGGGAAACTGCTCGTTCGCGGACACCGGGCCATGTAGACTGGGCGGTTGTTAAGCTCGGGTTGGTAGGGACGATAGAGAAGGTCGTGGTTGATACGAAGGACTTCCGAGGAAACTTCCCAAGGGCGGTTAGGGTGCATGGGTTCCTGAAGAAGGATGTTAAGGAGGGACAGGATCCAAAGTTTGATGATGAAGGGTGGGTGGAGGTTGTACGGGGAGATCAGCCGTGCAAGGCGGATTTGGAACATGTGTTTGAAGGGGGATTGTTGGGTAGTGAAGTTGGAGGGAAGGCGTTTAGCCATGTTATGTTGACAATGGTGCCAGATGGAGGGGTCAAGAGGTTCAGGGTGTTTGGCAGGAGGGCTGTGTGAAGAACGAGTGCTTCACCTTATTTTATTCATTAAACCTGTAAATAAGGGGAAATGCACATCTCTAGAACTTAGTATACAGTTGTAAGTGTGGAAATCAAAACTTTTCGGTCCTCATATAAGGAGATTTCCATTCACCAAATTCTATCACTGGTCACCATTTTAGGGGACTATACAATAATAATAATAATAATAAATAAATAATAAAAAAACAGAACCTAGATAACACAGTGAACCAGCATTGCCCCATTTTTATGGTAACACTATAGAAACATTATATGTGCCGTGGAGAAGAGTCAAGAGGAGTAAAATAAATCGGGGGTTGAAAGGGAGAAAACGGGGGAAATTGAAAAAAGATAATGTCACTCGAGATATATACATACGTGCAAAAAGGACAAAGAATTGAAAATAAGGAAGAAGAAAAAAAAGAAAAGAAAAGAAAAAGAAAAGAAAAGGAAAGAAAAGACATAAAATGCCAGTATTTTGGTATATTTCCTTCATTCCCATTCCATATATGCGGTGGTAAGCCCCCTTTGCCATGCAGTTGGTTTTATCATATCGTTATCATCGGACGTTGCTTGTCGTAAAAGAAAAAGTGACAAAATGTGTACAAATGAAACAAAATTAAACAGAAACCAAGGCTCCAACAAAAAGAAGGGAGATAATTATAAAGGGCAAGAACATCCACCCATCCATCCATCCATAAGTGAAGAAGCTAAACGGGCAGAAACTGGGGGAAATGCAGAAATTCTAAATATTTACTAGAACCCATCCCTGAGTTCTTTTTAGACACGAAGAAGAAAAAGAAGATAAAAGAAAAAAGAAAAAATAGGTATAAACCGATCGGAGCGGGGGGAGACATGTCTAGCACAGCGCCAGTTGAATGTTTGCCGTCAGAAGCGATCGTTATTTAGACGGCTCCACAAGTGCGGAGCTCTCTCCATTCCCACTCGTATTGGTGTGAGTGCTTGATATGGTATCAGCAGCGGCAGCAGCAGCAGCATCAGGAGAAGTAGTCTGTGCGGCGCTGAAGGAGGCACCCGCGGGAGGGCTGTCGGGCGGTTTCGAGCCGTTCGGCATAAACGCATATAGATCCCCAGGCTTTCCCTTAATGGAGGTTTTGGATTCAAATTCAGGAACGATGTTGGTTTGCGGTTCCTCTTCAACGGGAGAAGGACCAGAAGCAGCCGCAGTCGAGCGTGCCCGGCGCCGTCGACATCCCCATCTCGGGAGCTCGGACTCCATCGAAGGTGCTAGATACTGATCAAGCATCCTTTTCAGTACATCAGACCTGACGGGTTTAGCGAGGTAATTGTTCATGCCGGCGTCGATGCATTTTTCGCGATCCCCTTCAATAGCACTGGCGGTCATGGCTATTACGAGAACATCGTTGACGCACGGGTCCAAATCCTCACGAATCCTCCGCGTAGCATTATATCCGTCCAGAACCGGCATTTGAACGTCCATTAGGACAAGGTGGAAAGGGTTTCCTTCTGCAGATGCACGTCTAAGAGCTTCCACAGCCTGCTGACCATCGCTAAACGCCTCGCACTCTAGTCCCAAATTCCTAACGAAAGTCACTGCAATTTTTTGGTTGATTGGGTTATCTTCGGCAATGCAGACGCGGATCCTGTTTCGGGCGAGAGACTTGAGATCCCTGACTGCCTGTCTCATGGGAATCTGTTTCTTCTCTTGAGTGCCATCTTGAGACCATGGCATTTTGACCACAGCGTTCTTCGGGGCTTTGTTAAATACCAGTGTAAAGGTAACGGTCGTGCCCACCCCTTCCTCTGATTGCAGCCAAATTTTGCCACCAAGCACATCCTCTATTATTGCTTTGCAGATGCTCAACCCAAGCCCACTCCCTCCGTATGATCTCGCTGTCGAACTGTCAGCCTGGGAGAATGGCCTGAAAAGTCGAACCAACTGTTCTCCGGAAATTCCAATCCCAGTATCGGCAACTTTACACGTGATACGAATACGGCCTTCATCCTCATCAGTTACCTTGGCTTTGACCGTAACGGAGCCTTTTGGCGTGAACTTGTAGCTGTTGCTTAGCAGGTTCATAAATATCTGGTGGAGACGAACAGGATCTCCCATAACCAATAAATTGGGATCAACACCATCTAGGTCCTCGATAGTCTTAAGTCCGCAATCACGGTGAGTATAACGAAGGGCGCGAACAACCTCCGCTATGGTTTCTCTGAGGTTGAGGGGAACTGTCGAAACTTTCATCTTGCCAGCTTCGAGCTTGGAGAAGTCGAGAATGTCGTTAATCAGCGTTAATAGCGTATCCGCGCAGACACGGATCGATTCGACGTAGCCATCCTGCTCTCGGTCCAAGCTGGTCTTTTTAAGTAATTCTGACAACCCAATGACCCCGTTCATTGGCGTGCGCAAATCATGAGAAACGTTAGCCAGAAATATTGACTTGGCCTTTGCAGCGTCTTCTTTGAGCTTAACGTTATGTTTAGCTTCCGCTTCTGCAACCTTGGACTTTCGTTCCGCTTCCCTGGCGAGTGCCAAGGCACGTTTCTGCGCTTCAACCATGGCGGCGTTGGCAGCACTAGAAGGAAAAGTCAGCAAACTGGCAAGAATGGCAAGAATGGCATGTGTTTGTGTTACAGTAACTTACCTGACTTTACTCGCGTTCCGATAAAGGAAAGCGTTTGCCAGTGAGATTCCAACTTGATTACACACAAGGCGGAGCACAACTAAATTACGTTGAGTAAACGAATTGGGTTTACCCTCAACGTGAATCACCCCAAGAAGATTGTTGGCTTGGATAATAGGTAGGGCAATAACGGATTTCCCATGCGGGTTTCGGGCGGCGTAGGCTTCACTGACGTTGGAGAAACGCTCGTCATCGAGGACATTATGGACAAGGACGGGTTCCCTCGTCCGTAGAGTATAATGCGTGATTTGCTGTGCCATTTTGTCCTCTACTTCAGAAAACGCGAGGCCATCGGCGAAAGCTACATCTCCATTTTCGTGATCGCTAGCCGCAGCAACTAGCCAACCATAAGGTTCAAAGTCCGTGACCACAACCGCTAATTCGGAACCGCTACAGGACTCGAGTATTATGCCAACCATTTTGGTAAGCAATTTCTCTATGTGTAATTCAGAGGACATGACTTGGCTAAATTCAAGTATGCTGGACAAGTCGATAATATCTGAAAATAAAAAATGTACGAGGTTAGAAATTTCACTATATCTCGAGAATAAGGGTTGCATTGCGAAGCCTTACCTAGACCAAGCCCGGATATATCCAAAGACCTCTGGTCAGCATGTTCCTCATTCTCCTCCAACCATTCTCGTTTACGTTCAGCTTCAAGCTGTGGATGGATGGAGTTAGACGCTGGCTCCGTAGTCCTCGGAACATTGAGTATCGAATCAATAGTTTGACAACCAACATCATTAGATCTTGATGTAGGAGATCCAACTCTTAAAAGCCACTCATGTTTTTCCGAGAGGTGCTTAGCTTTACCCGTCGCGCTGATACGGTTCCACGCTGCGATTGCTTCCTGCAGCATAAATTTAGCAGCCCGTTTAACGCCACGTCGAACGAGGAAGTCGACTTGAAGCTCGAGAGCAAGGGCTTCTTCCAGAGGCCAATTGTGTAGCTGGGCATGATCGAGCGCTGCCTCAAAGGCAATGAGAGCACTCTGGAACTTGCCGGACGCCTCGCAGATCAGGCCTTCGAGTATTAATGACCACGCACCGTAATTCACATCGCAAGCGCGGGTCTTAAAGTCGACCTCCTTCTTGTACTCTTTAACCTGGTTGATGGTCTCTTCGACGCCAGGTCGGGATGGATCATCAAGGTGGCGGTTAAGCATGGATAATGAAAGGAAAAAATACGTTTGGGTAGCAGCACGGAGGGACCAGAGGCCGGCCAACGATTTCGTCATTTCAGTGCCAATCTCCACTGCTTTCTCGTAGTAGCCGTAGGAGTACAGTGGCACCAAACTCATTGCACGATACATGTTTAGGGCGTGGGAGTTCAAGCCAGGAAGAGCAATATACTTCTCGCTGTCGTGCTGATCGTCGGATAGTATATGATCCGCAGAGTTGATAAATGTTTTCCCCTGGAGAGCACGTGCGGCTTGCCTAAAAACTCAGAACTCAGCAACATATTCACCCACGAGAGAAAACGAAGTGGTAGTTAAAAATTGAGGAACCTTACCGGACAGAAACGATATAGACCCCGCCACGTGGGTCGTTTTCCCAATCGCCAATTTCCTCTGGCGCATAATTACACAGCGCCTCCAACTCAGACAGGTCATGGCCTAGACAAAATCGAGTGAATACCATAGCGGATATATTCATAAGAATCAAGTATCGTTCACCCAGCAAAAACGCAGCTTCCATAGCACTTTCGAGGCGTGGTAATGTCGTTGACATGGGTACCCTCATATGATTAACGGAATAATTGTGGATAGTAACAGCCCGCGCTAGAATCCAGGGTTCATCGAAGCGGTCTAGGAGATCGACAGCAGAGTCGCTGAGCTTGACGCCAAGTTCAAGATCTTTGTATCGGCTCATCGCAACCATGGATATGTATGTGCACAGAACGGCGACCTGCGAAAAGGCTCCACGAAACAGATAGATATTCATCATTTCAATCCCCAGCTGGAGAAACGTCAACGGCTCCCCCCAAACACACACTGACATAGCTTCGGCCATCAACGACCCAAGAGTGATCAACGTCTTGTCCTGGCTAAGCGGTACAGAGAAAACGACATCGAGATCGGCAGCTTTAAGATATGCGCTGAGTTTCTCGTATGCCTCATCGCAAGCTTCCCAGGAGCTTGGCCTGTTGATTTTCACACCCAGCTCATCCATGCTTGTGAACAAGGCCTCAAGGGCACCGGAAATATCGCTTCTTTGGGCGAGTATCTTGCTTTTTAATTTCCATGCCCTCGCCTTGCACACAGGAGAATGAGCGCGCTTGAACACCACCTCAAGAAGTTCCATGGCTTCCTTGTTTTTCCCACTAGATATTAGCATTTCAGCGGTTTGAATATGGAGCTCTCGTGTTTCCTCATAGTAAACATCTTCAGCATTGCTATCCCATGGGTCATCCTGTAGCAGGTAGAGACAAGCTTGAAAATAGCTTAGCGCGGTAGCCTTCGCCCCAGACTGGAAAGCGCTCCGAGCGGCGTAGTACAGCGCATCTCTATATTTGATCCGTTCGTGAACTCGCTGCTTGATTAATCTTGCTGCACACTGAATATGCTGAGCTCGCGAATACAATGAAGTGCTGTCATTTGGACCGTATTTCATCACGGTTTTTGCAGCAATGAAATGCATCTTCTCTTGGTTATGGCACTCTCTCATACTTGCTACGGCTTGGGCGTAGCGATCGTGGGCGAATCTAAATTTCGAACGAATAAATTAGTGCTCTTCCATATAGATGACAAGCGAATATATGGGGAAAAGAAAGAAAAGGAATCGTTTTGAGAAGCTTACCTAAATTCATCATCAGTTTCACCGGGGATTATAATATACATTTGGAGTAAGTGCTGAAGTCCTGAAACCATCCCTCTTTTACTTTGCGTCAAGGGTGCCCGGTGCGGACATGTAATGTCCTCTAGGGGTTCTCCACCCAAGGCGAACAGAAACTCTCCGGAGAGCAACCTCTGAACTAATGTGAAGGAAAATGGACTGCCTAACAATGCAGCCCATAAAAGAATCGAGCGGGATTCCGAGGGAAGCTCTTGGAGCCGTTTGGCGATGAAATCTGTGCCGAGGCCTTCACCATAGCTAGGGGACACAAATTCCGTAAATATCCTGTCCAAGTCGAACTGCCAGGCTGAGTCTCTCCAAGAATACCAAATGCAGTTCTTTTGATAGCAGGTCTCAAGGATCATTCGCATGTAGAACGGAATTCCTCGACTTTTCTCTTGGACGACTGCGGAAAGGGGAAGCAGCCTCTTGTTAGGAGGTTGGTGCATCGTGGCAGCAACATATTCGTGAACCTCGTCATCATTTAATGGGCTTAGTTCGATCCTGGTTACATTGGCCATGTCGGTCTGGAAAAGCGCTTTTAATTCAGGGGAATTTATTTCTTCTGGTCGGCTCGTAATCATAAGAACGCATCGGATTTTAGTTCTGACAATCTCAAGCAAAATCTGCACGCTTTCCACATCGGCGTACTGGATATCATCCAAAGCGACGCATATCAGCTTCTGAAACGACATAATCCTCAATGTTTCAATAAGAGTATCCGCGAATCTGAGCATAGCGTTGGATGATGGCCCATGGCAAAAATCATTCAATGTCTGACCCGCGCTTAAACTGGTAAAGTGGGCATCTTGGGAATGAAATGATTCCTCTGTCTCCTCTTTAAGCACTTGAAGGGGTGTAGCAGTAGTCTTTAAGAAGTTCACGGACTCGCTCATCGTCCCAACAGGGTAGATTAAATTTTCTGGTAGGCCAAGGATTTTGTGGAGGGATAGCCATATTGGCTGCAGGGTCATGCGTATTGAGCTGTGGTAATCAGAAGAAACGTCACGCTCAGAAAAAATCTGACGAAGAAGACTAGCAAGAATTTTAAAAAATGGCTCAAAAGGAACTCGGCGTGAACGATCGAGGCGAGCAACTGCGATATAGCCATGTTTCCGGATTTCTGGTTGTAGTCGGTTTAAAAGATCTGATTTTCCGAGGCCAGCAACACCGGATATGCTGATCACCTCACAACGACCGCTTTGCCGGTACTTTGCCTGCACCTTTCGCCGTCCTAGAGGTGCAAGGGAATCGAATTGGCCCTGGTTACTGAGGCTGGAAGCAAAATGACTTTCGCGATCATTGATATCGCCAGAATTCTTTGAATCGGTGGGACTCTTAACTCTATTGGAGAGAAGTAGTGTTTTTTGACTTGAGGTAGAATCTGCGCTACAGTTTGAGTCTTGTGTTGACGAATGCGCAAGAGCGTAAGGGCTAGATGTAGAACTGCTCCGTATGGCAGCAATACCGTATGATCCAGAGTCACTGGAGCCATCCCCAATTTCAATGCCATCCACGCGACTATCAGACACGGAAGAGCCTGAACTGAGAGCATAGAGGGAGTGAATTGACTTCGCCGCAGCTTGGGCAAGAGTAGCTTGTTGGCGTTTTTGGACTTTGTCAATAATTTGAAGGATCTTTTCATGTTCTTCTCTCCGTCCAAACATAGTCGCTGGCAGGGCAAAAAACGATGAAACATCGCGCTGGGCTATGACGAAATTTTTTAATCCCTCATGATCGCCATCGCCTAGTAGTCTTGAAATTTGCTGAAGATCCCACTTCACTGAAGAAATCGTGTGGTACCTATCATCGATCTGTTTGTGGGTCATTTTTTGGATAACGGCGGCGGCTGCATCTGGTACATCCATCCTCTTGGATGAAACCGTAGGTAATGTTTTGCCGAGCACATTTTGCACAACTTCAACTGGATCACTCGCATCGAATGCAGGTTGTCCCGCAAGCATCGACCAAAACAACACACCGAGAGCGTATATATCAGTGCGACTATCAGGCTCTGTTGGTAATCTTCCAGTTTGTTCCGGTGCGACGAATTGCAACTTATTTTTCACGCCGAAATCGCGTGTTAGGATCGACCAACCTTCACTCAATGCATTATCGAAAGATCTGGCGCCATTTCCCGTGTTTGAAAGTTTCACTGCGCCTGTCTCGGCATTATAATGGAAGGCATCGGGTCTGATTTCACCGTGAATGCATTTCAGGCCATAATGCAATAATTCCAGACATTCGCATGCACCGATGGCAAAATCCAAAAACGTTGCGATGGGAACTTGGGCCCCTAGGGATGAGCATTCCGCTAATACCTCTCCCCCATACGTCTGGAAAAAGATAGGCCCGAAGCCTACATATTCTTTTAACTGATTTGGACCCTGGGATTCGTAGATTGTAACCAACAAGGGACCGGGATCGCCAGGCTGAGGGGCGAGGCGAATAATGTCGATGGGGCGGACCGTGTGTTTGCATTCGGGATCTGATATCTGGATAATTGATTTCAGTATATGGAACTCGCGTTCCAGCCTTATAACATGGCTCGAAACGCGAGCCACTACGGGTACCCATGAGGCATCCGGATCGTTGCGAGAGGAGGAAATATCGCTACTTGATTCGCTGAGGCTACTTCGCCAATTATTTCGAGAGTAGGATGATCTGTTTTCGATCCGGGGGGAGGTGTGCGCAGAGGTCAATGTGGACTCTTTCGATCGTGAGGAGGAGGAAGGAGTTAAAATGGGCACATCTGCATCCGAAGCAAGTCTCACGCCTGTAACGTGCCAATGATCATAGGAGGAACGGAAAGGTCTGAGATTCTGGTGCCAGATGTAGCCGGGTAATTGCGCTAAGCGCTCAAACAGGCGCCCTGGAGGAAGAGGTAAGTCCTCTCCAAGTATATGGCTGTCGTCCATCGTGGGTGGCGGGGGAGAGGAAGAGGGGATTGGCGTCAAGCTGTGCAAAAAATTGCGACAAAAACAGGTTTAAGCATAGCGGTCGGTTCCGACAGACGTAGCGGAGAGAGCGGCAATGGGCGTCAAGGATCGCTGAATCAAAGAGCGGACATTCCTTAGACGACCTCTAACCGGACGCCATAAGGCAGAATAAAATTGGAATTGGAGACAAGCTGGCTGGCCAGATGTCTGGCAGAGAAGGACTTTCGAGGGAGGATCGTTGCCTTCGGTAGTTGATGTTAGCGATTCAGCTGGGTCGAAAGGCCGCAAAACGGCTTGCTGTGGCTGCTTCGGGTCTAGCTGTTTTCCTAGCCGCTTTTGGTCTTGGCAATTCCGCCACGCCAATTGCAGCCGAAGAAGGGCATTATTTATTAACATAACTCTGCTCTGTAACTAGTTATCGAAGCCCTTGAATCACAGCGCATACTTCCCAGCAAGTCGTCCATGTAATTTGTTCCTTCAATATCTTAGAACGTGTGGTCTTGCACCAGGCAGCCAGTCTGATCCATCTTTACTTGCCTAGAAGATGCTTTTGGCAAATCTGTGCTCTGAACGTTTGCTTTGTTTAGAGCCATACCCTTACTGCAACTGCCTGGTGACGCCATTAAACAGGAGGCACCATATTCGCGAGAGATTTCTTTGCTCTAAGCCTTATTATCTACGCTATGTATAACTACGGTACGTACCAACCGCGTTTTTAGATTGAGAGCGTCTATTGTGCGTATGCCGCCAATCTCAGACCGACCCACAGGTAACAGAGAGGACGCTAAATTAGCCCGTGGCTCATATAAAAGCGATTCTGCACGAAGCCAGCCCAGGCCTTCCGGTTCTTCCGCTCGGCCTGGTAATCAGGACGAAATGCCTGGGGGCGGAAAAAGGTTCCTGGGGATCAATCGAAGATTAGAAGTAGATATTCATTCCACGGATATCAATTATCAAACCGGATGCCCAAATTTGGGATGTCACAAACAGTGCATCTGATCAACCTGAGCGGATGGTATGTTGCTAAATGTAATCTGAGATGTCTGGAATGATACCTATTCTCTTCAAATATTTCCCCCTATCTCTTCCCGGATATCCTACCCTATCATCCGACTGAGAGCTCTTTAAACCATCCGTTGATGGAAAGAGTCAGACATCAGGCTCGAGACCCACAGTCAGTTGACAGGGAAGATAGCCCTCCGCATGTTCTACTCAAGCGAATCACTCGCAACTGGCAATGTTGTTTTCTTGCATCGTGGGAGTATAGCCTGCCCCAACCGTCGTTTCTCAAGACAAGCAAGCCCCCCGAAGCCAACGGACAGGTATACAAAGTAGAGGAAATACTCAAGAAGACGGAAAGCAATTTTCACCTCGAGAATCCCAAATCTTGCAAGAACATACAATCCTGTTCAAAGAATAATCTGACTTGCTACCAATCGCTTTCCCCAACCTGATTCTATTTTCTCCTGGAACTCTTACTTCACTCACCTAAATTTATCAGTACGGCACTGATTAGTCAAAGCACTTAATTGATCATAAAAATCAGATCTGTTTCATTCCCCTATTTTTTCAGTCCATTGGAGCTTTCCGGGTATGAATTGGTTGTAAGACTGGCTGGAACCCACCCATTGCTTCAGGGCTGCCTCAGGAGCTTGTGATTGTTCTCTTTTTCTCTCAATCAGTTTAATGGACTTGGTTGCTGGGAAAGAGTGTGGTTGCAGTGGGAGAACAGCTGAAAGTTTGAACTTGAGATGTACATACAAACAAATACCTTGCATTGAATGAATGATACATAGGATGGAAATCACATGCAAAAGATAGGAACATCTTGGACAATATAATCATAATAATTTTATCAATTCACTCAAAATACAAAGAAAAAAAGAGAGAGAGAGGGAGGGAGAGAGGAATGGACATGTAAAGCCTCACCATGATCAATAACTCAATATTCCATAACTTGAAATATCTCTATGCATTTGTAAAATGCTGGCTTGGAAAAATCTATGAATCAAGTACTAATTCTTTGACTTTCAACCAGTGTACTGAAATTTTGAAATAACTGTGAGAAAAATAATCGAGGCAATTCTCTTGTTTGGTATTTCTTATAATATTATACAGTATCACTTGCTGGAGAAAAACTTTCATGATTCATGAGTAAGTAGTTAGTCTAAGTATCATGTTCCGTCAAATTCAATTCAATAGAATAAGAGTATTCATTAAAACACATAACATGAACTCTGAAAGTCACAAGAAAAGGAAGGGGAAACACCGAAAAAAAAAAAAAAAAAAAAATCTAAGAGAGCCACAAAAATTGAACATGATACCACATTTATTGTATCAGATAACTTATAACATCCTTGGATGCCCCTTGCATGTTTACCCAATCAACAAAACGTACATCAGTCAATGCATGGGGTGGCAGGCAATGTGCATACATTAATCTGCAGAGATAGGAAGAGGAGCTGGGAGATATACATAGTTTCATAGTTTTCGGGTATGAGGGCAAACTTTCTTTGCAACAATGTGCTACATACACTTGGTGATAGAAAAGTTGATGGCAGGAGAGGGTAGATGTGCAGGTTGAAATTGTGTGTGCGAACCGCGTCAAAGTGTCAAGGTATGAATGAGAGAGAGATGAAATACTCCGTCAAAAAGATTAAAAATCAAAAGATAAGATTCTAGGGCCATCACATCAACGACTCTCAAAGGCCACAATAGAGACAAAATCGAGATCCCCACCAGAAGTTCTAATAAGTATCCACCCCCTAATAAGTGAATGGGATGGCCACGCGTAGCGTGGAGTGAACTTCAAAAGAGGATGCTGTGTGGGCAGGGGACAACATCCATACACTGAATATTCAATCAAGATCTATCCCCGACACCTACCCGCAACTACCGATGGATTCTGTCGGTGAATCTCTGACCTTTCCCCCCTGTCAAATCGGCTTCATCCCGTAATCAGCCTTAACCTGCCCTGTCCTTTTTAACTTTGCTATCCGAACAAGTCTTAGGGAGGTGCAGCAACGAGCGAACCGTCGCCCCAGTGCATATTTTGGTTTATTTTTTCTACAATTTTACGTTTCTCTGATTCAACTAACCTGGTTCCCGGAACCAAGTGACTGCGTGGCGTTAAAAAGCTTGGACTAATATTATTTGCTAGAAACGCCGGTTTGTCATCTATGGGCGCCTCCCCATTTTTATCACAACTTACATGAATCAACAGCGTACGAAGAAAGGTGAGGTGGGGCTGGAGGAGGTGGTGGTGATCGTTGCCAACATCGTGCATGTATGTGCTGTCCAAATACTAGCTCGTTCACCAGCTTGCAGGTGCATCACATTATGCACGGATGCAGCAAAGGGTCACTCGTGTCTGGGTAAGTCCTTAATCGTTCCTCTAGATAATAATGAGTCTACCAGGCATGTTCATTCAACCGTGTCTCCTCAATTTGACTCAAGCTCTTTGCTAGAAGATGGGTGGATATCAAACTTACCATGGGGCAGAGTTTGTATTATTATATTATTCAAGAAAGGTACGTATATTGCTGTTCCTATATAGTAGTAATGGACTTTCGGCGCGTGCGCTCGGCGTACTTCCTCTGAGGTCCGGTTGGCAACATCTTGCCCGCGTTTAAATTCAATGTCTCAGTTTCCATCCATTATTACTGGACGCAATTACACAGGGTTCTACCTCGAATTTCCCCACTCAACCAGGCCCTGATAGGATAGCTGTAGAATATGTATTTATCATAGGGCTAAAGCAGAGTATGATTACTAAATGAGTATCTGCTAGTTAGAAAAAAACAAGTCAAAGGATGACGAACATATGAGGCCATCGTGGGGCACGCATAGGAACTATTGAACTGCTAAATTTATCCATAACTTTGCCCATGCTTGTACCCTTTTGAAAGTTTTCTTGGGCGCTGGTGGCCCCAAAGGGTGATCATTTTGATGGAAAGAGAAAATGGGGGGTTTGGAAGGGGGCAAGGGGGAGGCGGCAAGGGCAAGTATATCCCTTCAGGCCTCACATCTATTATTACTTTGCCCCTCTGTACAGTCTGCTTCAAGGGATGGGGTGTGATGATACTGCTGGCGGAAGCGCAGACAGCCTTCTTCAATAATGCCTGTTCGATCCCCCCTTTTGGGTGACCCAAGCTGGTGAGACCTCAAAGTCAACAACCGATCCTTGCAAGGAGTTGATTAGTTTAGCTTCAAGTTTACGAATGTTAGCCGGGCGGGCCATCGCAGAGCGGAGTTGGCCGCCTCAGCATTTTTTTCTACAGAATTTCAAAAAATCCCGGACACACCAACTTCTAGTTAAGTTACAATCTACAAGACCGCATGACTAGTTACTAGTAGGATGACCAGGGACAGTTCATTCAACCTTGAAGCGAGGGAATATTCGTAATTAAGATCTTTCTTTCATTCTCTGCGTGCTATTGCAATTTGAACTCCCTAGCAAACTCCAACTAAGAACTTTCTCGCATCAAAGACGTTTTCTAGAAGAACTTTCTTTGTCCTTTCCGAATTTGCACTAACTATTCCTTTCGATCAGTCGGTCGGCTGTGTCTTTAACAGAGCTAGCTAAAGGGCAACAACATCAAGTTCAACTTTCTCACAGACAGTTTTGACTGCCTTCAACCATTCCAACATGACTCAAGCTAATAATAAATAGTAGTACATAAATCTGTGATGATCATATGGGATGGAATGGTCCTTCCTGAACCTGGAGTCTGGAGAGGAGTCGGTACGTAACCTCTCCGCCCTGCGTTCCCCTCCCCTCGCCATTCCCCACATATTTTCTTCCTTCCTTGCAGGCTCATTTCTCGGGTTCTTCTGGGCTCCACAGTAATCTTAATTTTTAGAGGATATTCGCCATTATTCGTTAGGCAGCTTCTCTCCTTACTGATTCTCGAGCAGAGTAGAAGACTTCTCGAAAACAGAAAGAAAAAATTAAAATAAAATTAAAAGACATGAATCTTGGGACATCGGGGGAATCAGCAGATGAATGAGAGCCGGATGAGACGGAGTAAAACGGCATCCTTTACTATGTAGTAATGATAAATAATCAAATGGACCAGGGTTTCTTGTTCTGTCGTCTGAGCAATTGGATTGAAAAGATATGATATTTGAGAGGCTTGGTTCTCTGAGTTAAGTTTCTCCGTGCCACGAAAGTTGATGCAGGGCATTCTTTACAATAACTATGCATTTCCAGACCTCAGGTAATGAATGACATCAAACATAAGGCATGCGGTAATAAGATATTCGTATATATATTTATATATCAGCTGAAAAAAAATTTATCAGACAGGCTCCGCGAGGAATATTTTTCCATACGTGTTGTAGCAGATATATATATTGGTTGTGTGGGCAACATTCCTGTATACCTTCCGGCTTTGTCTCTTATCTTGCTCTTCTCATTCATTTTCATCCATTTTTCTTTCCCTTCTTCTTCTTCTTCATTTGTCAATTGAAGTTATACAAATCATTTCACGGTTTCTGCCTTATTTTGATCAGTTTTAGGCAATCATGTGTTCTTTGGGTTGAAAAGCCTGGTAGTTGTCTCTCCCTCTCGTCTGGTGATAAACTTTTCAGCCTGCCCCCGTATTTTCAGCTGTTCATTTTTATTCATTTTTTCGCTCTTTCTTACCACCCCAATTTATTATTATAAACCCTGAAGTTCTGTGTGACAAGGGTAAATATGAAGAGAGAAAAAGAAGGAAGAAGAGGGAAAAAATTAAGATGCATGTTTATTATTAAGTTAGTCGACTTGTTTTGTTGATCAGGGCAGCAAGCTTAACCTCAAAGCTTGGTTTGGGCACGAAGTGGACTGCGTAGGTGGCTTTTTTTCCCCCCCTCCTCTTGATTCCTAGCCCTTTCTTTGTTGTTTTATTATCAAGAAACAGAGCATTCCCCTTCCCCCCTTTTTTGATGTGAGCACAATGGGAAATTGTCCAGAGGCATATATATATATATACGGAGTATAGGTCGGGTCGCAGGGATGCCAAGCTAGCCACCCAGGCAGATTTTCCTGACTAGCGAGTTAGAACTTAGAACTGAGGTATGCCGGGTATCGCTTTTTAGGCGTATCGTATGTTAAGTTACCCCAGACTACGCTGGAAAAAACGTAAGCTGTTCCCATGTACGCGGGTTCTGTAGCGAAGGCTAGTTGAACTCTGAACGGCAGAGGAGGCTAAGCGTAGCCTTCCTGCGGGTTTCGGACATCATATCCGTTTTAAGATGATCCCTCCATTACATTTTTTTCCTTCCTTGTTTCTTTCTACTGTAAGGGGATGTAAGTTAGTCATTGACCGAGGATGCGAATTATTTCGCAAGTATTTGGAAACTGAATAATGAAATAATGAATGCCAGGTACATTTATTTGAATGGTGAATTGGGAGAAACCCGCAATGAATCATGGCAATGATGAGAGTATTTGGTGATGAGCTAAGCTGCTGGGTATGTACAGATTACTGTACGGAGTACGGAGTACAGTACGTTAAAATAATAATAATGCCGCGAATACCTCGCCCATTCATTCGTCGGTAGTTTAGCCTGGCGGGAGTTGAAGTTAGTAGTTGCAGAGAAAATTACCACTGTCATAGGTTGTTTCAAGTCTGAATTCAGAGAAACCAAAAGAATAAGTTCAAAAAAACAGGATTGGAGATATGGTATGAGGAAAGTGGTTTATCATGGGATTTATTTTTCCACTTATCTGACTATCCTCGCCCCCTTGATCGAGGAGCTTTGCCTTATATTTCATTCCGATCTGGGGGCAGAGCTGCCAAAGGGAAGGGATGCAGAAGAAAATAAAAAGTTAGCGCAAGCCAGGGTGGGACACAAGGAGACAGCGATCGGATTTGGGTGCAACAGGTCAGATCCACACAACGTGCTTAACCCAATAATTTGTGGGATTGTGAATGCAACCATCGCAGCCAAAACCCAAAGGCGAACGAACGAATGGGGGGAAAAGTCAAGGCCAAAGGGGTCAGTCAGTCAGGCTCGTATATATCCTCGCAGGGAGGTGCGATACCACCAGACACCTGAACTCGTGTACTCTGTTACTCCGTACCTGGATAGAGGATGAGGGAGGTGAAGATGTCGACAGTGATCCTGCACACTGTTTAAATTTCGTTAGCATGTCGGGCTTTTGAAGAAGACATCAGTTATGGAAATTTCCGACAAGCAGACTGCGTTGCGTGGAGCGTGCGTGGGAAGCGAAGCCAGCCTGATGCATCACACAAAAGACAGGGCTGGATAGAGAGTGAGCGTGGCAGCACACTACTTAGTACTGTGTACTCCGTACAGCGTAAGCAAGATGCCACCGTACTGGTTGTCTTGGAGTCTTGCCGAAGAAGATGGGGTATGACATCGTCGCCGCTGACGATCAAAATGGCAAGTCGACTGGCCAAAGCAAGTGTCGCGCAAACAACGGCTGCACTACCTGAAGCTAGTTGACGCTAACTTTGGGCCGGGTTTCGATGCCATTGGCCACTACGAGGGAAGGCACCGCGCCGAAACCTGTTGTTAACCAGCGTTAACTTGGGCTTCTTTTACGGGCCTAGGTTGTTAGCGTGGTATTAATAATTCTCACAACTCTGTTTGTGGTAATAATAAACCAGCCCGCCTGGACCGATTGGTAGGTAGGGCCGTTTTTACGTGGTTTCTTCATTCTGTTCGGGATTCGATTTTGGTTTTTCTTTTGAGAGGATTTCTTCATCAACTCATCATTTTATTCTTGCCTTTTGGGTATATATTCATACTCTTTTAATGAGTCGTATAAAGCACATGGTTCGTAGCGTTACCTAGGTAGGTACCTAGGTAAGTTCCAAAAATTCCGGGATCTTGGTTAGGATCAGGGTTAGCCGTGGAAATAACCGATTATGGCTATTAGGAGAGACCAATGATCATGGGGGATTTGACAAGTAGTGTACGCTGTGTATGTTATGCACGATAATTGATGTTCATTGACTTTTAGCACCGTTTTAAATGGTATTTTATCTGCTGGCTGACCCTTGAGCAGCGAAACAGAGCAGAAGAAAGAAGAGCCGGACATCCAGACACTATCATAATTATTAATTGCTTCCCCAGACCGACTTTTGAATGCATGATATGCTGGGATGGATGACGCCTCTAACAAGAAGAATATCTCGTAGACAACTCAACAATAATAATCATAAAATAACCCGTAGGGAGAATAGTTAATGTTTAGCAGCAGCAGTGTGTTTTGAGTACAAGAACAAAAATTATTCCTTGTTCAGCCCACACAATGTCAAGCGAACAGGGTTTATTTTTAATTTTATTTTAATCTTTTTTTAAGTCTTCTTTTGCCTTTCTGTTGTGCAGCAACCTACTACGTCATTTATGCCAAGGCCCAGGAACATGGCGACAACACTCTTGTTGCTTGTTCTTTCATTCCTCCATAATTTTTCCCTACATCGCTCACTCCTGCCCGACACTGACCACCTGAGAGTCTGAGACTGCCGTCTCGTCTGCTGCCAGCGCCAAATGCCCCCGAGCCGCTGGGACTTTCTCCAGCAACCACGCCCACGCCCATGCCCACAACCACAACCACAACCACAACTACAACTACAACTACAACTACACCCACGCTGCACTACTCGTTTAGTCTCAGTACGTACCTCTCCAGCCAACCGCAGCCACCGACCACCACCACCTCATCTCTTCCCAACCACATACCACCACCACCAACCACACACCCATATACACCACCTACGCTACCACCACTCGACCTCACCACTTCTCAATTCCAGTCCCATTTGATCCTTCCAGTCTTGTACAGTACTTTAGTAGTACTCTCCATCTCTCTAAGCAAGGATCCTATTGTCGGTCTCGTAGGTCATATTCCGAAAGACATGCTAGCCTTTTTCCTAGGCGGTAGTCTCCAATTTCACGACGAGGATTAAGTCTGCGCTGGCGGAGGAGGACCAAATGTCCCCAGCAGCATGAGGATGCCACTGCCTCCCTCCCCAACTAAGGCCCCTTCGTCTGCAGCCTCCTGCAACTGCCCTCATCGACGTCCCTCGAGATCTCACGTTGCCAGTCAGAGTCCTTTCGTCCAGCGCGACCCCGACCCTCCATTGCTCTCGATGCAGCAGCATGATACCCCTGGGGCTGACGCGCCTGCCCATTCTCCAAACCCCACTGCTGCTGCCACCTGCGTGCCCGAGTCTTTTGCGGAGTCCACTTCTTCTCCCGAATCACGCCATGGGAGACCCGGGCTGCCACATCGTAGCCAACGGCAGAGCATGCACACCCTAGATGATTTGCGGAAGCACATGGAGGGGATCTCTGTCTCTCACTCCCGTTCTAACTCTTACACTTTCAACACTGGCGCGCCTCCTGATTCGAGCCAGGGTATGAAGTCGCCTCGCAAAACCAAGAGAACCATTCATTCTACGCCCTCATCGCCCTCTAACACCCCAATTCCTCCAGCTTCATTCTCAAAGTCCAGCGGCCACACTGATTCTTCTTCCTCGTCCCGGACGATCAGATCGCCCAAGCAGACCGATCATTCTGAATTATCTGCGTTTCCATTCCCAACGCCTTCATCCTTAGCCACTTCTGTAGATCATTCTCTCGACCCCTTCGCTGATGCGCGACCGATCGTGAAGCGCTTGTCGATACGTAGAACGAAGCCCCGGAGGAATAGGTCGCCTCTTTCCACCCCTGCGCCTGTGTTTACTGAAGCGAATGGTTCGACATGGAGGAAAGACTACTTCATGGCCCACAACGCTGACACTAGCGCTGAAGACCCGCGGTATCCTACCCCGAACCTCTACGACATTACATTGGTGCTGAATGCCGAGGCCGGATTGGATGCCTGGTGGTCGAATACAGTGAAGGTACTACATGCCCATTTTGGCGCTGAAAGAGCCGCCCTAGCGATACCTGGAGATAGTACCGACCTGGAGAATGTACCATGGGGTCAAAAGGCAACGTATAGTTTATATGGCTATAGGACCTCTTTGTCGTCCGCTGGAGCTACAACAGGTAATCATGGGGCAGAAACCTCATTAAAGGATTCTTCTGACCGGGAAACCACTGATGTGGACAACAATCACAATAACAATAAATCTACGAAACTGAACGGACAGGTTCTCACGCCATCTGAAAAGCGTCCACCTATGGTTGCACGTCATTCATTCGCCGGTTTCGGGAGGCCTGGAAATATGGGTAGCCGTGACAAAAGTGTACGACCAGATGCACCCAAGCGGACGAAAAGCTCGTTGAGCCCTGCCACGATGCAACATGGAACAAAAGATGACGAAGAGTCAACGGAGTCGGCAGATCATATGCCTACCGCGACGTCAGATCAACAGCGCTCGGAGCCCTCTGTAAATTCGACGGAATGTGTCCCATGCCCATCGGTGGCAGTTTTCCCTGTTCCTCGTGCTTTGGAAGTTGAATCGGACCCTCTAATAAAACGAACAGGCGTGGTGAAGCTTTTTGGAAGAACGAAACCCGCCGTGTTAACGAGACAATATTCTCAACATCCGATGGCGTCGCCTCTATACGACTCTATCGCGAAGCCGCCGTCGAAGGACGACACACTTCAGAACCCCTCGGCTGCTACAGTTCTTAGCGAGCCTACGACCTGCAATGTTTCAATTGGTCGAACGAGCATCTGCTCTGCGTCAAGTACGAGTACTACCACACAGACGATAACGGAGCTACCAAGGCCTTCTGTCCCTAACTATAGTCACGATGATGCCTCTCCACCCAACTCTTCGTGTTCAGATTCATATGAAGAGTACGAACAAGTTCCCCAGTCGCCCTGGGCGCAATCCCCTGCTCCATCGCCCGCCGCCCGCTCGGATCCAGAGCAAAATCCTTTCTTCAATAACAGCAGCAAGATTGATGATGCCTTTGCTTCGAGTCCGCCGTTACATGATTATTCTACGAACCGACCTATCGAAGCCATTGGCGTTGATCTTGCCAAAACAATCATACACATACCCTTGATACACTCTTCGTCGTCGAAACAACCCTCTTCAAACACATTGAGATTTCCTGTTGCTATCATTTCCATCCTCACCTCAACTGTCCCTTACCCAGCGAACCTGAGGAAGTCTCTCGAGTACCTCCTTCCTCACCTCACTACCTCATTTTGCCTGGCTCAACAGTACAGCCAGCTCGAAAGGCAACTCGCAACTTCAAGGACGCGGCAATTCGGACATATCCTTGGACTTGGCGGAACCTTCTCCGACGCCAGTAGTGAAATGGAATTGGTGGCAGGGCTCAGCAGTCACGTTAACTACCGTTGGGAGAAAATGTTTCACTGCAAGGCCATTCAAGCATACCGAGCCCGCTCCAGCGATCGGATACCAGCAGATCCAATTCCGCCATGTCAGGGTCGAATACTCCCGGCTTAGAATTTAGTGGCGGTATGCCTCGTGACATCTACCTTACGCCGGGGCTAATGTCGAGACATTCTTCAGACAACTCGGACAGTTATTTCAATATCAAGCAGCAACCTGGTGGTATGATGAACCAACAAAGATTAAGGCATCAAAAACAAATGCGAGAGCCTTCCGCTTTAATATCGCCCCGCCCTGCGTCATCGCGGGGTGCATCTACAGAGTTTGATGAGTTAACTTCTAGAGATCCTGGTTTAGTGCCCACCCCATCGTCCAGGGCCCCGAGTATGGCTACATCACCGCAAGGCTCCTCACGATATGCTTCGTCCGCTTCGATTGCTACACAACTACATAGAGAACTCCCACCTCGACCGTTCCCAGATACCATCGCACAGCTGATGCTCAATTCGGTACCGTTACACCTATTTCTGGCGAAGCCCCACATCGGAGAAGTCATTTGGACGAATGATAAATTCGATTATTACCGAAAAAACCAACCACATGAGCAACGTGCCAGAGACCCTTGGCTTGATGTACATGAGAGTGAACGTGAGAATTTATTAAAGGAATGGGCAAAGGCGCTTCGATCGGGGTCCCAGTTTACGGAGCGAGTTCGCGTTAAGCGATACAACGACGAGTCGACCTATCGTTGGTTTATTTTCCGTGCGAATCCTTTGCTATCGCAGACGGGGGAGCTGCTTTATTGGATTGGGTCATTTCTTGATGTTCACGAGCAGCACGTTGCTGAAATGAAGGCAGCGCAGGAGAGGGAGCTATTTGCCACGAATGCAAAGTATAAAGCGCTAGCCAATTCAATACCCCAAGTGGTGTTTGAGGCTGCTGAATATCGAGGGCTTATCTCAGCCAATGAACAGTGGCAGCTGTACACAGGTCAATCCCTGGAGGATGCCCTTAACTTAGGCTTTGCCAAACATATCCACCCGGATGACCTTGAAAAATGCGGCATCTTGCTCCCACTAAAAATAACCCTGGACTCGGATAATCCAATCGAATCTGGGCGTATCATTAATCCCCCGCGGGGTTTGAAGGCTTATGACGAAAACGCTGATTCGGGTTCGAGCGGGCTACTGAGTAAGCCTCCACTTTCCCGAACCAATTCGATGCGTGATGAGAACCGACGTTCAACATACCAAGGGTTAACTCATGCTCTTCATGAGCTAGTTGGGAAGGGTGTGGTTACAATACAGAAAGATGAAAATGGGAGATATTCGTATACAACTGAAATCCGGCTGCGATCGAGGGGCGGTGATTTCCGATGGCATCTTGTTCGCCTTGTGAAAGTGGAGACGACGAGTTTTGGTGATGGCGACGCTTCCTGGTATGGTACCTGCACAGATATCAACGATAGAAAGCTTCTGGAACGGAAGCTGAATAGGGAAATGGAGTCAAAGACGAAGTTCTTCAGTAATATGTCCCACGAGATCAGGACGCCGCTGAATGGAATATTGGGGACAATTCCGTTTATTTTGGATACGCAGCTAGACAACGATCAAAGACGTATGCTCGATACTATCCAGAACAGTTCTACCAACCTGCGTGAACTTGTGGACAATATTTTGGATGTATCCAAAGTTGAAGCGGGGAAGATGAACATTGTGCAACAGTGGTTCCATGTTCGCTCTATCGTGGAAGATGTGATTGATACGATTGGGTCGAGAGCGATAGATAAGGGACTAGAGTTGAATTATCTCGTCGAGTCAGATGTTCCTCCCATGGTGATTGGGGATAGGTTCCGAATACGCCAAATCCTTATAAACTTGATGGGCAACGCAGTCAAGTTTACGTCCCAGGGAGAAATATACACGCGCTGTTCAATCCACCACGACCCTTCAGTTTCTGTAAAAGGGACGGAGATTCTTTTGAATTTTGAGGTTGTTGATACCGGCAAGGGTTTTAGCTCCACAGACGCCGAGCGGCTAATGCAAAGATTCAGCCAAATCGAGGGGAGCGCGTCCCAGCAACATGCAGGAAGTGGGCTTGGCCTCTTTTTGTCCAAACAGCTTGTGGAGATGCATGGTGGGCGTTTAACTCCGACAAGCAAGGAGGGCCAAGGGGCCAAGTTCTCGTTCTTTGTTAAGGTCGATGCACCACCACCGCCGCCGCCCCAGGACCTATCGAACTCCAACCTCGATGATCGATATCTTCAGCCCATAGACGACATTTCTGCACTGAAGAGCCCAAACCAACAGGAGTTTCCTTTCACTCAAGACATGCTAAGCTTACACTCACCGACAAATTCAGATGCCTTGAGCTTGTCCCGCAAACAATTATCCGGTTCTTCCTTTGCGTCAAATAAAACCAACACGCCTCCATCCTCCCGAGGTGGAGGAACTCCCGCAAAAACTGATCAGCCTAGCCAAACCGCATCCTTCGATATATCCACGCACAACGTGACCGGAACTGAGGTTATTGTTAGCAGTCCTACATCTCAAAAGTCCGCCCCCCTCCCTCCGTCATACCATGTATTAATAATATGTCCTTTCGATTATGCCCGCGAGGCCTTGAAGCAACACATCGAACAAGTTATTCCTCTAGAGGCCACGTCTAAAGCTACTGCCGTTCTCGATGTTGAAGACTGGAAGGATCTTGTTGCTGGCGGCGAATGTCCCAATTTCACCCACCTAGCAATCAACATTCCAGATGCCAACGATGTCAAGGAAACTATGCAAATGATTCTCCAATCCGATTGCAATAGTAAGGATATCAAAAGCGCACCACCGACCATGATCATTGTCTCGGATATCTACCAGAAACGAGAGATAAGTGATGTGTACGAGCAATTCTGTGCCGCTGGCGGGCAAGGGTTCTTGGTTCCAAAGCCTGTCAAACCCTCATCACTCTCAAGGATCTTTGACCCTTATAACCAGCGGGATCTCAGCAATGATCGAAACCAGGATATGGCGCGGGAGATTAATAATAGTTTCAAGACCATGTCGAAGATTGTTAAGGAGGTCATTGGAAATAAGGGATATCGTATTTTGCTCGTGGAGGATGATGAGACTAATCGGACGGTATGTGATTCTCGTCAGGTGTTCCATTATTCATTTTTGTAATTTTTATTAACGTTTCCTCCTTATTATTAATAGGTCATGTTGAAATATTTGGAAAAGGTTAAGTTGGCTTCTGAAACGGCTGGCAACGGCCAGGAATGCATCGACATGGTATTTTCCAAAGAACCCGGCTATTACTCCTTGATTATAGTAAGATTATATCCTCCTATTCTATCCTTTCCCTTTCCCGGGTCATATGACTAACCGGCAACTCTGTTAAAAGTGCGACATCCAAATGCCAGTTAAAAACGGATACGAAACCTGCCAAGAAATCCGCTCCTGGGAACAACGGAACCACTTCCCGCAAATTCCCATCATGGCGCTCTCCGCAAACGCAATGATGGATCAGATCGATGACGCCTCACGCGCCGGCTTCAATGACTACGTGACGAAACCTATCAAGCACAATGAACTCGGCAAAATGATGATGGAGCTGTTGGATCCCCGTGTTCCCCAGATCCTGCTTAGGGATCGGAATAAATCAGGGAATTCGTCGTCACCGTCATCGTCGCAGCAGCAGCAGCAGCGTTGATGAGGAGCCTGTGAGAGGATAGAGGCTCTAGACAGGTGGCTTTACTGTTTAAGCTCGTCTATCCAAACTTCTATCTGTACTTTGTCTTCTCTTCTCTAGTGTGTATCAAATCCTGGTGTGATGTTTTCAAAACGAAGGAAGATACGCGCTGAGCAGGAAGGTGGGGATGGGATTTTAACACCTCACCCGCTGCTCACATCCTGAGATACTGACCCCTTTCCACACAACTTTTACCTCCCTGTTTGGCAGCTGCCGTTCGGCTTGGCTTGTTTTTCCATTGTTCTAGACAAAAAAGATTTTTATGTTTTCTGCGTTTTTCTCACAACTCTTTGATTACAGGTTGATTTTTTTTTTTTTTCTTCGTGTCTCCCAAAACATACCTACACACATATACATGCTGTGTCAATGCTGCATTGTTCTTTGTCATTTTTGGCGATGGGAATCATGAAAACCTGGGGAAATTTCTCTTTTTAAGTCTTTCTGTTTTCTTTTCTTTGTTCCTTTTTGTCCTTGTTGGATAAAATTGGATTCTCTTGCTGTTTTGGATTATTATCACTGCTATTGGCGTTTTCTTTCTACTTCTCATAATTGCAATAACTCTGTGCATACGGGCTTTGGGTTTTCTCTTTTTCCTCAGTTTTTGTTACATTCTTTCTACTCTTTCTACATTATCTATATATATATATTCCCCTTCTAAATTCTCCCTCCCCTCTTTCCTTCCCGCTTCGAGGTACGATTTTTAGGTTTCTTCCACTTTGTGTTTATTTATTCTCATTCTATATACTATTATTACTATTACTATTATTAAATTTCTGTTGAGCCTTTCTTCTCTCTTGTTATTTCACCTATGTTTTCCATCTCTTACGTTCGCCATGGAATTATGTGGGTGGGAAGAATATCCAACCCCGAGTTGAGTGTTAATTGCTTCAATATATATTATAGCTTACATTCGCATGCTCTTCCTTTCCTTATACTTCTATGATATATAATTATACAGGTGCATTTTACAAATGTAGACGACAGATAGAGCATGCTAGAGACTAGATGACAAGACATTACAACGATAATGGTTAAGGATAACCAGAAGGTGCTACGGTCACTATACATGAGATTTTGCTCCAGATTTCCTGATATATGTCTTTCCTATCAGCCTGATCATTCGTAGTTTTCGAAGAGAATCTCAGTACCTATGTAGGATGGCCGTGAGAACAAAACATGAGACCAAAAGGAAACCCCGTAAGGATAAGCGCGAGAATCCAGCGGAATATATGCAACAATGAATATTCATTCACTCGACAGTCAGGAGCGCTCATCCACCCTCGACGAACAACGAACGCATTTAACCTACAAGCCAAGGAGAAAGGAAAAGCATAACCCCTCCCGCTTCAGAATAAAGGCGAGACGATGACCAAGTTGACGGAAAGCACGAGGCTGAGTCCATCAGGTTTTGCAGATATCGACTCGGGACGCTCATGACATATCCACGCTACACGCTGAGCTGGTTGTGTTGTGGGATGGCCGCTTCAATTCAAGATTGGCGGTGGTTGCACCCGCGTTAGGAAAGGCGGAAAATAGAAGGTGGAAGGGAAAATGGTGATAAGAATCTATAGAGCCCGGGTTGATGGTAGGTCAGAGTGATGGTTCGCTTGACAGGAAGGGGCGGGCGGGCGAGATGTAAATAATGCACACGGGGAAAGGTGGAGCGAATGTTGGTGGTACGCTTGCTTATGGCGGTCTAATAGTGCCAATAAGTGGGAAAACCCCGGCGCGGGGGGGAGGGGTGAAGGGTTGGTGGGGGTGGTGGTAGGGCTGACCAGGCATAAGCGGGATAAGGAAAAGGGAAGGATGCATGCTAGAAGTCAAGATGAGCTGCAGGATGAGGAAGTGGTACCATCAGACGAACGATGTCCAGGGGTCCTAGGGTGGTGCGATGGGGATGGAAAGAGGGCGGGGCGCAACACGCAAGGTGGGATGAGCTCTTTCCTCCTGGCTATCCTATGCCCGCACCCCCGCACCCTCATTCAGACAGACGATGTCCGGCAGGCTTCGCAGGTAGCGGGAAGACGAAATGGGTATTAAGAGCCGCATGGAAAACATATAAACCCCCCCCCCCCAAACTTCTTTCTCTCTCTTTCTCTCTTTTTTTTCTCTTTTTTCTTTTTCTCCTCTTCTCCTCTTTTCCTCCTTCCCTCGGTTTCGTCTCCCCTCTCCTCTCTCCCTTCTTCTTTTCCCGCTCTCCAATTTCCCTCCCACGCGTAGAAATCTTCGACCAGTTGAGCGTTCTCCATATCTCTGTCGGAGGAAGTATGTACGTGGACATATGTGATTTATGGCAGGCAGTTCATCAATCTCGGAGACAATAAAGGAGGACCGTTAGTTCAGGAGTATTAATAGATTGATATTCACTAGAATCATCGGGTTCAATTGAGTGGAAACTGCAAACTGCCTTGGAGGAGCATAGCAATGCATGTCACACATTGTCTACGCATAGCGGGTCTCTGCTCTGATGCCATGGCTTGCTCGAAACCGCCAGCATGATGCTTTCTCTTCCTCTCGGTCACTCTTTAAGCTACCACTCAGCTTGACGGGCTGCCCTGTCCGCAAAATGGAACCCTCCGTACTGTACAGATGTAGCCCATGCGGGTTTCGCATCAACAAAGCAAAATTGAAGAGTTCGGTTGCTCGCCACTTGTCAATCCATGATTCATGTTTATATTCATTTCCATTACTAACCAGTTTCAGTTGTGGTTAGCTTAAATAGTTGCAGGAACTCTTACGGTGAAACTCCCAAAGATACTTCCGTGAGCACAGGGGTTTTACCCCTTTTCCCATCACCAAGACACTTTTTGATGTTCGCTTCAGCACAATGATTTTGGATACTATATAGGATAAAATCATGTTCGCACATGAGGTCGTCCGCCGTCTAAAAATGGATCGAATTGTTTAACGTGTAACTTACCCTTTAATGTAGGATCTGCAAAGCCGTGGAGTTAATTAGGGCAACTCGGTAGAGAATGAATGGGCTGCACCCCGACATTCCACAAATCAAAATAAATACCCCACCCCAGGCGAAAGCATTTAGCTATCTGCAACTTCGTTTGCGGTGTCCAACCGCGGCCCTCGAATGCCTGTCAAGACGCTTGCTAGCGGAAAGTTGGAAGACATGCCTATCAAGTTAGAACCATGTCATTCCATCTTGGAATCAGATGACCCTCGGCGCATGCTGGGGGAATTTCGAAATTGAAAGCGGTGTACAGTGCATATTTACACTACTTCCGCATCATGGGCCTTGTCATCGATATTGATATCCACTGCCACTCACTCTAAGCAATTTTCTCGCGGCCGACAAATTTCGGTGCAGGTGTGGAGGGAGAAGGAGCATTTATTTATTCTCTGCCCTGCTTCCATCCGCGAGCTTATCCATGTTGGGTCTCAAGGGAACGATAAGGGGAGGAGAGGGGAGGGGAACAAATTGAGCAATATTTTACTTATTCATGGGATACTTTATTATCTATTCGCCTCGGAGCTGGTTCGCCAGTAATGTATGTTCAGTACAATAGAGCCCGTGAGCTATACCTGATCGTAGTTTGCTAAGGAGTAAAACGTTCAACAAAACAGGGTGGTGTCACAGGCTTGTGTATATTTTAGAATCCAAGCGCTTCATCTCTTTCATGATCTCACGGTACCTTTCCCATGTGCATTGAGAATTTAGCTGCCCGGCATATAATTCGATTTGATAGTTAGTCTGTTTCGGATCAGAAAGAGGGTACACGTTGCAAACTGTT
Source organism: Blastomyces gilchristii SLH14081 (assembly GCF_000003855.2). Classification (NCBI taxonomy): domain Eukaryota; kingdom Fungi; phylum Ascomycota; class Eurotiomycetes; order Onygenales; family Ajellomycetaceae; genus Blastomyces; species Blastomyces gilchristii. Next base: position 3,153,779 of record NW_003101679.1, read on the forward strand.
AAAAAAGTGAATAAGTTGGATATTTTTTTTTTCCTTTTCCATTTCTTTGTGTTTTCTGTTGCCTTTATGTTTCTTCTTTCTCTTTCTTTCCTTCTTTTAGAGAAGCAGCCAAAAAAAGTTCTATTTTCAACCGTTCTGCAAAGTCAATGCATCTGAGTATTGGTGGAATCCATCTCGTCATCTCCCCTCTTTCCCACAGCCTAGACTGGGGTTTTTCCCCCCCCCAAAAAAAAAAAAAAAAAAGGGCTGCCCAGGTGGTGTCGTTGATCGAATTTGATTGATTCGATCGGTTTGCTACGTCGTTGGGAATTGGGCGAGACCAGAAAACCTTCTTCACCCATTCTGGCCTCCGCTTGCTGCCCTTTATCATGCAAAGATGTCCAACTCTGCGCCGTTTTATTTTTCGCCGGGTCTTTTGATTTTCATTCTTTTTCTTCCCAACCATATTATTAGGCACATTAGTTACATTATGGCGGGCGGGATCGGCTCCGTTTCTTTTTTGATAGCATTATTGGACCCTGCTTTTGCTGCTTGCTGCCTTCTTTGGTTTTTGGAGATCACTTCCGCTCACTTGAAACCGTTTTGACGTTGCTTGGCGGTTGTTTTGGACGACTCTGTTGACATTAATTGATCAAGAGAGGGAGAAAATAGGAGAAAGAAAGGGCATGTACTGTCCATGTGTGTTACATTTCACAGCCCCGGAGCCCTGGGAAAGTGAACACGCTCGATAATTGTCAATTTGGAGCAGAAGAAGGCACACAAGGTTCATTAGTTATTACTTAGTTAATAAGTTAATTCGACAAGTTAACATGATAGCAAAACAAAACAGACCTAGAACTATAAATACATGTAACTAACTGTCTACAGAATCTGATGTTTATAAATATTTATCCTTAAGCATCTGTTCTGTGAAATCGTAGATATTTCCCCCCCATTCCATCCCACTACAGCATTGAAATTATCTGAAATTATCTATGTCTTAGTCATGCATGCTTGATCAATGGAATGTCAAGCTGGTGTCTCTCCCAACGGTATCCCCACTAACCATCGATGCCATATTTATATGTTATGTCAAACTATACGATACACCCGCCTGCAGAGCAGAACAACCCCCACACCCGGAAATAATACGATAGTTACCCATTACTCAATACTCAATACTCAATACCGAATTCCCAATACCATCCCCGTTTTCTGGCCATATAACATTTATGAACCATCAACGCCTAACCAAGGATCCAGCCAACCAAACCCGCCCACCAGCCGCAGCCCAATCCCAAGAATCTCTCGCCGCCTTTAGCCCTCTGCTTGCTTATCCTGTCACCCGTCACATCATCGCTAGCATTGCCTTGCCATCTCTTCCCACCACCACCCCTATCCTAACCGCCGCGTTATAACTGGCTGCCCAGGAAAGCGGTGGAGGGCCTCTGCCGCCGTTCCACAGGATTCTCGCCCCCTCCCAGAAGGAAAAAAAAAGAAAACTAGGGATACAAACTACAAGACGGGGGGTGCCTAGGACTCAATGGGCTCAACTAGGCCGAGATGAAAAATCGAACGGGCTGGGAACTGTGGACTTGGACTTTCGTTTTGTGGACTGGTGAGCGGGGTCAGTGAACCCTAACTGAGGCCAATCGGGAATCGGACATAGGAGGGCGAGGGGGAGGGGGGTTATAGCAGGGGGTTCAAAGGTGAATGGGGGGGAGGGGCGCAATGGACGCGGATTGGGCTGGAGCAGCAGGCAGCCCGACTAAGTAGAGAGGAACGGGCTGGGTGAGCGTCCCACACACTTCCGAAAGGGGCAAAGGGGGGATTGGATAGGGGCTGCCACGGAGAGCGAGTGGCGCCGGGATGTGAAGGGATGCGACGAGGGGGGGATGGAGACAGCGGACAACCGCCATTGGAGGACGGTGCTTCATTTTTGCGTTTTGCCTTTCCGTCTGGCCTTTGTCCTCGTTTCTCCTCTTTCTCTCCTCTTTCTCCCTCGGATTCCCCCCCCCCCCCTATCAGTCTCGCTTCCTCTTCCTGAATAGGCATGATGGCTCCCCGGCGTGGCTATAAAAGGCTCCTCCTTTTCCTCCTCATTGTCTTCCTCTTCCTCTTCCTTATTTTCTCGTTCTTCTCTTCAGCTTCATCATCAGCTTCAGCATCTTCACCGACTTCTCCTACCGGCCCCTTCTTATTGACTCTACCCTATACCATCATCTTATACCTGCCTGCCTTCACAGCCCTCCACGACTCCCTCAGTTATACTCAACCTCTTCTGTAGTATATATCAGATACTACCCGTTGCTCGTTATACTCCCCCTCTCTGTCTTGATACCCTTTTTCTTACCAGACACCCATTGTTTGTTCCAATAGTGAAGAAGAGAAAACATCCGTCCCCCTCCCCTGCGCTGTAGTCTGTCATTTGTTACCAATTTCCAATTCCACTTCTTTTTGAGAAGACTGGATCTGTTGCCTGTTACTCCCGAGCACCAATTTTGCTCCCTTCAAGGCACTGAAGAAGCTCGAAGCAAATAGAAACAAGGGAAATTCCCCGTTTTTCGCCGAAAAGACCAAAATGGATTCCATCAGAGGCAATTACTACCAGCCCGCCTCTTCTCTCCCCATCGCCATGCCTTCAAAGGCTCCCGCGGGTGCAAATCTCTATCCCATCTCCCGTGTGGCTGGTTCGCCTCCGGAAATATCCGATGCAAGCACTACGACCGGCAGTGCGAGCGGTGAAACCTTCGATACCTCCTCCGGAGGCTATTCCGGTGTCGATGTGATGGATATGCTGAATGACCGCATGTCCAATGTTTTCGACCCCAGCCGATTGGACAAAGGGGTAGCTAAGCAGGCGAAACTGTGAGTCTTTCCCTGAATCAATTAGAGAGCAGCACTGCCGAATCTGCAAAGTGCCGCTGCTTTTGGGTTTCTTGGCCGGGCTTCATCTTGAAATCTCTGGTCTCACCAAACTAATTCCCCCTATAGCTCCGGCCATCTCAACGCCAAACAGCAAGAACTCTTGGAACTCCAAGCGCTTGCTCAGCGACGACTCAAAAATGCGCGCGCCAATTTTTCCGACGGCATTAAGGCCGCCAAGGAGACCAAACAGGATCTCGAGTGGACTCAAAAACGGGTCAGGTAAGCTGCCACATTTCCTTTTTTTTTTTGTTCCTCCCCCCACTCAATATCGCTACCTCGATCATGTGGACTCCGCTCCGCCAAGCGGAGATGCATTCCCGCCGGGCTCCGCCGTCACATCGCGTCTTGGCATTTTCAGGCAGACGCAAAATTCGAGAATTTTCGATATTTGGCATTTTTACCCCCTGCACTCGAAATTCTCGTTTTTATTGTTCCTGAGTCTAATTGCCATTGGTGTTGCAGCAATATGAGAGCGAAAGCCGAGCGGACTTTGCCAGACGAGTACCGCATCGCGACAAACAAATATGCCCATCCCGCTGGCTACTGAACTTTGTCGTAAATTTGATACCCCTATAATTCAACCCTCGCTTTAATGATTTAACGACTCATGACGGTGGCTTCTTTTGTACCTTTGTCAACAAAAAATCTCTTTCTTACAGTTTTCGTTATTTTGGAATTCGGACAGGCTGCCTGGTATATTTACTACGGATTTTAAGTCACAGCCTCGTGACTTTTGGAGAGGGAAATCTGGGCTTTCTTGATATGTATTCTGATTTTGGCTTTAGTTTCGTTTCTTTTATGGGTGGTGGAGATTTATATCGGTTTTTATACTCCCGTTTTCGAACTAGGAAATCTATTTTTATACCCGTTTTAACCCCCCTGAGCAGTCGATTCTCTTTGCTTTTTCTGCTTACGACAAATTCCTTTTCGGACCAGCCAGCCAAAGGGATCGGATAGGTGGGCGATTAGGAGCCCTACCGTTCGCTACGACGGCAGTTACAATCTGGACCGCCGCACCTGCGCGTCTGGGAACGACAGCAGCGCCCGGTAGCGCCCAGTAGCGCCCTGCAGCTGTACTGCTCCTCAAAACATTCTAGAACGAATACCACGTCACATGAGCGTCACGGGAATAGCACCAACGAAGGCCCCTCCGCGATTGATTCGCCGAAAACATTCCCCAGGGCCATATGCCGGACCTATGACTATCGTAGCAGCAATTCCGCTATCTCCACATTCCACATCACGATGAGATGTACCTTCCGAATCTCCGCCGTGAATGGTGATGTTCCCGCCCGCCACCATTTCCCCGCTCCACCCCACGTTTTCGTCCAACTCCCTTGCCGCTTTTGGGGCGCCTTTCTCCCGTCCCTTCCCCTGGCGGCCCCTGGCACTTCTAAGCGCGGACGACCCACCATGATCCACCCACCCACCAGGTACACGGGCCAGTTAGCCGTGAGTCATGCCGCTATGATATGCAGGGGCGAGGCCCAGCAACGAGATGACGTTTTTCGGCTATTGGTACAGTATTGTATTATATTCTGTATGGTATGTAAAGGATGTATGTACCCTAAACAGACCAGACCGCAACGATCTAGGGCACGTATACATGGTAGGGATAGCAGTAGTAGGCAGAGTATCTAAAGATCAGGAAGTACCTACATAAATGCACCCCCACGCTTCGTATGATTAATACCATGTACCAGGAAAAGGGGAGATGGACTGTAAAATACAATATTCGCCCAATCCATCCCAACATTTGCAAAAGATTAAAGACAAGAATTTTTGGGGACATCCTGCTATATAAAATAGGGAAATATGAAGGTCGCCTTTAAGTAGTTGACCAATGATAGATCCCTTGAGCTTGTGTGTTATGCAAATCAAGTGGATAGCACTTAACTAGCATGGATAAATTAACTCCTCCCTGAAGTTCTGTGCCTGACAATCATCACACCCTTCACAACTCATATTCATTTCACTGTTTTCTCGTACAACAACCCTAATATATTCTCAACAAGTATCTTTTCAGAGCCTTAACATTCCCGCTCAAGCTCTTCCTCAAACCTATTCCTACATCGAAGAACTCACCCTCCATTGAAGAATGCCAGAGCTCTAACTTCAAATCCCCTAATAATCCCATCTTGTAGGTATTACCACGGGACGATTCAAGGTGACCTGAGTTATCAAGGTCCTATTGGAGGTCAGTAGGAGCGCTGGATGTGTATATATAACCCTTCACCCCCCCCGAGATATATCATTTCCATTCAAAGCTGCTAACGATAGAGAAGACAACAAACAGCCCGACACTATCAAGGATTATGCTGCCCTCCTGTACGATCTCTAAAAAAATTGCTATATGAGGAATATCCTGTGAGTGATTTCCGGTTGGACACCTCTTTCACTACTCACTTCGGCACTCGCACCCAGGAGAAATTGAAAGGTTTGCTGAGGGAGCCAGCCCAGGGTGATGGAAGGCGTACGTAGTTGCGGGCTTGGAAGATTGAAGAAGAGCCTTGGAATTGAGATATATCGACGAGAGCCGAAGGTCACGAGCGAGCTGCTAGCTAAATAATAAGGGTGGAAACCCTACACCATATAGCGGATATAGAACGGATAGTTATTGTATGTACTGTACACCATGCAGCCATGCTTAACTTATGGTTCCAAATTTGGGACCCCCTTTTTTTTTGAATCATGATGAATGATTACCCATAGTTAGTACGGATTAAACTATCTGAATGTTGGTGCCACGAGACAGGGAGGGAGCCTAATTGGCTACCTATTCATGGATATCAGCTGCATAGTCATAGAAAGAGGATAAAATAATAAAATACTCCCTGACTGTTGAGATTCGTCGTCTGTAACATGTCCTATTTTGATCTCGGTGTTGTCGTCGCCTAATATAAGGCACTAAGGACTTGAGGTGGCTATTTACGTGATTTTGAGTTGTTTTGCCAACTTCATGTCGTTAGGGTTGAAGGGCTTCTCTATCTCGAATGCTTTTTTAACTTTCTCGAAAGCAGCGGTCATGGCTTCCTAGAGATAGCATCGACCAGCCTCTTGTAGCCGGAACCAGCGTCGGCGAGGTAGACAGGTATATCTTTGGAAAGAGCTCTATTAAAAGCGTTACCAAGGAGACGTGGAGCAATTCTGGCTATTATTGAATGGGGCGAACAAGATTTACGGAGGGCTTGGAATCAACAGAGACACGGGCAATTTGAGATACGATCGAAGGCGGACGGGCACCAGATGGGTAGCAGATGTTAGTCATCTTATATCCAGGGCTTTCGGCAGAAGCTCGCAGCGCACCCTATCCGCTGAACGAGATGCAAATATTTTGCAGTGCTGCGAGGACTTGAAATGTCAGGGGCACGAAACGTTATTATTGTCTCTCAATGAATTCTGGAAGAATCTGATGTCAACTGTGACGATTCTCTGAAATGTTCCAGACCAACAGTTTAGAGACATGGCTGCGGGCTATGATGCAGAGATCCACTTGTTAAAGGACATTGGAGAAGAAAAAGATCTGAGTATGTGTATTGGTGTATTGTGTGTCATAATGATGTTTCATCTGCCACATGCCTTGATATGGGTTTGATCTTCGATGCCCAAGCCATGGGTTAATGAGAGTTATTTTGTGTGTACTTGTCACAATCGCCTTTTTTTTTTTTTTTTTTTTTTTTTTTTTTTTTTTTTTGGGTGGGAAGTTTACCAAGCCACATGAAAGTAAGTGTGGTATAATCTCCTTGAAATATCTTCAAGTTGTTAAAAGACCACCTCACTATCATATTTATTATGTTTAGACCAAGAGTGATATAATGATTGATTGATTGGACTAGCAAGAGGATCTCTCGAATAGGGGAGCGCTGCAACGCCTTTCGTCAGGGGCGCAGGGGACAAGGTTATCGGAGGATGCATGCTCAGTACGTATGCTCCATTTGCGGCAATGAGCGAAAACGAGCATAAATTTAAAGTGGCTAAATTGTAGAGTGGAATAGTTCGCTAATCTACATTCCTACCCCAGGCACGTAGGGTGACTTCGCTGTCTATTTCATCCTCGCAAGGGATTCTTCCAAGGCGGAAAACTCTTTCGATACCAGAACGTCTGCTGCCGATGGCCTTTCGGCAAGGTTGACAACCAACATGAGACGAAGAACATCCCTTATCTCTGCCATTGTATCCAACAATCGTAACTCGTCCGCCAAGTATGATGGCTGTGGCTGGTCTGGTGGGGGTCATCGATCCATTGCTTGGCCACTATGAAGTCTAGTTGAAGAGTACTTTTCTTAAGGGGTGGAACCGGAGGAACATCCCAAGCGGGAAAAAGCCGCATGAGCTTCATGATACTCCCAAGGCTCAGCGAAGAAGAAAAAGGGGCAACCCGAGGTGCCCAATAAAATGGGCTTCATCCACACAAGCAACATTGCCGCAACTGCCCAGACCTGCGCGGGCTCAGCGCATGGCCGACCCTGCCAAACCTCAGGTGCTCGCATTGCGAATGGCTAGCCATGGTAACGAGAGCCAGCCTGACTGACTGCATCATTATCAGCTGAGGGTTATCTGTATTCAATCGAAACTCTGCTCACCACTGCCCAGGTCTCCCACCTTCGTAGTAATTCGGTTAGTCCCGATACCAGAAAGTAGAATGTTGGCAGGTTTAATATCTGAGCTAATCAGCAAATGCTAGCGCTTCAAAATTGGAGACCCTACCCGTATTGACCAGGGTTTTATCCTCTAGAATGGCGCAACTGTCTAAAGCTGTCCTCAGAACGGCCCCAATCAAGGCGTAGGTATGGATGTCAGGGCGGTATTCCACGTCTTGCAAAGTGGTCTCCAGCCATTCGAAGGCTACATACCGTATACTTTTAGGGTCGGTTTTGCCCATGTCCATGGAGTCGCTACTCACGTGGTACAGCTTCCGGAAGGACGCCGCCGATTTAACAGAAGCCAGGCGATATATATCACGTTCACGCTGTAGCTCGTTTAGAGAAGCTTCGTGCTCTGGAGGAGGCATTTTGATGAAAGCCCTGGTTGAGTTAGCATCAGGTTCAATGCTTAGCTAGAACATACAAACCAGCGTGGAGCGTCATCAGTTGCATCTTTCGGTATAACCTCAGCTTTATAGACTGTCGACCGGTGTGACCCATCTCCCTTAAGCGGGTCGTCGGAGATGCGGTAAGTTCCATTTGGCCCCTAAAAGTACCTGACCAGAAGCAAGTGAGGACATGGCTCGAAAACAGAATGTCTTTTTCCCCACAGCGAGAGTCGGTCTAATTAACGATCGCATCGCGTGTTCCACAGTTGTAGACGAGGTGGTGTTTATATCAATGTCCGATATTTTTACCATGATCGCGTTTACAGCAAGAACTTTGCGCCATTATTGGATTGACATCGCGCCAAGGCGGCTCAGCCGCCGCTATCAGCATCATCCAAACTCCAGAAGCCTAGACATGACAATCTACTGATGCACAAGTGCAAATACGGCAATGTGCGATGATTTTGCTTCCTTGCCTTTTTCCTTTTTTCCCCCTCTCTTTCTGACATTGGTAGGGTTTCTCTAAGTTCCCTCCTACCCTACCCGCTCAGCCTAATGTGATCTGCTCTAACTACCCCTGCCCAATGCCCCGGTGGCCGAATGGTTAATGCGGCCACCTGGTAGCGCCTTGGCGTGGGAAACCAAGGCGCGTGGGTTCGAAACCCGCAGGGGATACATTAAATCCGGAACTCAAGCACCTCAGGTTCCTAATAAATACAGAGGTGTACAAATCGCTTCAATGAATCGCTCTATGTTCCTGGGCTGGGAAGTTATTATCGCATGTATCTAATTGTCACTCCTTTGTATTTTCCTATGTTCTTGTTATCTTGGCGTGGTCTCAACACCTGTATTTCCTCCTGTATAACCAACACTTGACCTGTATTTAACATCATGCAAGGACTCATCATAAGCTCCGCTTGCATATGAGTATAATGGAAGAATAATAATAATAATAATAACCCCTGCCCAATTCCAATCTCCACTTAGTTAACCCTAATTAACTTGGTGGGTAGGTAACGATGCAATTTGTTGTTTGCAGCCTCCACTTTGAAACCAAACGGAGTTCCAACATTTCGCTTTAGCCCAATTCTTTGATAACTAAAATCAATGTAGATAGGTGGCTGATAATCAAAAGAAGTGAAAGAATATCCTGGGATTAGTTGCCCCCTTGTAGGGACAAAAAACCACATTCCTCCTCTTCTACCCTCAAATAGCCCGATCGCTCCAACACTTCGGCTCTCGGGCCTATACACACACGACTCCTTTTGAAACCATAGGATTCTTCACAGGGATGGGTAAAAGAAAGCTGAACTGTTTCCAATTTGGGCCGCATTTCTTCTGCTTTAAATCCATGTTGAACGGTCAACAAAATGCTAGAGACGACCTTAGTGGCAAACAACATCCACAACAGACAAGGTACGAGCCTGTTTGACAAACGGATCTAGGGGCGATAGGTGAAGGAAGCCCCAAGCCAACGAAGTAAGGCTACGTTATCTAAGGATGAGCAGTAAGGTCGGCCTTAAGATTGTTTCGTCTGTCGTACCCTTATCACTCGCAATTGCGCCTTGGCCGCTCGTGTGACTAATAACAAAGTGGGATATGTCCGAATGGAGGTAGAACGGAGTAGGTAGTGTAGATCCAAAAGAAAAAAGAAAAAAAAAAGAAAGAAAGAAAAGGTCATATGTAGTCAAATCTTAATATGGACTTCTAGAGTAGCGCTGCCCGACGTAAAAGAATTTCATATATATTAACACGTCATAAACCCATCATTACAGTCACGCATAATTCTGCTCCTCCATCGCCCTCGCTATCACAGAAGCAAACCGTCCCGCCCTATCAGTATCCTGCTTGGCCGTCCCAATCCCAAGAAGCACCCTCTTAATCCCAACCCCGATCTGCTCGCTCTGTGTCAATCTACGCAGTTCTGCGAGCGCACCTTCTGTCTCCTGCGGAGAGAACGCCTGCGCTTCCTTCAATATGTAAGACAGTTCAGAGAAGGTATTCACATTCGGCACGCGGATATCAGAATTAAAGGAGTTGAAGACATCAAGCTGCTTCAATATGGAGCGTTCGGTCGTTGTAGCAAGGATAAGTAAGCGACGGTCCCCGGGCGGTTTCTTTCTCAACAATACCATCACGGTCTGTAGGACCGTGTTGCTAAAGCGGGGACCAATGGGGACCCAGTCAATGATTCGCTCGATGTTATCCATCACGACGACGCTGGTGGGACTCTTGTATGCGTCCATGAATACCTTGTTCATGTGTGAGACCTTAGCGGCTTCACTATAACCAACCATATCCTCCGGGGAAATAAGTTTGACGAAGGGGAAATCTGAGTCGATGGCGATCTTGGCGGCCAGTGCTGTTTTACCGCTGCCTGGCGGTCCGTGAAGGAGGACGGAGAAGAGTGAGGTGGTTGATTGAGGATCCCGCACTTGGTTGACGAATAATTTGCCTTCGCCCAGGATGCTGTTAATTTCGGGTGAATAATTGATGATACCGCCGTGTAGACAGCTTTCGAGCTCTTCTTCGGAAACACCAAAGGCAGGTTTTACCTCGTTAAGAGCATTGTGGAAGTCTTGACGATTGACCTTCATGTTGACAATATCATCACTAATGCCAGCCATCGTGCCCACTTTTACATGTCGGTTAAATGCAAAGGAAGATGCCGACTTGACCAAACCACTTATTTCTGCTCCCGAGAAGTTCTTTGTCAGTTGGGCCAACTCAAGAAGGTCGACATCTTTATCCATTATGTCATTCTCTCTCATTTTCTGTGTATGAATTTTCAATATTTGCGCCCGTCCATTTTCGTCTGGTAGTGAAATTTCCATGTGTACCTCCAGGCGGCCCGGCCGCAGTAAAGCGTCATCGATCATGTCCATACGATTCGTCATTCCAATCAGGAGGATGTTGTTCAATTGATCAACGCCGTCGAGTTTTGACAAAAGCTGGTTGACGACACTGTCGCCAACGCCAGTTCCACCACCCGCGCCGCTGCCACGCTGTTTGCAAACCGCATCAAGTTCGTCAAAAATAATGATATGAAGCCCACTTTCGTCTCCCTTCTCCTTGTACTCTTTTTCCGCATCCGCAAACAATTTTCGAATATTCTCCTCTGACTGTCCAACGTATTTGTTCAGAACCTCAGGTCCATTAATGACTTTGGGCTCCCTGGCATTGAGCATTTTGCCGATTTGTCTAGCAATCAGAGTTTTTCCTGTTCCAGGCGGTCCGTAGAGCAAAATTCCCTTGACATGTTGAATACCTAGTTTCTCCACGAGCCCAGGAGGGAAAATCCGGGAGGCGAATGCTCTTCGGAAAATAGTGCTGAATTCCACATCCAGGCCACCGATTCCCATGTTCTCAAATTTGAAATCCGGTTGGATAATGGAGTTTGCCGCAGGTCTTCGATTGGAAGGTTTCACATTGATACCTGTCTTTGCATCTTTAAAAAAGTTGATTAGAGTAAAGGATGTTAGGATTCCTCTGGCAGTAGGATCAGATGTCGTCGGAGCTAAGGACGATTTTGCTTTCTCCGAAGCTAAGTCTCCAAGTTGAACCGTCTTAACTGTTAACAGTAGAGGAATACTTTTATCGTCCATCAAAATCTTTTGACCAGGGGCCAATATTTGGTTTTCAAAGTTCTATGTATTACGAGTCAGCAATGATAAACTTTTCCTGTTCCATCCCGTAAAAGTTTGCAGTACTAACCCGGGTAACGACTCGCGCGAGCTGATCTTGATCATAAGGCGTCTCCGTCCGCTTCTTGCCGGCGAACCCAATTTCCAGATCCATGGATGCAAGGTATGATTGCCCGCCTTGGCTGAAAATGTCATACAACCGAACGGTGACCATATCCGTCAATGCCACTTGTGCCCACGTTCTCTGTGGATCAGACATGCTAATGTGCCCTGGTGGGAAGCCTTCGAGGGGACGGGCAGAAAAGACAAACATATCGTTTATGAGAACGAGGACATCCGAACCATCGCGGGAAGGTGGAATGTCATGGGGAGATACCGCTACGCTGTAAAACAGAAAAATTGTCAGTATCCCTTACTATTTGAATGGTCCGTTCAGGCCAGGAGGAGGCAAACTCCCTGGAATGCCAACAACGTACAGATTTCCGTATGTATATGAATTATCTGGGCTCTTCGCCGGACGCAGAGACCAGACACGGTCATCCATGCCACCCCCTCCTCCTCTCGGTGGAATTCTACTAGGTCCCTGTCTAGAAGGCATGTGTTGTTGTGGCGGTCCGCGGGCCATGGGGGATCGGTCGTAGCTCCTTTTGTCATCGTAGCCGTCAGTCATCAGTGTGTCAGAATCAGAATCAGGTCGACGGAGTGGAGATGCATACCCTCCACCCAATCGAGGATCCGGCCCATAACCAGATGACTGTTGATTAGGACTATTGTAGCGGTCTCGCGGCGGGCCCGTTCTGTCCCCTCCAGGTCCGGGGCTACTGCTGCTCGAGCTAAAGGGATTGACCGAGGGAAAGTTGCTACGGTTAAACATCTTGCCTAGTGGTTGGTCGATGGCTGGTAGTTGAAAGCATAGGAATCTGGTCCTCCTTCAAGTCATATATATAGTCTTCGGTTTGATGGTGAAAGAACACCCTTTTCCTAGGTCGTGGCAATCAGTCTCTAGCTTAGGACTTCTAGGTAGGCGGGGAATTCGAGGGGTTGGTAGGCAGCTGGATAAAAGGGTATGAACAGATATCAATCATCAAACATGCAATGTGAAAAGGATATAATTAGGCATCAGCGTCAAACCGAATAATGGAGATTAGGACAGCGTATCTATGAGGAACAATAATCTAGCTGCTTGTCGTCCAAGTAAACTAGTCGTGGTTGTAGTTGGACATCTGGTTTCAGCCACGCTCCGCGCCACCTTACTAACTCTTACTGTGGCGCATCGTTTTGCTTGGCGTCATCGGGGTTGCTCCGTATGGATAGGGCAATCCACCAGACCCTTTCTCAACCTTTTATGGTCCGTATGCAAAGCTTCAAAGCAATCTATATGTAACTCTCAGAGGATGGTATTGTATGTTACCTTCGTTTATATCCCTTCTACTACAGTTGTCAGTTACATCCCGTGAGATACTAACTATCTCCCCTCTCCAGGCATCTTCTCGGCAAAAAGTCATGGAACGTCTACAACACAGACAACATCGCCCGCGTCCGGCGCGATGAAGCCGAAGCAAAGGCGCGTGACGAAGAAGAACAACGGCGTCTACAGGAAATCGATGCCGAAAAGCGTATACAGATCCTACGGGGCCTCCGCTCTCCGTCGAGATCCCCTCCACCTGTTCAAGAAGCGCCAACCGCCGCCGAACGAAAGGATAAGGAACGAGAACATCGAGAACCTCGAGATCACCGTCACCGTAAACGACGACGTATATCTGGCGAAAATGAGACAGATCGCGATATTCGATTTGCTAGAGAGGATGCGCAACGCGCAGAAACAAAGCGTGAAAATGATGTCGTCCTCGTCCGTAAACCGTCCAAGGACGATGCACCCATCATCGATGATTCGGGGCATATCAACCTATTCCCCGAGCCTGCCGCGATAGATGCTATTACCGGTAGTTCGGGGAAGAATCCCGAGGCGGAGGAGGAGGCTGCAAAGAAGAAACTCGAATATGAGGACCAATATACCATGCGGTTCTCGAATGCGGCTGGATTTAAGCAGAGCTTGGATAAGGGACCGTGGTATTCGTCGTCGGCCGTTGACATAGCGGCTAAGACGGCAGAGGATATGTTGCCAAGTAAAGATGTGTGGGGGAATGAAGACCCGCGTAGGCAGGAGAGAGAGAGGGCGAGGACTGATATGAACGATCCGTTGGCTGCGATGAAAAGGGGTGTACGTCAGTTGCGGGAGGTTGAGAAAGAAAGGAAGAAGTGGGAAGAGGAAAGAAGGAGAGAGTTAAAGGCCTTGAAGGAGGAGGAGAGGAGGGAGCGGGGGGATTCGAGTCGGCATCGTCGAGAAAGGCGGCGGCGAAGAAGGCGGGGATCGGATGGTTCGCTGGATAGTTTGGAGGGCTTTCGTTTAGATGCCGAGACACAGCCGGCAGGGAGTGGCCGTGATCGTGACCGTGAGCTCTCGAGAAACCCCCATCGGGAACGAGGGGAGCGGAGTCAGGAAGAGCGTTCAAAACATTCCCGGGCCTACGGCAATAGTCATTCTCATAGAAGCTCCAGAGACCAGGATAAGGACCGGGCCAAACGCTCTTCCAGTGATGACCGGCTGTCTAGTTGGGCGCCGGCACCTGGGAAACGTTATAGTGCCCAATTTGCCGATGTTTAATTTGCCAATTTGAGCTATGAAAACTTTTAATGGCAGCTATGAATAATGACCCCTTTTTATTTCTTTGACCAACCCAACCCTCTCTATTTGATATACCCAAATTAAATATGCACAATCATCAACCCAAACCCCAAACGTAAACTATCTGGTATTTGAAAAATGTCACCAGAGTAATAGCTTATTGCAGTGACCACTCCTGCCGTCCGGTTTCGACACCCTCGATATCCCAGTCAATCCCAATATCCAAGAGCCGTGATTTATCATCCTTCTTCCTATACTCCACGTGTCCCTGAATAACCTGTCCCTTCCTCAACGGTTTGGCAGCCTTCTTCCCGCGGTTTATCAAAAACACCCCTTGTTGCCAATGAGTCTCCGGATCGAATGGACCCGTCGAGAACGCGACATATCCTTCCTTCTTCATATCGCCCGGCAGCGCATCTTCAGCTACCTTCGATGTCCTAGATGGCATAAAAAACATATCAAACCACACTGCCCAGCCGTCCAACGCATCGATGTCCGTGTTAAGCGTAACTTCGAATTCTTTGATGAACGTTAGCTCCTCGACAGTTATGGTGTGTAACGGCAACTGCAGGAACGGTGATGCTTTGGCAACGATGGTTTCTTCTGCTTTCTGGATGTATCGAACAAGTGCCTCATCGTATATGTTGAGAAGCATGCTGGACATTTTGAACCCGTAGATAGAGTTCCAGAAGGTTATGTGCGAGTCCACGAGATCTGGATCAGCCAAGGGCGCGATTTGGAGCGTGGCATGGGAGGGAACCATCAACCCGTCCGGTGCGAGATAGCGGTCTCGGGCCCAGATTACTGAGTCGAACATTGCTTCGAAAAGGAGGCAGTATCCCATCCATTCAGAAACAATGATATCGACTTGGGGTACTGGTAGTTCCACTTCTTCGATTTTTCCGCGGATACATCTAGTAATTTTTTAGTTGAATGGATTATAGTACCTTTGGTAGTTTAGGATGTAGATAGAGCGCCTACTTAATCACATCCCCAAACCCGTTGTCATAGACGATTTCGCGCGCCCGATCAATGATATCTGAATTGTCAACAGCAATGACCATTTTCGCCCCGGCTTTTGCGCAGAACATGGACAGAATACCTAGGCACAGTAAGTCGTGAGGATATGGATATAATAATGGGCTCAATAATCATACCCGTTCCGCACCCAACATCAAGTACAACCTTGTCCTTGAACAAACTCTTGTTATCATATATGAAATCCCTATAGGCATCTGTACGGACAGTGTCCTTGAGCATGGACTCATGTATACCTAGACAATGAGAAGTTAGTGAACGTGCCATCTTTTCTTATTTTCGCTGTCCATTGGGAGGCTGATAAAGAATTATAATCGCAATTCGCACCATTATACGAGTAGGAGGTGAAATATCCCGACTCCGCTTCATGGAATTTACCAGAGCCCGAAGCTACAGGCTTTTCAGATACGCTTGAAACCGCGCTGCTTAATTCCTTGTCCAAGGACCTCTTAACAATCGCCTTGTACTCCTCAAAATTGCTTCGCATTCGTTCCAACTCGTCTTCTAGTTTTCGAATTCGAGATGTTGGATCTGATGCTTCTGCCTCCTTCGATCGGGGCCCATCCTTTCCTCCCGCCTTTTGATCCAGGTCCGATTCCTCAGCCAAATCATCCAAGCTGTATAGAAGCGTGTCATCCTCCAGTACCGGTCTCAAGTATCGCTCGTCATCGAACAGGGCCGCGGAGGATACGTCAGGGGTCTTCCCAGCCTTGACTTCTGAGCGAATATAGTTGACAAGCCTAATAGTGCCGAGAAAATCGAGGCCTGTATGGAACGAGACGAATAAAAAGAGAGGCATAAAAGTCAGCTAGAGGCTTCCCACCATCGAAATCGAACGGCGGCAATATAACTTCCCCACCACGTTGCGCAATTGAAATTTATTGGACCGGTTTTAGTTTCTACACACCAAGATCCTTCTGAACCTTCAAAAAGTCGAAGTGAAAGTTTTCCTTGCAATCATTGAGCATTGACCGGGCGTCTGGGAAGACCTTGTCGCTAAACAAACTTATGACGGGCTCAGACTCTTCGTCCAGTTCAACATCTTCCCATCCCTCATCTTTGGATAGGTCTAGAGGATCAGAGCTACTGTCACTATCGGAATATGAATCTTCATGGACAGCAGGTGGGGCTTGTTGAGAAGAGGAAGCCATTGTTGTGCAATAAATAAATATCTAAGATAAGGGCAGATGTATCCCGAGAAAAAAAAATGATGTGGTGTGTTAGGTAATGTTTTTTTCTTCTCTTCTGCTTCGCACACCCTTCTTTGTCGGCGGGGCAAGATGCTGGGCGATTTCTAGCGGGAATGATCCAGAACTTGTCTATTTAACTATAATAACCACCCGAACCAGCACTCTGTGCCTGGCTTCGAGCTCCAGCAGAAAATTCACGCAAGCAAGGATACAAAGGAAAGATGTCAGATATTATGGAGTTAGACGATATTAATCTAGTTGAGATCAATTTTAGATATCAACTGTTTACCCCTGCTGATTGGCCCGGTGATATTCCTCACTTGTTCGAGGACCGCATAGGTCTCTAGAAAGGTCGTGGGCTGGATATCCACAGCATCGGGAAGAAGTTTCTTGAAGCTGAATATAACCTATTCATGGAGTCTTAGAGTACATTCTGAGTATGGGGATGATCGACCTACACAGCTATATACAGAAGTGCAGATGAAAGGTCTTCTTCTAGATATCCACGAGATTTTTTACAGCGTGATAGGCACACAGGCACATGTCTCCTGCACTGGGTGGATTTCATTTCATTCGCTATCATTTCTCTTCCTCAATACCCCTGCTCGAGGAAATAATGGCAAGACATGAGCCCCTTTTGTTGATCTTTCAACTCTGGAATTAGAGCGGAATCAAACATCGTCTATGCCGTTTCCGTTTCTCTATCGTCTCTCATGAGCTCATGAGAGAATTGATTGGTTGGAAGGAAAGCCTTCATCCTTTGCCTTAGCAAAATATGCTGGCCTCCTTCGTCTCAATCAGGTTCTCCCTGTTCACGCATGCATTGTCATTGTCTCGATAATTCTTGATGAAACTGCACTAAACAACGCCATTGCCCGCTCAACTCCGCGGTCAACCAGTGTTGAATCAACTACTCCGTACAAAGTCCCAACCTGATTTCTATATAGGCGCCATCTCCCCTGAATACTTTAAACAAGCTTTCAAACACACATAGGTTTACAATCATGGATAGACAAACATTGCAATATTTGTATAACTATCTACTGTAATGAGACTGAAAATATTTCTCATACTATCTATAACAAGTTATTAATTATTTTCTAGCTGGTTGTAGAATAGTGATATTGCAGGCCGCCAGAACTGCATGTATCATTGCGTATAAAGACTGATCAATACACTTATCAAATCTATAGAGTACACCGTACAGAGTAGTTATAGAAGTATCACTGTACAGCGCACATATGTTGCTAATACTAGTGTCTTGGCGCGTAACGAGCGCCAGATACCCCACCAATTGGTAGTTATGTAGTTACATGTACATGTACATTACGTAGTACATGTCCTGTACTGTACCATGCTTGTTTGGATCAGGTCGCAGACCCTAACAACGCTATTTCCCTCCCCATGGCTCTGTCCTCTCAAACACATGTCGCATATCTCGACGATCCTCTACTTAATCCAAACCTCCAATGCTTCATGCCTGGAGTATTGCCTGCCATTACAGGAGTGTAACCCAGCACTGTACCTCTTGGCGCTCTATTTAAATTTTGGCAGCCTCCCATTGAGGGCAATATATATATGGTTTTCTTTTCACAGACCTCCCCGACACCAATAGCAGTCTTGCTGAGTGATCGATGGCATTCCTATTTAACCGCGCGAGGCCACGACAACCTGCTGAGGTCGCGCGGTCAATAAAGGACCTCGTCGTGCGCTTGTGGGACAACTCGAATGGCGGCTTAAAGGTTTGTTACATTTTTTTCTCCAAATAAAACTGCTGGAAATCCTGCTAATGGGAGAGGAGAATTAGGTGGAGGATGATCTAGCCAAGCAATTGGCTCACATGAAATTGATTGTTCAAGGGACACAGGGTTGGTAAATCTTGATAATAAATCGCCCCTCGCCCAAAAAATTCATGCTCACGATCCCGCTGTGAAGAAGTCGATATCCTCCCTGAGCAGGTACATCAATTGGTACAAGCAGCCATTCAAGAAGACCTACTCTACGAACTAGCCCGAAGTATCCGCCATCTACCATTCGAGGCAAGAAAAGATACGCAGACCATCTTCTCTCACATCCTCCGTTTCAGACCTGCCAATGCGAACTCCGCGGATCCCCCCGTCGTATCTTATATTGTCCATAACCGACCGGAGATCATAACTGAGCTATGTTGGGGCTATGAAAATCATCGAAGTGCCATGCCCTGTGGATCTATACTGCGTGAGGCTCTAAAGTTCGAGGTCATCGCGGCTATTATACTCTACGATGAGTCGGCCAGAGATGAGCCTACCATCCGAATTAACGAGGTCGATCCTGGTGCGAAACAAACGGGAGAAGGGCTCCTTTGGAATTTTTTTCAATGGATCAACCGCGGCAGTTTTGAAGTCAGCGCTGATGCGTTTACTACATTTCGGGTAAGTGGTGACTGCGTCTAGTCCCTTGCTCGCTGTTTGTTTCCCATCTCTTTCATTCACACTGCTTTTAGGATGTTCTTACGAAACATAAAGGCTTGGTGTCACAATACTTGTTATCCAACTTTGAACTGTTCTTCAGCAAATATAATAGTATTCTCGTCCAGTCAGACTCGTACGTGACAAAGCGACAAAGTATTAAGCTGTTAGGCGAAATCCTCCTAGACCGGACGAATTATAACATCATGACGAAATATGTTGACCGCGGAGATCACCTCAAGCTGTGCATGAATCTGTTACGAGATGATCGTAAAATGGTTCAATATGAAGGTTTTCATATTTTCAAGGTTCGACTACCCAGTCAGGCCAACTCAGCCGGAGTTCTTTGCTTCTTAATTTCGCCTTCCTCAGTTTCTACCCATGATAACCAACAAATTTTCTGACAAATGATTTATCTAGGTCTTTGTCGCAAACCCGAACAAATCTGTTGCCGTCCAGAGAATCTTAATCAACAACCGAGACCGCCTGTTAAAGTTCCTCCCTAAGTTCTTGGAGGACAGGACGGATGATGATCAGTTCACGGATGAAAAAAGTTTCCTCGTCCGCCAGATTGAGATTCTGCCACCGGAACCCACTGAACCTAGGCAAGGACAGGGTGTCAATAATAATAATAATAGTAATAATTTGAATGGATCTGGATCTGGAAGAGGTACCGCCGCGGAGGCTTAAAAATATATATTTTAAGTTCCTGCGCTGCGGCGCTGTGGTGATGCCGTGCACAATTTCGCTGCCAACCATTGTTTCTTCCCCCTTTCAACGGTTTCCATTTGTTTTATTTTCTTTGCTCCCAACATGTCGGGTATACATAGCCACGGGAACATCTAGATATCCCCTTCCCTTCACCTACGACAACTCCCTCTCATGTGCACGTGCTTCCTCTATTTTAGCAACATACTTTTTCTTTTTTCCCAGGCCATTATTCGTTTCGAAGAAGTAGTAGGAGGGAGGTAGGTGGTAATGGTAGACGGAGTTTTGGGCGGGAATTGATTTTTGAATACCACGGAATAAATGGGTGTTGTTTGGTTCACTAGATAGTTTCTATATATAAGTAGTTTACTATAGCCTGTCATCAGGAGAACAAAGCCAATGCCTGTATGTAACAATTTATTAATAACAGAGTTCTAGGGTACCAAGCTTCCAAGCTTCTAGGGTCAAGATTAGCCCTGGAGAACATCGCGCTTATGCATATCGAGTTTAGTTTATCGCGGAAGCTTGTATCACGTGGCAATAGGGGTGATTAGCTAAGCGGCATCGCGGGTGCGGCTGGCGCCCGCTTGTTGTTTCGTGGGTCCAACCCAACCGCCGCAGAGATACGCAGCGGCGTACACGCCAGCCGCGCCGCCCCTTTTTTGGCTGCTGCTTTGACCACGCCTGCACTAAATCCTTTGCCGCCGTTACTTGGTCCGAGGCCAACGCCTGTTGATCAATGGCACCAGCTGGTTTTTTTTTCCCTCTGCTCCTCGCTGAACGGAATCCTTCTCTAAAATTTGATTTTAATTTCTAATGCGTGGGATACCGCCGCCATATCCTTGCTGTCCTTCCCCATCTCCATAGGCAATTGACATCTCCCCCGGACTAACAATTTGTACCACGACGGTTGTTGATTCACCTTCCTTGCACCTCGCCCCTCATATCACAGCAGTCGTGACTTGGATCAACATTCCCACTCTGGGTTTCTCACCCTGGATCCTCTCTATACACATATCCAAACGCTAGACATCGGCTTCAAAGTCATGGGAGATCTCGCGACTAAAATGGCCTCCCCCGCAAAACCCCCCACAAGCTCGAGTACAAAGGTTGGAGCTCCTGACCCAATCCACACCGAAAATGCTACTGCTATTGCTGTCCCCCTGTCTTCACCGCCACCCATCCCGTCCCCCTGTTCTCCCTCCTTTCCCCATTCTCGAGCCTCTAGCCTACGAATCGAATCGCTAGGTGGAGACCCCAAGGAGCCATCAGCTCCCTCCCCGGAGCTCCCTTCGTCTCCTATGAAACCAATTCACCGCGTGGAGAGCGAGAGGTGGGATTCCGGTCAGGCTCTATCAAGAAGAAACAGCAGAACAACTCTAGCTACAGACGAACTCTCTGCTCCAAGCTTGAAATCGCCCCCCAGCATTCCAAGCATCATCATAGATGAAGAGCACGCCCGTCCTAGCTCGCGACGATCAGAGCGGAAATGGAGCCCGCTCAAAAAAAGGAAGCCAGATCCTCTTCCCGCCGTACCACCACTTCCACCCGTTGAGTCTGTACCGTTTCGTGGAATTACGCTGGACATCCCAACTGGTTCCATTGGCGACCTGACCACAGATCCCTTAGAATCAATTGCTGAAAGCCCACAGAATAATACCGAACCTGCTTCTGAGACGGATGTTGATGGGAACCAGACGAAGGAAAACATGCAGAGTAAAGAGAATCTCCCTAGCGGCGGGGGAAATAATGGTAATGCTACACTCGACGTTCACAACAAATCCACGACTACCACATCGCTAAGTTCGAGGCGTATAAGATCATATAATTCTCTACGCCCCCGTCCAATCAGCTGTATGACTCGAGCCATGTCAATCGATGAGGAAGTCCTGTCACAGAAGGTTCGTTTGATGTATGAGAGGGGGGATGAAGACGTCGACGATGCAGAGGTTAATGAGCTGTTGGGCTTGTATGAAGAGGAGTCTATGCTAGATGAACCATGCGCGGTTGCTTTTCCAGCCTCGAGTGACGGGGTTGAAGTAGAACGAGCAAACACGCCTACTACCTCAGTTGCGGGGCGCGGTTCGAGAAGAGGAAGCTTCATCCAAAGGGAGCCATATGAGCTTGCTGGTGGGTTAGAGGACTGGGAAAATGTCGATGTCGGCGATGTTGACAGATATGGTTTCATTATCCCCCGACAAAAAGACAGCGATGCTTCAGATCCAGCCCCTCCAGCTCTGCAAAGGGTCTCAACGAGCTTATTACTTGCATCCACAACTCCACGTAGGAAGCGTACCTTACGGAGGGAGACTTCTGTGGCACCTAGTTCCCGGTCGTTTGCTGGCCGTTCCCCGCCCAGGAAATCTACAGATCAATCGCGGCCCACATCTTCCCAGAGCTCCTATCAAGCAAGCAGTCGCAGATCAACTTCAAGAATACGATATGCTGCAAACAAGCTACCCTATAACAAAAATCGAAAATTCATGGATGAAGCTAGTGACATGCTAACTCTGCCGGGCCAAGTCATGGAGGATGATGATACCAGCCCGCGTGCGCTCGCAATGAAGAAGAAGGAATGGGAGCGAGAAGATAAATGGAGAAAGATGGCAAAGGTGGTGTCTAAACCCCAGGATGGTGCTAGTATGACATTCGAATTCGACGTGAAGAGCTCGAAACTTATTGAACGGACCTGGAAAGGAATACCTGACAGGTGGCGATCAACCGCTTGGTATGCGTTTCTAAGTGCCAGTGCAAGGAAACGGAAAGACAGCCCGACGGAGACAGAACTCATCCAGAAATTCAACCAGCTCCAAGATGAAGCCTCCCCAGATGACGTACAGATCGATATCGATGTTCCACGGACAATTAGCAGCCATATTATGTTTCGTCGCCGTTATCGAGGTGGCCAGAGGCTTCTCTTCCGAGTTCTCCATGCCATGTCCCTTTACTTTCCAGACACAGGATATGTCCAGGGTATGGCTGCACTTGCTGCGACCCTTCTTGCTTACTACGACGAAGAGCATGCGTTTGTAATGCTAGTGAGGTTGTGGCAACTTAGGGGTTTGGATCGTCTGTATCGGTCGGGTTTTTCGGGTTTGATGGAAGCACTAGCCAATTTTGAAACGGGATGGCTTGAAGGAGGGGAAGTTGCTGAAAAACTGGTATGTTTACCCCTTTTTGTTCTCTCTCTGTTATAGCCACCCACTGCTAACACCAGTTCTATCCAGACCGAACTCGGAATCCCCCCAACAGCGTACGGCACCCGATGGTACCTAACTTTGTTCAACTACTCAATTCCCTTCCCCGCACAACTCCGCGTCTGGGACGTTTTCATGCTCCTCGGAGACTCAGATGAACCCTCTTTATCCGCCTCCGCCTCTAGACCCCCAACAAGTTCTCGTACTGGCACTGGCACTGCAAACGGCAACTCTGAATCAGATCCACTAGCATTATCAGCCCCATCGCCATCGCAACCCCACGCAAGCCCTTTCGGCAAAAGCCTCGATGTCCTCCATGCCACCTCCGCCGCCCTCATAGATGGAATGCGCGATATCATCCTAGAATCCGACTTCGAGAACGCCATGAAAGTACTGACGAGCTGGGTCCCCATTAAGGATGTAGAAATTTTCATGCGGGTTGCGAGAGCTGAGTACAAGGTTCATCATCGGAAGAAGGGTTGATATATGGTTATTTGTACACGGGCGCGAAATCTGGGCTCTCGGAGACATAAGGCGCTCGATGAGTACCGGCCCGTCGCCGCCTTGTCCTAACTTCAACATCTCCATGCCGTTGGACACCCTATGTCGCCAACTCAACATCAAACGGATTCCGTTTCGTCGCCATTGTGCCTCTTCGTGCACCGCAGTGGCATGAAAGGAGTCATCCAAAACTTACAACTGACACTCGCTTCCCTTTTGTTTTTCTTTTTCTCTTCTTTTCAACATCTTTACTACTCGACTTTTCTAATTTTCCTTCTCCTTTGTCTAAACCATTCCATTCTTTACGCATCCACATAGGTTTTTTTTTTTTTTTTTTTTTTTTTTTTTTTTTTTTTTTTTTTTTTTTTTTTTTTCCCTTTCTTTCCGCCCATAATGCCCTGCTCTCCAACCTCAGAACCCCCTTCTTTCATAATCATCTTTCATTTTACTTTCATTTTTATTCATCTGAATTGTTAATTCACCATAATTATAATGTTTTAATGTTTCTGGGATGGAAAGAAAGAGAAGGAAGATTTCTTCTTTTCTTTGTCATACTTTCTTTATTTCTATTTTGAATTTTCGTAATTCGGTTTCTCTTTCTCGCCTTTTCGTTTTTATTAAATTTCTTTCCTTCCTTTTTTCGATATGAGAGTATCTAGATACCCCCTCTGTTTTCTCTGTGTGTGTGTATGTGTGTGTTTCATTTTTCAGGATATTTGGGTTTTTTTCTCCTACTTTT
>NW_003101679.1:3178087-3269689 GCF_000003855.2 Blastomyces gilchristii SLH14081
ACATACCTGAGAAAGGAAAAAGGTACACACGAATATGTCTTCTGACACATCTATGTACGCCATTGCTATTCATCCAAAATAAATTCGTTCTTTTTGCCGTCATTAGTGTACACCTAGCTTACATGGTTGTCATAAATAAATCGTTAAATCCACATGTCCGCATCGTCAATCAACTCGACCCACCCCTCCGTCCCCTTCCGAATTGTTCCCAGAATATTTTATTACCCACGTAGATCAAATGATATATTAAGCCATAAAAACAAACTCCAGTCTCCCACTAACTAAATATTATAAACGCAAGCGAGGGTATCTAATTTCTCCGAAAACGACACACTGAACTTCACCGGTAAATCCGGGGTATCACAACTACATCATCACAACTGGACATAAAAGGAACAAAACGGTAAAACGCTAAAGAATAAGACAGCAGAAGGGTCCGATCGCGCGTCCCTGCGCCGATGAAATATATCGCATTTTCGCTATACGCGTCCCCCACGAGACGTTGAGATGAATTGCGCACATCATAATAGCTGTTGAAGGTGATATCAAATTCCGTTTCGGTGTACAGAATATTCGTCACTACAGTAGTGTTTTTGGTCTTCTCCACCTCAAGTATTCGTGGCTCCTGGGTCGCGGAAAGCCGCAGGAAAATCGTGGCGTCGGCGAGAGATCCATTCATGGTTGTCTTGGATGGCATATAGCCGCCGCCGTTGGGGAGAAGGCCAAAACCCATCATCCCCCGAGCCAGCGGAGGGGGATACAGTTGAGCTTCTCGGTGAAGGTGAATCTCCCAAAGTGTACAGCGGTCTTTCCGAGGTACTATTTGGATTCCTCGATGCCGTTGTAGATGCCGTTGTAGATGCCGTTGTAGATGCCGTTGAAAAATAGCTGTTGAGAAGGGTAGAAGTTAAATGTTTCATTTCCTGGCGGGGGTGCAATCAGGTTCAGCCCTAGCGTAGCGTCAGCGGGGCCCTTTGTTCCATTGCCGTAGGGGATTGGTTCCCTGAATAGGAATAGGAATGCTTTACCTCTACCCGCCCCCCTCCCCCCCCACGATCATGACGAATGCAAATTTGTTCCCCATTCCATTGCTGCCCTGTGTAGGCGGTCCAACCCAGGAAACTGTAGGAATGCGATCTATTCCGCTACAAACCGTGTCGAGTCCATCGAGTCCATTCGACGCCCTGGTGGGGACGCCGCTTGATGTTGAACACAGTTTTCTCCAGTCCACAGCGTGCCGTCATCCCCTCCGGACCTGTCCGGGTTTCTAGGTGAAATTATCTCGCTCTCGCGGGTCTGGCAGCCATAGCCGCGTGAGCCGTTCTCTTTATGTTTATCACTGTGACCAGGCAAATCGGGATCATAGGGGCCACTGATGGTTATGCGGGCGCCTGCCGCTAGCCACTGGATAGTGAAGACGACGGGGGACCCGAGAAATATAAAATTCCATAGGACCATTCCAAACGGTCCCTCGCGCAAGGAATGAGGAGATCTCTGGGAGCGCAGTCTGGTCCGATTCAATTTTTAACCAGGGAATTGTGATGACATCTGTTGGCCATCAGCCACCAGTCACACCAGCGCATGGGTCCGTTTTGCTAAAGGCTCCTTCAACAAGGTCAGGAATATGCGGGCAGCAGTCCATGTAGGGAATTGAGGAGCAAGATCGTATCGTCACGAGTGTGACTTGCCCAGGGCAGACGCGCTATCCTTTGCCGACTGCGCCAATAGTCTGTGCTGGTTGAATGGCCCCGGTCACTGGCATAGTGAAGCCACGGATTGGTAGGTACAACTAGAGGAGAAACCGAGTTACAAATGCCCAGAAAAGGTGGTTCAGCGGCCGAGAGGCAAACAAGAGCGATACTGTCAAAGGATTGTGGAGAATCTGAAAAGGGGCTTGGACATTGCTCCCTCTCCTACTCTAAAATTAGAATTAGACCAATTATATAGAAATATAAATCAACACCTCAAAACGTTCAAAGAACAAAACAACACGGGGAGCAACGTGTAACTGCGAATTTCGCGCTCAATCCTCTGTAAGCTCGTTATCTCTGATAGAGTTGAAAGACACGAGGGGTGTCGTATCAAAAGTCCTGCGCCCATTTAGCATACAAACGCGCTCCAAACCTGATCCGAAATGGCAACACGTTACATCATCGTAACAATTGTATCATCCGCGTACCGCCATTGACTAGAGACACCGGGATGGCAAGACGGCAATGAGTTTCGTATTGATTCTCGCAGCAATATATCGTCCCGCAGGCAAAATCAGAACTGCAGTCCGTAAATCCCCCCCCCCTCCCCCAAGAAAAAAAAAAAAAAAAAAAGTAGCTGAGGTGTAATATTATTGTCGGTGAGGTATTCTACAAACTCCTATCCACATACGCAGGTATGCCCCGGTGTTTTCGTTAGTGCCGCCCTAATATTTTAGTGGCATTCTAACGTTCATTCTGGTGCCGCGTTTCTAAATATCCTCATATAATATAAGAAGCCAGCTTCTCATTCATTATTCTTATTCCATACGTACGCGATTTCTATACTCATTATTATCATTCTCTGATTCAATATGGTCTTATTTGCTATTGCACCTCCACCATCAGAACCTCCTGAACCTCCTGCTACTCCTCCAAAATGATTGACCTGTGATCAATGTCGAGATATCCTTCTTCGCGGACTGGATTGGACCTATCAAAAGATCTCTGATCATCTTGAGATTACTTATCATGAAGTTCAATACACCTGTGAAAATGAAATCTAATCTATTCTCCTTCTAGACCTCCTATTGCGAACGTATAGTCCCTCTTATCCATGGTTGAATACAAATGAATCCTGGATTGAAATTAATGCATGATGGAGCTCCAGGGCATGCTGCAGCAGATACTTCTCAAGATCTTCAAGAACATGGAATCACCTCTATATATTGGCCGCCATACTCACCAGATTTGAACCCAATTGAATCTGTATGGAATCTTATGAAGCAGTGGATACAAGAGAATCATGGAGATGAGAAGAATCTTTCTTATGATACACTTCAACAAGTGATTAGAGCTGTCTGAGATGCTATAACAGAGGAGCAATTACAAGAACTTATAGCAGAGATGCCAGCTCGCTGTCAGGCTGTTATACAGGCAGGTGGTGGCTATACTAGATATTAATATGATTCTACATTGATTCTATGTATTCTGCTTCATAATGAAAAACGCGCTCGAAAACACCGGGGCATAACGTAATCAACCACCTAACGCTCGTTTCCACCTAACGCTCGCCTTTGTAAATCAATTACAATCAACTTTGAATGTTAATATCTCAATAAATATTCATTATTTTAATTTTCTAATTTGTAATTTATAAATATCAAGACTTATAGTATAATATAATTCAAAATTATTATAATATAGTTAAAATTAATTAAAATATGAATTCAATTAGAAAATAAAATACAGTAAAATAAAATATATAATATTTTATTATAAATTAAGAAATATGTATTATATATTATTGAAAATAAATAATTCTTATATAAATATATTATAATTTAATAAATATTAAATTATTTTATATAAGAATTTTTTTATTTTTTTATTATAATTTTTTTTATAAATTATAAGTAAAATATTGACAATTCTTGAAATTTTAAAATTTGAAAAATAATTTATTAAATATAAATATATTTAAATGATTTAATAAAATAATTTATATAAATTATAACTTTAAAGTATTAATAATACACTGTTATTACAAAAATAGTATTTTAAAATATAAAAATTTATATAAAAATTTAAATAAATCAATAATAAATAAGAATTTCAAGATAAAAATTTATATTTTATTAAAAATATATATAATCTATAATATATTTAATTTTTATATGAAAATAATTTATATTTATAAATATATTTATAAATATAGACTGTGTATTTTATTTTAAAATAGTATTTTAAAAAGCTTAATAAATTAATAATTATATGTTATTTTCTCATAGAAATTTAATATAATATAATATATATCTACAAATTATCATTCTGTTTTTTAGAATAGTTTCAAATAAATATTCATTGAGATATGAATATTTGAAGTTGATTGTAATTGATTTACAAAGGCGAGTGTTAGGTGGAAACTCTTGAAGGATAACATTGTTATGTTGTAATCTAACTACGCGAGTTACACTAAATGAATAGGTTGAGGTGGCACATGACTAGGGTAGGTGTAGTAATCACCAACACCTTCTCTTGCTACACTGTGGCCTATAAGCCGCCACCCAGGGCTTCCCTTATTCTCAAATCTTTCAAAAATGCAATAATAATTAATTACATCAATCAGACCCTGATTTCCTTATTAGGAAAGATGTCTGTACAGTAATAACTGTAAAAATCAAGAAATACATGCAAAATCCACTGATTCACTGTATTATTATTATCATTCAATCATTCCTTTCTGATCTCTTTCAAATCAATTCTTTTGATAAAATCTTCAAATGCAGGCTTCATCAGTGACTTGATGAGCTCATCAGCTATGTTCACTGTAGAATCAACATGTTTTATCATGATTTCCTCTTTTTTAATTAAATTGCAGAGAATATGATATCTAATCTTGATATAGTATGATCTTCATGTTAAGAATTCCTCCTTTACTAGATCAATTGCTCTCTTATTATTAACTTATAGATACAAGCATATTTTCACTTTTCCATCATTCATCAACTCAGTATTATATAATATATCATTTAATCAGATTATCTTACAAGCTGTCTTACTAGCTGTAATATATTCAGCTTCTGTGATTGATTTGATGATAGATGTCTGTCTCTGTAACTATCATAAGATCAGTGACTCATTAATCAATATAACATAGTCAGTAGTCAATTTGTATTGAGAATCCGCTCTCACTCAGTTCAAATCACAGTATATCACAGAACTCAGACTCATATCACTGATCTTCTTTCTGTATAATATGTCATAGTTTTTCATCTTCTTGACATAATACAGGACATGCTTCAACGCTGCTCAACATGCTTTGTATGAATATGTAGACTGGCCGCTGGGACTATGAATTTCATATTTAATCTCATTTGATCTGGTCTCATACATTTCTTGGCGTGAATCCCGCTGAGACTGGCTATCAAAAAAACATGTAAAGTGACTATATATCAGATCTTAAAATGAAACCATGACTTGAAAAAAATGAGAAAGT
This sequence comes from Blastomyces gilchristii SLH14081, assembly GCF_000003855.2. Classification (NCBI taxonomy): domain Eukaryota; kingdom Fungi; phylum Ascomycota; class Eurotiomycetes; order Onygenales; family Ajellomycetaceae; genus Blastomyces; species Blastomyces gilchristii. Next base: position 3,183,275 of record NW_003101679.1, read on the forward strand.
GATCTCATTTGATCTCATTTAGTCTCATTCTTGGCATAAAGTTACTATTTTTAGACATTTTAAGGTTTTTTTTAGACTATTTTTAATTTTTTAAAAAGTAACACTTTTTGATAATGCTCAAATGAGATTTAAAGTCATTTAAAGCAATAAAAATAATTTAAATTGAGAAGTGGAAATCATGGTCTCATTTGAAAAATGTGACAAGAGTAGACAGTAAGTCTCACTGAGACAGTATGAGACTACTATCTAATGTTAAAACCGTGTAATGAAATCAGTCGAATTGGTAATGAGACTATCAAAAAATCTAGTCCTGGTCTCAGACACGGTCACACGGTCAGTCTATGAATATGAGTTAAAATGCAAGAGATAGTTGATCATGAATGCCAGGTCTGATCAGCTGCTTGAGATTAAATACTGCAATAATCTCAATTCTTGATGATATCTTATAGCTGTAAAGTTATTATTCAATTCATCATTCTCATCAGGTGAAAACTCTAGTTATATACCTGTCATCATTGAGATCTCTGCAGAATTCATCTTATTCATATTAAAATCTTCAAGAATCTTCTCAATATAACAGCTCTGTGTAATTACTAGATTATCATTTCTCTGACATTTGATCTTTATTCTAAGATATGACTTGATCTCTTCAACATTCTTTGTCTCAAATCTCTTTACAATCTCTTTCAATACTCAGTCTAATTGCTGTTCTTGAGATTCTGTCATCTGATAATCATTAATATGCAATGTCAGATAGATCTTATAAACAGAGTGATATAGAAATTCATCATTATAAGATAATATTTTAAATCTCAATATGATGAGATGTTTCATTGCTAGGAAATATTATACTCTTACAGCTTGCTTCATTTTATATAGACTCTGATGAAGTAGGCTTATCAAGCTCTCTCTGCTGTGCTTTACACCTGTGAACAGTTGTATATAGATTATCTCATTTTGTGATAGTATGTCATTCAAAAACACGGATATATAGTCAATTAATTTAATCTTTCATTCTTTGACAGTTGATATAGTGAATAGACTGTGTGATATAGACCCTGATACCACTGCAGTATATAATCTTGTATAATGAATATTCTGCTGTTGTAAGAACTCTCTAATCACTCAGTGAGCTCTAAAGCAGATGATTTCTCTCTTATTATTGAATTTTCAATCATACACTTATTTATCTGTAAGAATATTCATTTTCAGAGTCTTCTCAATGATAATATATGTCTTCTTCTATTCAAATATCTTAATCTTCTTTTTCATTATCTTATGTTAATAGTCTCAGTCTGAGCTTCTCTTGGCTTTTATCAGTATAGTTGATCAGTCTGTCAGAATACTTAGAATAGAATCATTCTCATTAACAGAGTCTTCAGACTCTTTATTTATAACAAGCTATGTCTTATTATCTAGAAGATAGATTGAATCAGTTACACTCTCTAAGTTCTTATTTACAATCATCTTCAAAATATCTGACTTTTTCTTTGTAAGATGTTATAGTAAGTAGTACTATTATCTCTCTCTGACATTCAGAATATTCAATTCATTAGACAATTCATTGAATTCTCTCACTGTATTTACAGATGTATTTGCACTCATGTCAAGAGCTTCATTAAATATGATATCTCATACAATCTCAAAACAATATACAACAGGATCTCACACATGATATTAGTGTAATTCTTGATATTCAATCAGCTGTCATTTCTTGCTATCAGTTCTATTCATGAGCTTATTTAACACTTTCAAATTCTTCTTGTAGATCTTGCACTCTTATCTTCATATTCAATGAATAGAAGATTGCACTTCAGTTCACACTTTAAAAGATGTAAGTGATGTTTGATGTTTCTTTCTTACATTCAAATATCTTTGTTGATATTGAGAATGTGTTGATCATCATAATTACAGCTTATATTACTTCATCTCAAAGTTCTCTTTCTAATTTACTATTAAATAGTAGGCTTTACATCTTTTCTGTAACTATTCAATTTGCATGTTTCACTAAGTCATTTAATTGTGATATATCAGATGTGGTTCGGAAGAACGTACGACTGTTGGATAATAACGCGGCCGCTTCCGAACTACTAGCGTACGTGTACAAGTGTAAAGGGGCCATAGCGGCCGCTAATTAAATTAGTGTACAATATTACAATATAAGAAGCCAGTATACACCTGTAATCATATGCTGGCTTAAGCAACCTTTGAATCACATCTGATAGCATGTCTAAAAACCAGTGAGAAGCACAGGCTCCTTCAGGGTGTGATAATTCTGTCTATGAAGCAATTTGTAGTTATTGTGCCAGTGTGGTTCTAGAACACCTCAAAAGATAGTGTATGAAGAGTGGTGAGTGAAAGAGCATCTGATTGATACTGCTTTGCTTGTTGGGGGAAAACTCCACGCCCAGGCGAATGCCATGTATGAGACGCGAACAGATGAGGTGTGAGAAAGAGATGGAAGTGGTGAACCAGATTCAAAGGAGACCGCTCTCCACCCAAAGAGATAAAAGAAGGGGTGGCCACCACCGGAGTCGTATGATGATAACAGAAATCATATAATGATATAGTGATAGAACGATATAGCGATATAATGATACAGTGATATAGTGATATAATGATACAGTGATATAGTAATATAATGATAGACATTGTATGATCAACCAGAAACCACTGAAATGAATATCTCTTCTAGCTGATATGAATAACACCCTTCTCTGCTACCTGAACTGAAAGGTATGCAGAACCTCTCAGAGGATTTACTTGAAGCAGTAAGAAAAGCAGCTGAAATCACTGAATCAGAATCAAAGCTCTGTACACATATGAGAATTCTAAACAAGATTAAGGTCTTGTGTACACAGTGACAGGCTGAGACAGAAGTTAAACAATAATTGACATTCACTGCAGATCAAGCATTCACTATAAAGAGCTTCACTGACACAATTATTATTATTAATAAGAATAGAAAAAACCAGATCTTAGATCTGCAGCAGAAGATTGAATATTTATATAGATAGATGACTACACTGAACCTAAAGATTTCATTATAATTATTCATAATCTCTTCAGAAGTATACACATCATCAGAGATTACTGTACAGAATGAGAATCTAAATATGAAATATATTAAGTCAGAAGATCTGTCAAAGTTATTAAGCTTTAATAGTAACTGAAAAAATAATACTGCAATCAGCTGACTAAGTCAGATATAATTATATTATCAGATTAAATATGAACTTATAGATAGATAGTTAACAGAATTTTAATAAGTCTTAAGATCTGCTACATTTCTACATGAAAAAGTGAAGTCATTATAAATAACTAGTAAAAAGATGAATCTTATAAACTTAGAGTGATATTCATTCTTATAAATATAAAATAAGTTTTTCAAATGAATCTTGTATAACTTTGAGAAAGTGAATATATAAGATAAGTATTATAAATACTTCACTGAGTGTAAATAAATGAGTAATCTTATATCATACTTTATATACTTCAGCTTATATTATTTTATATTGAATAAAGAGCTTTTAATATTATTCTATTTACAGATCTTCATTTATAATCTTATATCTGAGTTAAGAGTAGAATAGAAATACTTAATCTTATAATCAGACATAGTGAAAGAAGTATATAACATTCTTATTATATAAGAACAAGTGAGTCAATTATAATAGAAAATACTGTAATTAAGTATATCTCAGTAGAGAATGAATAATCAGACTTCTATAATACAAGTTATATACTCAGATATGATAAATCTAGATCTGAATATTATTGCTAAAGCACTGAATTCTCTGAAAAAGAAATTCTCTAAGTGAAAATCTTAATATTATAAGTATTAAGCTTACTTTAACTGCAGATGTTAAAATCATGATATAAAAGATTATACTCAGTATACACAGTTAAGAGAAGTAAGAGAGTTAAAAAACTAGCAGAATCAGTGAGCTCAGAGACACTTGCTAATATTCTATAAAAAGTCTTCAAAGTGAAAGAGATATCTGTATTAGATAATTCTCTGAATTCTATAAATGCAAAGAAGAAGCAGGCTTCTGACTGAGAAGTAGATGAGAATGAAGTAAATACTCATTTCAATATCTTGAGACCTGAAATATTAATATATAAGAGATACTTGAGTAAGAATTGAGAGATAACTGCAAAAGTATTAGCAGATATAAAAGCTTCTATATAATATATTAATGATTATATGATCTGAAGATTGAAAGAGATCTGCTAAGTGAAGAATTCTTAATATATAAGATTATCTGATAATCAATATTTAATATCACCTGCAAAGATAAGAGTTCTCTTGTACTTCAGAGAATGATCTTGCTATATTTAAGTGTGAGAGCTGTAGAATGTGAAATATAATCTTATTCTCAGACTTAATTGATTTTAAAGGTTCAATCTGCAGATTCAATGATGTACATACTATATACAGTTAACTGATAAAAAGAAAATGATTCATATAATTCTATTAACTGATATGAGAAGAATATTTCATGTCTCTGATATAGAAGAATTAAATCTGCTTATATATTAATAAGTAAAGAGAATAATTTATAAGACCTTCTCTGAAAGTATTCTGTATATTATATAGAATCTGAAAGTGAAGAAAATCAAGATAAAGAATATATAGAAGAATAAGTGTATGAAGAAGCTTCTGAAGAAGTATAAAAAGATCTTTTAAACAGATCTTTCACTGAAATTGCTGCTGAAACAAGGATTCATACATAAGATTAATACAGAGAATGCAAAACTAGTCAATTAAAATATATATTCTCTGTTACAAATGTATCTTAAAGAACAGAAGTATCAGATCACAGATCTTCTAGAATATGATCTTATATAACTCTCATTAAGTATATAAGACTTTTCAATTCTATTTATAAAAAAGGCAGATGAAGAGTGATAAATATATATTAATTATCAAGCACTTAATAAGCTTATAATTAAGAATGAATATTCACTATCACAGATTCAATAACAGTTGAATACAGTTGAAAACACTTAATATCTATTAAAGATTGATCTTCTCTCAGAATACTAACAGATCTGTGTAGATGAACTATCAGTTCTGTGAACTGTGTTTAATATATAATGAGAAAAGTTTGAATTTCTGATAATATTATTTAGTCTGATAAATGCATCTATCATCTTTTAAATAATAATGAATACAATTCTTTATAAATAGAATGAAATCTCATATCTTGTATATCTTGATAATATTCTAGTCTTTTCAAACTTATATAATAAATATCTGAAGTATCTTGATAAAGTGCTTATAACTCTGACAGAGTATAAGCTCTATGTTAAATCAATTAAGTGTGTGTTTGAAATGAAAGAGTTGAAGTTTATAGAATATGTAGTGAGTGATAACTGTATATATCTCATTTCAGAGAAATTAAATGTCATAGTAAATTGACTGCAGCTGAGAAATGTACATTATATATAATAGTTTCTTGAGTTGATCTCATACTACAGTAGATTTATCAAGAATTTCACATGAATATCTGCATCACTCTCAGATCTCTTAAGAGAAATGAATACAAATCTGTGAAAGAAGAAGTTTTATTCAATTATCTGAAATATTATATATGAAGAGGCTTTTCTCACACTGAGAGAATGTATAATAACATTCTCAGTACTTATTTAATCAGATTATGATAAACCTTTCTACATTGAGATAGATGTATCTGAATAAGCTATCAGAGACACTCTTCTACAGATAAGTAAGAATGACAAGCTGCATCTGATGATATATAATGATAGAAAACTATCAGATACTGAGCTTAATTACTCAGTATATGAAAAGAAATTACTAGTAATTAAGTATATACTAGTGTTGTGAAATAGATATATCAATAACAGATATATAACAACAGTGATCACAGATTATAAAAGCCTTATCTATCTATAATTGATAATAAAACCTTTCAAATGCTTAGCATGTTGAATCTCAGAGTTTTAAGTATACAATCTTTATATTAAATACTGAAAGAAATTGAATACTATGATATCTGATGCAATCAGTTGCAGACTTAATTTCATGAATAAGAGTTCTATAAATCAAATACAAGAAACATTTGTGTTAAACACACTGAGAGAATGCAAGGAATCAGAATAAGTGAATATCATGATCTCTTACTTAAAGAATGATAAGATGCTGAATGATAAGTGTCTTATAAGAGTAGTAGAAGAGATGCTTCTGAACTTCAAGCTGAGAAAATTGAGAAATGAAAATGATGTTATGCTTTACTATGATCTAGAATACACAGAAGCTCCCTATCTAGAATCTTCATTTAAATGTGACTTAATAACTTATATGCATAAGGAATTCAGTCACTTAGAAAGTTCTGAACTTATAAATGTACTCAAATCAAGAGTATACTGATCAAGCATGGCTGAGAACATTCAGATATATACTTACAAGTGCCTGAATTATCAGGTTGTGAAAGAATCTAAGAAAGGGTTAGAATGTAAGAAAGTATAATATCAGATAAAGTGTATAATACAACTATTCAAACAATGAAAGATGAATCTCATAGACATATTACTGTGAACATCAAATGAAAATTAATGAATAATCACTGCTATTGATTATACTACTGACTGGCTAGTTATGAAAGCAGTTTCAGAGATAACAGAGAAGATGATAATAAAGTTTCTATATAATGAGATCTATGTCAACTATAAAATACTGTATGAGATTCTAACTAATAATAATACAAATCTCATAGAAGAAGCAGTGAGGCATTTTGTAGATCAGTTACAGACAAGATATTATAGAACAACACTATATCATTCATGAATAAACAGAAAGATGAAACACTTGAATGAAATCTTGAACAACATGCTGATGAAATATCTAGTGAGCAAGTCTATGAGACTATGAGATGAATATCTCAGACAGGTGCTGTTGACTACACGGATTTAACAGCATGCAGTCTCTAAGCATTCATTATTCTACCTGTTGTATGAATTGCATCCGCGCATCCCGGAGAATGCTTTGAAAAAGGTGAAAGAGAGAGCAGTTGCAGATGCAGCAGAAACAGCAGTTACAGACACAGCAGTAGCAGTTGCAGATGCAACAGTCATGAACATGAAACTAAGATTGAAAGAGATCAGCCACACATGTACAAAAGCTAATGAGTTACTTCTGAACTAAGTAATTCAATTGAAAAGAATACAAGACTCACTTATTAAGAAATTGAGTCTCAAGATAAGAATGTGAGTTCTCATATACAATGAAAATTCTGAGAAGTTTCAATCTAGATAGTTTGAGTCATATAAAATACTCAAATCACATTCTCTGAGAATGTATGCATTGAAAGAATCAGAGAAATGAGTCTTATATAACTTAATCAATAATTTATGACTTATGAAAGTAAAGATGCAAGATCTAAGTGAATTATAATTATTCACAGCACTATCATCAGTATTGAAAAAGAAGAGACTTATAATTGAAAAGCCTTGCAAAGTAAGAGAAATCATAGATACTTATAAATCAGATAATCTCACTTATTCTGATCTTTTCATAATTATAAGAAAAGAATGAGAAGTAATAGAGAAATCAGATGAATGTCATACTTTAATAAGTGATGAGACTGTAGCTGGTTGTACAATAACACACTGCAGACAGTGAGTGTAATATGATAAAGAACAGTCTCAGAGCAGCAGACTTGTATATAAATCAGATTACAGAAGAAAAAGAAATTCAGAGTTGAATTCAACTGTTTACATCAGTTCAATTGCAGAGATTACAGAGAACAAACTATCTGAAATATTCACAGATACATGAGACTAAGCCATCTTAATCTCTGAGAATGCTCAGAGATTGAGTAAGATTAGTTTCAATGAGCTGTTCACTGTAGTGATCTGAGCAGGTGAAGAGAGACAGTATAATATATGAGACAGAATCACAAAGATAAAAGCTACTGAACCTAGTCACTGAATGCTGTATTATATAGAGGTTATATAAGAGTAGTAACTAGCAGATAAAGAAAAAGTGTAAGAAAAGAAAAGAGATAATGAATTGATTATCAACTGTAAGAGTCAGCTGTAAAAAGATAAATGATATCATACACACTTCATCTATTTTTATACATCACATGTTTAATCTATTTCCAATACCATGTCATCTGAAAAACATCAAAAACAAAGGAAATCTCAAAACTTGAGATCTGCAAGAGATTCAAGAACTGCAAGTCACTCTTGTAATAACACTGTATATATCTCTGATTTCTCTATCACTCTGCATGTGACATTAATGTCATTTATTGCAATATTGACTGGAATGTCAATATAGAAATGTGCATGCATACACATAGAGAAATTGAAGAAGAGTGCAGAACCTGCAGGATCAGAAGCCAGAATAGAAGAGATAGAGATGAAAGAAACAGAAGAAGAAGAAGATGCAGAATCAGATAAATAACAGTGAGAGTCACTCAGAGCTGAACATTTATAACTCAGTGTGTACACAATCTTTCCTGCAGAGAAGGAAGAGAAAGTGATAAGAGAAGCTTGAGAGTGAAAGAGAGTAGTCTTGATAATGTTATCATCTTCAATCAGAATGATCTCTGACACTGAAGCAACTAAGAACTATTATTAGCATATGAAAATTGTAAAATCAGAGATGAAAACAGTTACTGAATAAACACCTGCTGATCTTAGAGTTGTACATGCAATTACAATATGCATAAGACTTCTCAGAAAGAGAGAGAGAGACACAAAGAAATGCAGAAAGCAGAATACAGTATGCAAACAGCTCATTTTCATAACAACATCTCAGACAAGGTGTACAAGTCTTATATCTGTGAGTGTAAAAGAGAATAACATCTGTATTTCTGTTTCTGAAAACATGAATATCTTTTATCTGTACTATGAAGTCAGACAACAGACATTAGAGAATAGACTGATACAGATCTATCATTCTGAAGAAATTCATCAGAGTGAATATTTCTGCAATATTGAACTTTACAGTTATGAAAAGTTTCTTAATATCTATAAACATTATAACTTTATACACAGTAAAACTTATAATAATTTCTCTTAAGAACAGAAAAATCAGCATCAGAAAGAAAAGATAAAAAGAAAAAGACTTATAATCTTAACACTGTTAAGAAGAGAGATGATTCTCTGATATAAATGAATAATTCTCTCATTATGAATATTTAAAATGAATGTAATAATTGATGTCTGTGACTGAGCTTCAGATAGTTGTATTATACACTGTCTTTATATAATAAATTGTTCTAGAAATCAGTAAGAAGAGTGAGAGTGTATATGCTGAAAGATATGATTTATTAAGTCTACATAATATCTTCTTGAAATGAGAAGAGCTGATAATGAAAGCAGAGATGGTAAAACCAGAGGTCACAGAAACAGAGGTAGCAGAAGCAGGAGAATCAGACACAGGGACAAGTATAGGGAATTGAGAAGTGGCAGAGAAAGGGACAGAGAGAAAAGCAGCAGAGAAAGAAGCAGTAGAAGAGATAAGAAAGAATGCAGAAGACTTAGTCACACATGACACAGACAATTTCTTCATTATTATGTTCTTCAAGTTCTCAATCAATGATTTCATATTGAGTTCACTATCATCAGCAGATGTGAATCTGTCAACATGTGAAGATTCTATGTGAATAAAAACAAACATATCAGCATCTGCATTCACACAAAATTGTGTCAGAAAACATGATTAGAAACTCACTGAAGAAAATGATTGAAGATGTATAAGAAGATGAAGAAGATATGCTATTTATAATAGTATATTCTGACAATCATTAGAAGATAAACAAGTCCTGACCATGTATGTTTCACAATGTGTTACACTTACTGCTAATGAACTGCTCAGTATAAGCACTATAATAATACTTGTTGTGAGAACAGAGAGTTATTATCAGAAACACATATGATGTAATAGATGAACAGATGAAAAGAGTTGAACAGAAGAAGAAGTAGAAATCTTGAATAAGATAGTAGCATTCAATGATGATGATGATGAAGAAGATAGTTAAAGAATGAGAAAAGTTAGTGAATGAGTGATATAATATAGTGAAAGTTTCTTTGTGAGAGTGTACACAGAACACTAGCTGAATCAGGAATAGGTCACATGATTGTGAAACACTAGTGGCGAGCTAATCCGCATGAAGCTAGGACATATGACATGGTCACATGAGCGTGACTGAATCTGGTGAGGGAGGATGTGGTTTGGAAGAATGTATGACTGTCAGATAATAACGCGGCCGCTTCCGAACTACTAGCGTACGCGTACGAGTGTAAAGGGGCCATAGCGGCCGCTAATTAAATTAGCGTACGATATTACAATATAAGAAGCCGGCGTACGCCTGTAATCGTACGCTGGCTTAAGCAACCTTTGAATCACACAGATGTAGTCATTTCATATGCTATTTCTTTACTCTGACAGTAGATCTTAAGTTCTTGACTTTTGAACTCTTCTTCATCATCTCAGTGTAGAGTTCTAACTGAATATTATGTAATTATCTCAATATCTGTGATGAAATTCATTAATCTTGCAGTAGATTCTCTCTTTCTCATTATAAGAATTGTTTATCTATAACAGATTGTATTGTCTGTTATACTCAATCAGTAGCTTGCATTCTCTCTAGTGAGAGTATCATTCTCATTGAAAAGTGTTTTTCCACCCTCTGTCAGATTGATGAAGAATCTCATTATCAGCTTGACAGCTCATGTTATAGATGCAAAGATTGAACATGTTATTTTTACCTGAACACAGACTTTGCAGAATAATAAAGCTCATTAATTAATAATTCTCATCTCTAGATATGAATCTGCTATTATTTTTACAATATTCACAGAATTTAGATGTTTTAGCTTTTAATATCATTGTATTATTATAAGTTCTATAATCTTTGTATCATTTCTTTCAGATAGTGTCAATATTATGTCATCTTTCACTCATAATGTGTTTACAGATTTAAAATCATTATTAAGTATAGCAAACTGAATCAAGTCTCTGTATATAATCAGTCTTTTCATCTCATAGATATCATTCTCATTTAATCTTACTGTAAATGAGAATATGTGATCAGGAGACATAATTAACATAGCATGATTATTCTCATATATCAACTACTTATAGATATAACTCTGATGTACAAGCTTACTCATACTCATGAGATTCACTTCTAACTTCAGAACATAGCAGACATTATTTAACAGTATATTCACTTCTTTCACTGAAATCTTCATATCTTCTATAGCTGCAGCAGGAACCACTGTTTTATCTGTCATTTTAAATCTTGTTCAATTAAATGCAAAAAGAAAATATTCTCATTCATAATTCAGCTAAAACTAGGACATGGTTATTTCAAATCCTATATACAAAGATTTGATGATAGATTTGATTCAACAGAGTGCTCATTCTGCAATACAAATGAGAATCCTGAGTATATTGTAATGCATTGTGCATTATACAATAGTCTCAGAGTCAAATTAAAGAAGAAGTATAATTTAAATCAATTAAATATGAGGTTCTTATTCTCAACTGAGACAGGACTTAAATACTTAATAGACTTTCTATCAGAAACTCAAGCAGCTACAAGAAAATAACTCAACTCAGAAGTATCTGAATATGAAGAGGTGGAAATTGATTAGATATAGTCTGTTAAAACAGCTATACACTATCTTTTAATAATTTTATTTTGTTATAGTCTCTTGTTACTGTACTTGTTTCTTTCTGTTCTTTTCTATCTATTTATTTAATATGACTATCTTTAAGACTATGTTCTCTTTTCCTTTGTCATGATATTTTCAAATGGTTTCAAAGTATTAATAGATGTTGAAATACTGTAATTTGTAAACAGTTTTTGTATTCTGAGCTGGAATTTTCTGATTTTGCATATCTGAAATTGATAAGTGTATAATAGTTGACTCTATAGATATAGAAAAAACCCTGAGAACTAAAGGTTCTCAGATAGATGTCATAGTCTCTGACTGTATACATCTATAATTGAAGAATAATAATAATAATAATAATCTGTCATTTTCAACATCACTTTCATCTTCTGAGGTTTTGTCATGACAAGATTTCTGTGAAATGTGGCATGAGCACCTGATTCAGAGTCTAGGATTCAGGTATCTTTTCCTGTCTGATTACTCACATAGGCCTTTTCTTTGATGTAAAATACTTGCTTTATAATGTTGTGAACAGAAGCAGTATCTGTATTCTCTGCATTCTTGTCTTTATTCTTATTTCTATTGATATTGAAATTCAAATTTGAAGAATATTTCTCAGGATATTTCTTTCAACAGTCAGTCTGAATATGATCAATCTTTTGACAATGATAGCAGATTCTCACATCATTATCTCTATATTCAGGTTTGAATTTAGTGTTCTTGTTCTTGTCATTGTCTTTCTCTTTATTCTTATCTTTCTTATTCTTATCTTGCACGTTGTTGATAGAATTTCTAGATATATCAGTATTTACTTCATTTACAGCAGAGAGCTGTAAAAGAATATCACAGTACAGGCTTATAAAATCATTCTCTAAGAATTGAGTATTATCTTTGTCAATTTAATTCATTTAATTTCTTATGAATAAGACTCAACCTCTGTTGACTTCTGTAAGCAGTCTGTTGAAAAACATGATATTCAGAATCTTATATTTTAGATGAATATAATCAGTTCTTATAACAATCAGATATTTAATAAAAGCTCTGTCAAATTCTTTGCTTTTAAAAATCATTTTAATAAGCTCTTCAAACAAATGAGTTCTGTGTACAGTAGGTCTCTTAAAAAAGTTATTCTCTATGATAGTTCATAGAGTATAAGCTGATAATTTGAACTTCTTAAGTATAGTGAAATGAGTCTTGATCTGCAGAGCAATTGCAGATCATATGTAATTATATAATCAAAAATTATATTCTTTTCAGAAATGTTGTATATTTATAGTAGCATTCTTATCAAGATCATTATCTTTAAAAATATTATCAGTTTCAGACTGCTCTGCAGTCAAAAGAATTTCCTCTCTTTATATTAAGTAGTTGATGAATTCAGTGAGAACTATTAATCTTTTGATAAGTCTTACTTAGCTTCTGAATTCTTTAAGAACTTTTATTATAACAGATATCTTCTCTTTTCATTGAAGATACTCTGTCAGATCTGCTCTTATCTCATCATCTGCAGAGTCACTTCTACTAATCTTCATTCACTCAATCTCATACTGAAGTCTTGTAATTTCTAGTCTCATGTGAGTCTTCTTACTCACTGAGCTATTATTATTCTAATCACTTAAGCTCTCTACATTGTCTGATATCTCACTGATATCTTCAACTGAGTCTTTGTATATATTGAACTCATCAGACTGTTTCTCTGCAATAATTTTATCCAGCTCAAATATCTCTGAGACAGTCACTTTTTAATTTATTACAGATATTAATAAGCTCACACTCAATTCTTCTTATACTTCAGATGTTTATGAATTTCTTCTTCTATATATTAATATATAATTCTTCATTAAGTCAGGCTTTTCACCTGATCTCAGGTTCATTATAAGTTCAATTAATTAATAAAAAACATCTAGACATGTGTAATAATATATAAAGATGTAGTTAGCACATTATTACAGTTATTTATTACTTATGAAGAGCTTCATAATCTCTTGAAGAATAATATTATTATGTTGTAATCTAACTACGCGAGTTACACTAAATGAATAGGTTGAGATAGCATGTGACTAGGGTAGGTGTAGTAATCACCAACAGAAACGAGCGTTAGGTGGTTGATTACGTTACCTGCGTATGTGGATACGGCATATCAATAGCTCGGCATTACCGTACACTAACAAGTCTGCCTCTGTGGTGTAGTTGGTTATCACGTGAGTCTCATATTCATGTCCTATTACAATATGATAGGTAGCAAAAACTACTTAGCGATCTCAAGGTCGCCAGTTCGATCCTGGCCGGGGGCATTTCTTTTTTCCGATTGTTTTTGTTTTAATCCAAAATCTCCTTCTATCTTTCAATTCTGCTTCTTTAGATATCGGAATATGTTCTACCCTTCCAGGATCATATTCGTCGGAAATGTGCATGTTTATTTATTTATTGTAGAGAAAAAAATGATTATGAAACCCATCCACTTCTATTTGTAGAGGGGCGCACTCATTGTAGAAGTTAATAAACACTGAGGAGAGATCAAGGAAACGTTTTTGGGATGTCAAAAATACAATGATGACCAAAATGGAAAGAAACGTATAGCTATGAAGAGTTTGTCGTAGGTAGAAAGAAATTTCGATGGAAATCCTCACTTCATCCTGCGTACTGTTTGTAACCGAAGGAGACAAAAGAATCCCATACGAAATGGGCAATGATGAGAGAACAATTAAGAGAATGAATGAAAATAGAATTTGAAAGTTGAAGATGGGGATGAAAGAAATGAGGGTAAGATTTGCAAAATTTCCAGCTCCGATGCAATGACCACACACATATAACAAATGCCTGACACATCCTAATGTATAGAGGTGGAAGCCAAAAGCAAGATACATAAAATATGACATGAGAGCCCAAAAAAATGATAATCGCTCTATGGCCCAAAGTGACATATGAAAACAACAAAGAATGAAACCCCCGTTAAATGAGAGCAATTTAGATAAGACAGAATAGTTATAGAACAAAAGTGGAAATAGAATAAAACAAGCTAGCCGTTCACATTATATTGCCGATGATGGTTGTGGGTGGTCCTCTCGAGGGTGAATAATAGGTGATCGGTCTGAAGGGGATCGATAGTTGTTAGTATCGGCTCCGGATACCGAATTAGATGGCCCGGTGCTTTCACGGGCATGTCCGTAGCTAGAGCCGTATGTACTGAAGGAAGAGTGAACCATGTTGCTGGAAGCCGATTGTTTATGACTTCCCCCAGGTCCGCTCTGCGGGTCGTCTCGTGAGCCCCTCCCAGCGTAGTTACCGTGACTGTTGCCATTACGGTCACCGGAAATTTGTGCACGGCTACTGCTCCGTTCCCGTTTACTCTCTCGATCTGAATTTGACCTTCCTCTTGATGTCGACCTGCCATCTCCCTCGTCGGCGCTCCTCACCAATGAAGTCACGTGCATCTGCCCGCCAGGCCTGCCAGGCTCCAGTAGATCGCCATGTCTTGACTCCTGACTCTGCAGTTGAGATTGATTCTGATGTCGTAAATGCCCACTGCTCCGTCCGTTCCCTCGTGGAGACATCCGGCCCGGTGAAGTATGAGACGTCACTGTGTCGGAACGTGATGGAGGTGGGACAGATTGGTGGACGAATTGCGCCTTTCGTTTCCTCGGGGAACTTTGGAATTCAGACCGAAGCTGGGAATTGGGATTTGATGAGTACGGTGAATTATTCGGACTTTTGCTTGATGGGGTATTTGGTTGTGATTGACCAGGCGGAACCCAATGATGAAAGTAGATGGATGGAGATGACTGAGTTTGCCGTTGCGATTGCGAGTGAGCTCCTGAATCGGATTTGGCTAGCGATGGCGACTGCTGTGGGGGTCCCGAAACCGATGGAGAAGCCGCGGTATAAGAGTTGTTCGGTGGTTGTTGGATATGCATTTCTGACGTATTAATGCGCGACAATGGGGTAGCATTGGAACTTGGTTGGCCCGGGGGTTGATTCGGCGGGCGCAACGATGGCGCACGTGTATACGAAACATGGGATGATGGTGATGGAGGCGCAGATTGCGATGACGGACCTACCCCTGTATGTGGTGGAGGTTGTGAAGCATATGGGTTTGGGGGGATCATACGGGAATCCCAGGGAGTTTCAGGTGCGACATGTTGACTGGCTACTGGCGTTAGAGAAGGGGGTGGCATAATTTGAGGATGTGGCTGCGGAGGATGACGATGAGCACTTGATGAAGGGGTAGGTTGAGGCGTTGGGGTAGCGTGTTGTTGTTGCTGCTGCTGTTGCTGCTGAGGTGGTGAATACTGTTGAGGTTGAGGTTGCGGCATTGCGTGAGAAGGAATAAGCGGGTGAGTGGAAGACCCGTGCATTTGAGACATATGCTGCTGAGTCCATTGGAGATTGCATCCACCGCCCATATTAGCAAATATCAGAGGTACCATATAGGGAGGCACACCGGCCTTGAGGGACTCTCGAAGCATTGACTGCTCAATTTTGCGCTGGTCCAGCCGGTAGCATTCTTGGCGCGTGCGTTCCTCCTCTTGTTTCCGGCGATCCTCCTCTGCTTTTGTTTGCAACCATTGGCGCATTGATTCATCTGTATTCTGCCATTGCGAAGGGGGTGCTGGTAGATGAGACATGGATGTGCCCATAGGAGCCATTGCGGGTAGATCGCGCTCCGAAGGGGCAAGAGTTCCGGACATTGGTGGTAAGTTTCGGTTGGACGAGTCCATAGCCTCGTCTGACAAAGGGGAGCGGATTGATGGCGCAGAAAGACCAGAAACGGGAGGGGGAGAAGTGGTAGAAGACGAGGCACGAGAGATGTAACGAGTGGTCGAGGCCAAGGAGTGATGGTGATGGTGATGGCGCTGATGGGTCTGAGGGGAAGGCGGCGACAAAGCAGCGTACTCATGAGGTAAGATTCCGTTGTGCAGGGGAGGTTTCACGGTGAGCAACATGGATGGATGCTAGCCGCGATCCTGAGATATATAGATAGATGGGCAAATAAATAAACAAAGTATATACGGAGAAAAAAGGCGTTGGTCGCTTGTATATGTTCCCTGGTAAGTGCAGTTGCGATTAGAGGTATCTAGCGCTCTCGTGATTTTGCTGAACGAAAAGCGTTTCAAACGAGCGAAAGTGGAAGTGGTATTTGGGACTTGAAGATAGCTGACCCTATAAGGATTGGCTAAGGTATGGAATCCGACTTCGCAGCCACACAAACATGAGCCATTTGGCCTGAGTACTGGAGAGGTAGTATTATGGTTAGCTGTCGCAATACAGCATTGTTCCTGGAAGTTTGAACAAATTCGGAATATTATGCTAACGGCAAACGTAGCAAAGCCCCGAGGGATAGAAGTGAGGGAACATAAAAATGACCACCTGTAGGTGACTGGGAGTGAGCGGGGGTTGGATGAGGCCCCCGGTTTAACCGAAAGAGGCAAGAAAACGTAGCGAAGCTCGATGCTGGGTCGCGATGGAGAACGATAACGAGCAAGTAGCGGGGAGGGAGAGGGAAATGGAAAAGATGGAAGAGAACGGAAGATTCAGCTGATAACAGCCAGTTTATCTCCCCAATCACTTCTGTTTCGCTCCTGGTTCTCTTCGAAGCGAATGCTGATGCTGATGACGCGGGGAGCTGAAGAGGTCGCCGGGCAAGGCTGAGGAACTACTCCGTACTCAAGTGCCAGATGTTTCCAATCTCGCAATCACTACTGTTCGCGTCATGCCACACAGGTAGTCGACTGCCAGGGGGAAGAGGACAGGAGCTTTGTTGCAGCTCTCCGGGTGTGCTGCCTCCAATAATATCTGGTGTCCGCGCGCAAGGTTGCTCCGTCTCCAACACCGCCCGTTTGGGCCAACGGGGAGATTTTTCCGGGTTGCGCCAGCCCCTTCTTGAAAAGGGCAAGAGCGTAATCTTGGTACAGGGTCTGACGCAGATTAATTACGGCGCCAAAGGGTTGAAAAGAGCAAATCCAGCCGCAAGTGCGGGCCCAGGACCAGCCCTCAGCCATGGATCAGACCCGCCCGTGAACCCAAACAGCAAGCCACCGGTCCGCCACCAGCCACCAGGGCGCGAGAGGCCACCAGAGGCGGACCTCCAGGGCTTGGTGCAGCGCATGCCGCGCTGGGAGAACTCCTGATCAGGTAAGGCGTCAAAGTCTATTCGAGTTGCCAGGGCATGCTTGCCCGGAACAGGACTAGTTTGGTGCGCGCTTGGTTTCGAACACGGTGGGTGTCTCATGCGCTAGGTCGCATTTGGAATATCCGCTTCTGCGAACGGGCTGGTATCGGTCTCATAACTGGTATGGCTACGGCCTGAAGAGGTTTCATCCCTAGTTCTGTCCCGTTTACACATGCCTTGAGGGTTTGACTCGTTGCGACAGACAAACAATCCTCATGAAGCGCGGTTATCAGCTATTGGGCCGGATATAGAGCAGCCGAATCATGTGTAAATTATGGACGACTAACTGATGCTGCGTAGTGCCAAGACATGGCATTGACCTGAGACGAGCAGAGATTGCATCTCTGTTTTGACTCAGTAGTTGTTGGCCGGATGCCCTATATGAGGCCACGTGACCCACACACCTATAGAATGCTGCGTGGTAGATTAGTGTACAATCAACCAACCTTCCACCTCCATCAGGTTATGGGCCCTTGGCCGCTCCCGCGCCATTTCAACTACATGCTTTAAAAAGGGGTTGGTTCTATGAGTCTCCTACAACAGTGGACAAGATAAGGACTTGACAGAATAGCTAGTAAATGACTAGAATTCATGTTCAAAGATTAAACAAAGCTCTTAAAATGTGAGGTATTGTAACATGGCGGAACCGAAGCAGTGGCTAGTCAGCGGTGTCACATAGAGATAGTTGTTTGAGAAGCTGTATGAGTGGGCTTGACTATCTTGCTTGAATAGTGAGTGTGTAGACTACAGGGTTATTACAAGAATATCACAGATATGATACTTAGTATACTAAAAAGATTGTATGAGAAACACAGTAACTCTTATATATATTTCAGTAGAAGAAAAACAAATCATTAACTTCTTTAATGAGAAGTCAGCATCTAGCTATTCTATATAGATAATAAGTGAATACTCTTCTCTTATTTCATAAGTGAGAATAGCTGAAGTAATATCTCAGTAGTGTCTTACTATTAAGAAAGAGTAATCTGCTAATCTTATATAGAAGCAGAGTTCTTATATTTATTAATCAGATCTTTCTATAATATATCTGAATAATGTTATAAAGTAATTGAAAACTACTTTAAATAGAATGAAATTATCTGTATAAAAGTAATAAGCTGTGTGAAACTGTAACAGAGTCTTAATATGACTGAGAATGTAATAATACTCTTCTTTTTAAAAGTATAGTTCTGATACTCTTAAGATTATTAGATTAGAAGTTATCTTTATTATATAGTAATAATTATCAATTAATTAACAGTATATATACTATAATATAAAGAAATAGATAAGTTTCTCTATTAATTATATAAATCTTTCTTTCTTATCTCTATTTAAATTAAACATGTGATAAGTGAGTTTCTTATATATTAATTTAGAATATGAAAAACATAGTTAATAAGTAACTTACAGATCTCTTATTATATTTCATTCTATATATAGAATTCTCTACAAAAGTAGTATATTTCAGAGATAAAGTTAATAGTAGTAGTAGAATTTTTTAAAAAGATCTCTCTCTCTCTATAACACAGTTTTTCTCTTCTTCTCTTATCTTCAATAGTGAGTGTATGAGAGTATTATTCTTGAAAGATAATAAGAGACTTATTTTAATATTTTCTAGTAAGTAATAAATGTCTTTATAATGCAGCTGCAGTCTTCATAACTGTTAAGAAAGCCAGGTTAAAGATGAAGATAATAATGTTAATAAGCTGTAAAAGTACTACTTTTATTATTATATCTTCTTCTTCTTCTGTATCTCTTACAGCTGTGATGATAGTAGTTATATCTTACAGTTTATTATTATTATTATTATTCTTTCATTATACTCATATGCAAGCAGAGCTTATAATGAGTCCTTGCGTGATGTTAAATACAGGTCAAGTGTTGATTATACAGGAGGAAATACAGGTGTTGAGATCACACCAAGATAACAAGAACATAGAAAAATACAAAGAAGTGACAATTAGATACATGTGATAATAACTTCCCAGCCCAGGAACATAGAGCAATTCATTGAAGTGATTTGTACACCTCTGTATTTATTAGAAACCTGAGGTGCTTGAGTTCCGGATTTAATGTATCCCCTGCGGGTTTCGAACCCACGCGCCTTGGTTTCCCATGCCAAGGTGCTACCGGGTGGCCGCATTAACCATTCGGTCACCGGGGCTATATCTTACAGTGAGATATTATCTCTTTTATTAGTTAATTCATCTGTGTCTGATCTATTCTTCACTCTTCTTACTACTGTTATAACACTGCTTCTCTTCTCAGTCAATATAGTAATGTATAACTCTGTGTGATTATTCAGAGAGAATCTCAGAGAGAGCTTGATTCTGAGAATAATAACTTTAAGAAGTTTAATTTATGATTTCTCTTCTATAGCATATCTGAGCTCTGCTTGAAATACTGCTGAATTGAGTTTACAGAGTTCTATAGTTTTCTTATCTTCTCTCTATAAAAAGACTTCAGTGTAGTCTCTGACTAATATTATTATTTATCTATACTATTTATTATTATTATTATTATTATTCTTTCATTATACTCATATATAAGTAAAGCTTATGATGAGTTCTTATGTGATGTTAAATACAGGTCAAGTGTTGATTATACAGAAGGAAATACAGATGTTAAGACTATATCAAGATAACAAGAATATAGAAAAATACAAAGAAGTGATAATTAGATATATATAATAATAACTTCTCAGCCCAGAAATATAGAGTGATTTATTAAAGTGATTTGTACATCTCTGTATTTATTAGAAATCTGAGATGCTTGAGTTCTGGATTTAATGTATTCTCTGCGGGTTTCAAACTCACATGCCTTGGTTTCTCACGCCAAGGCACTACCAGGTGGCTGCATTAACTATTCAGCCACCGGGGCTTATCTATACTATGTTAAGCAGCTGAAGAAAGAGAGAATCTTATATATTTACTTCTTCTCTCACTTCTGTTATTTTTATTACATCTGTAATAATAACTTTTATCTCTCTGTAAGTACTATCTATTCTATAAGAAGACATTGTGTCAGTTCTGATAAGAAGCTCAGATGCTTAAGCAGTACAGAGTGAGAATCTCAGAGCTTTAAGTATTAATGAATTTTATCAAGACTAAAGAGATCTCTCTTACTTATCTGTAAAAGAAGATAAAAGCATTGCTCTGATGACTGAATGATTAATACAGCCACTCAGTAGCACCTTGATATGAGAAACCAAGGTGTGTGAGTTTGAAACCTGCAGAGAATACATTAAATTCAGAACTCAAGCATCTCAGGTTTCTAATAAATACAGAGATGTACAAATCACTTCAATGAATTACTCTATGTTTCTGAGCTGAGAAGTTATTATTATATATATCTAATTATCACTTCTTTGTATTTTTCTATGTTCTTGTTATCTTGACATAGTCTTAACATCTGTATTTCCTCCTGTATAATCAACACTTGACCTGTATTTAACATCACACAAGAACTCATTATAAGCTCCGCTTGTATATGAGTATAATAAAAGAATAATAATAATAGTAATAATAAGATAAAAGCATGAATCTCTGAGATGAAAAAACATCTCAGAATGACTAATCTCAAGAAGAGATTAGCTGATACTATTATTAAAAGTATTATAGAGATAAATTACTGATTGAAGAGAATCTCACTTCAATTGAAGTAAATAACTGAGATGCTTTATAAATTAATAAGTTAATACTTTATATATCTCTTATACTCTTCTGTAGTGCTGCAGTACTAACTTCTCAGCAGATAAAGATATTAATATCAGAGACTTCAACAGTGAAGAATAAGTTTAATAAAGATATGATTATTAATAAGTAAGCTCTGAGATTCTCTTCTTTTACTTTTTCTACAGACTGCAGCTCTATTAGAATAGTAGTAGCTTATAAGTTAATAGTATTAATCTTTTTATTAATTTCAAATATCTCTTTTCTCTAACTGCTTCAGGAATTTTACACTTATATAGTCTTATTAAACTTCTAAAAATTCTTTGAGAGAAAATAGATGAAGAGTGCTACAGAGTTTATAAGACATTAGCTCATCATTATAAGATTATCTTTAAAAAATTCTTTAAGAAAAATAAGAAGTTTTAAACAGTATTTCTTACTCAATATCTCTGATATATAATAAAGTAGTCTCTACTAGTTATCTTATAACTTATAATCTCTTTCTCAGCATTTTTCAAATACTTAAACAGTTCTTATAAATTCTCTGATAATAAATAATCTTCTTATTTAATAAGATATTGAAGCTTGTTATAATGCATTCACTTATTTAATATTTTCTTTATAAGATATTCAGTATCACTCTCAATCTCAATATTATCTGATTAAGACAGCTTCATCTCAGAGTGTTACTTATAGAGCTTTAAATAGAAAATATGAAAAATAGAATGAATTAATTTCAATTCTGAGAGTAATTTTAACTTATATATCTGCTTATTTATTACTCTTATTATCAGGAAAGATTCTAGTCATCACTTACTGAGCTTCTTACACAGTCTCATTGTCTTGATATTCTTTACTGAAAGTAGTACTTAATTCTCTATTAAGAACTTCATTGAAAGATGTTTTTAATTATAGTATTTCATCTACTACTTCTGAGTAGACTGGTCACTGGGACCATGAATTTCATGTTTGATCTCATTTGATCTGGTCTCATACATTTCTTAGCGTGAATCCCGCTGGGACTAGTCATTAAAAAAACATGTAAAGTGACTATATATCAGATCTTAAAATGAAATCATGACTTGAAAAAAATGAGAAAGTGATTTCATTTGATCTCATTTAGTCTCATTCTTAGCATAAAGTTACTATTTTTAGACATTTTAAGGTTTTTTTTAGACTATTTTTAATTTTTTAAAAAGTAATGCTTTTTGATAACACTCAAATGAGATTTAAAGTCATTTAAAGCAATAAAAATAATTTAAATTGAGAAGTGAAAATTATGATCTCATTTGGAAAATGTGACAAGAGTAGACAGTAAGTCTCACTAAGACAGTATGAAACTACTATCTAATGTTAAAACCGTGTAATGGGATCAGTCGAATTGGTAATAAGACTATCAAAAAATCTGGTCCTGGTCTCAGACACGGTCACACAGTCAGTCTACTTCTAAGTATAGTAGATGCTTTTCATCATCTTCTTATGAATTTTATTTAAAAGTTTCAATCTCACTTTTACTTCTGATACTGAGAGATACTCTGTTCTCTGTATCTATTTAATATTCTGACTGTCTATCTCTCTCTTTAAAATATCATTCACAATGTCACTGAGTTATAAAGAATTATATTCATAATAAGTATGGAAAGAAGATACTTTTAAGATTGCATTTGTTATATTATTATATATAAATTCAGTGATTAGAAGATATTTAAGTCAATTATTCTAATAATATAAATAGAATACTTGAAGATACTGTTCTAGTATTTAGTTCTGATATTTAGTCTGATCATCTATTTGTAGATGAAATACAGTGCTGAGAAGATATCTTATTATAAGATAATAGTAAAAAGCTGATCAGTATTTACTAATAAAGAGAGATTCTCAATCTATTATCAATGATTTCAGAGTATTATAATTACAAATGATGATATCTAAAAATAGATCAGTTAATTTAAAGGCTTTAATCTTTTTATAAGTAGAGATATATTTTATCATCTTTATAAAACAGTTGACAATGACTAAAATTAAGTCATATTCTTTGACTCTTATCAACTTCAGCAGATTAACTATGAAATTCATTAATAGATTCTATCATAAGCTCTTTGAAACAGACAGTGATACTAACTTATCACATTACTTATATCACAGAATCTTTATTCTTTGACAGATATTATAAGTATTAATATACTCTTTAATATCTGTCTGAAGCTTGTCTTAAATATATTTATATTTTAAAAGCTTCTCAGTCTTCTCTAATCTGAAGTGTCTTATATAAGAATTATTATAATAAATTCTCAATAACTTCTGATGCATCACTCTGCTATAAGAGATGAAGACTGAATTATTCAGTAGTAGAAGTTCATATTCTTCTAGTTATCAGTGACTTGATTTCTTAGCAGCACTGTTCTACTCAGAATCTGTCTATTTCAAGTTTAAACTGAATTCTTTCTTCTTCAACTTCTGAATTCAAGCTGCAGTAGAGATGTCTCTCTTCTGTAATTTATTAATGAATTTCAAAAGTAGTCAGATTGAAAGATTATAGATTGTTTCATTCTTTATTAATTCAATAATAGTAAGATATAATATAAGAAGCTTATGATCTTCAGTGTCAGTTCTCTGCAGAGACTCAGATTTTCTTTCATCTTCTATACTAAGTCATACAGCTGTCTTATCAGTGTCATTTCTAAGCTTCAGAGAATCTTAACTCTCTATAGTCAGCTTCTTTCATAGTAATGACAGAGATTCTTTTATAGAATTCTTCTTCTTATTAATAATATTATAATCAGATTATTTAAACAGTGTATTGATAGAGTTAAGCTGATCTGAACAGTATCAGATATAGAAATCATACTTTGAAAGCAGCTTCACTCATCTGACTTAATATTCTATCAAGCTCTTTATTGTTAAGAAATAATGCAGATTTATACAATCAGTAAGAACTTACACTGAATACTAACTATTCTGAAGATAATATCATCAGATCTTAAAGACTTCAATAATTGCTAATATCTCTTGATTATAAGTATTATATCTTCTCTGTGTGAGTGATAACTTCTTGAAGAAGAAGATCACTAATCTTCATTTACAGTGTCTGATAGACTTTATGAAAAAGTCTTCTTCTACAGATATTTTATTATCTGTATCTTCAGAGTTTATTATTCTCTGATTCTTTTAACATTGAAAGGTCTTCAGTGTCAACTGTGAAAAGATTTCATAGATTTCATTCTCAGATACATCTAGACTGACCGTGTGACCGTGTCTGGGACCAGGATCAGATTTTTTGATAGTCTCATTACCAATTCGACTGATTCTATTACACGGTTTTAACATTAGATAGTAGTCTCATACTGTCTCAGTGGAACTTACTGTCTACTCTTGTCACATTTTTCAAATGAGATCATGATTTTCACTTCTCAATTTAAATTATTTTTATTGCTTTAAATGACTTTAAATCTCATTTGAGTGTTACCAAAAAGCATTACTTTTTAAAAAATTAAAAATAGTCTAAAAAAACCTTAAAATGTCTAAAAATAGTAACTTTATGCCAAGAATGGGACTAAATGGAACCAAATGGGACCACTTTCTCATTTTTTTCAAGTCATGATTTCATTTTAAGATCTGATATATAGTCACTTTACATGTTTTTTTGATAGCCAGTCCCAGCGGGATTCACGCCAAGAAATGTATGAGATCAGATCAAATGAGACCAAATGTGAAATTCATAGTCTCAGTGACCAGTCTAGATACATCAGTCTTACACTGACTGAGTAAGTTGAGATTAAAGTGATTCAGTATTATGACATCTGTAAAAGCTTGTTTTAATTCTGCAAATGTCTATACAGTGTCTTGAGTGAGAATAAATAATTCTGTTTTTCTGTCTTTCACACTTCTCTTTAACAGATCAGTAAGAGAAACAGTAATTTATAAATATATATAAATGAATTATCTGTAGAAATTTACAAATTCTAGAAATATCTGCATCTTGCAGTATGTTCACAGCACTGATCAGTTCTTAATGACAGAGACCTAACTTCTGTTCATTCAAATACTGTTCATCTCAATAATATAATCTAAGAAATCAATCTTCTGTATGTAGAACAAGTATTTCTGAGTGTTTATATAGAGTTGATACTGTCTCAAGTAACTCAACACTTCTTAAATATGAGTATCATGTTCTTCTTCTGTTTTTGAGAAGATTAAAATGTCATTCAAGTATACTATGCAGGAGATATTGACAAGATCTTACAGTATCTCATTTATATAGATCTGAAAGATGACTGAAGCATTACAAAGATCAAAAGATAAAACAAGATACTCAAAATTGCTATACTTGGTATAAAAAGCTGGTTTTTAAACATCATCTTCATTAACTCTGATTCTATGATAGACATTCTGTATATCAATTTTCAACAACACTTTTACTTCAGATAATTAATCAATCATCTTATTAATTAACAGTAATAAATAGTAATTCTTAACTATCATCTTATTAAGATCTCTATAGTCTACACATAGATGTAGTCTATCATTCTTCTTAAGTACAAAGAGTATGAGTATCTCTGCTGAACTCTTTGATGAGTGTATTCAGTTCTTTAATTACACTTTCTCAAGATATTTATACAGAACATTCAATTCCTTTATAGACAAGTTATAAAGAGGCTTATACAGTACTGTTACATTATCTGTAAGATAAATCTTATATCATATCTTAATATCAGAAAACTTCACTGCTTCTCTTTTTAAAAAGATATTCTTATAATCTGTAAAGAGATATTATGTACATCTATCTTTAATAACAGATATCACTGTCAATCTTACAGTGAGAGTGATAACTTCTTCATCTATTCTTAAGTCTCAGTTACCTGCTACACAGTATATCAACTCTATATTTTTCTCAAGATTCTTTTAATAAAACTCTTCAGATTTCTCTATCACTGTCTTCTTATCAGTGAGATAATACTGTCATATCTGAATAACTCAGTTAATGAGAGAATTGTTTTCTCTCAATTACAGAAGACTTAGAATGACATTCTCATTTATAATGTTAATAATATGAAGAAGCAGACTGCTTTTCTTAAAGATTTCTTCTAAGTCTGTGATCACACACTTCACTTGAATTATGTCAAAATAATGATATTTTATTTCATCAGTAAATTTCATATAATCTGACATATCTATTTTCTTTCAACTCTTTATCAAAGAAAAGAAATAGAATATGAAGTTAATATTTATCTCAGAGTCAAGTAGACATCTTACTAATATCTTCTTATTCAGAGTATTTATTGTGATTATAATATAAACTCAGAGATATAAGAATTATTAATTCTTCATTTTTTTCTCTTCTTTATCTTTTATGAATACATTTATCAGAAGAGAAGTTAACTTTGAGAAGATATCTTCTCAGTTTCTTTTCTTCTTCAACTTCTTATAATCACTAGTATAGTAATTATCAGCTTCACAGTTAAAATAGAGATCTTTATTAAATCTTTTTTAACATTTCTTTACAGTGAGTGAAGAATTAGAATACTTGAAATTCTTCTTTACTTTCTCTACACTGAAGCTATCACAGTGCTATTTAGATCTTATCATTAATTTTTAGAAAAGATCTTATTAATCTTTTTCTTAGAGTATTGATTATTTAAATAGATTTAAAAAGTCAAGTTAACAAGCTTAGTACAATTGATTGATGAACTCTGATACTATAATATCATTATTCATATCTTGTAAGTCAGTCTTATAAGATAAAGCTATATCTTTAATTAATTTAAATCATCAGTCAATTTCTCTCAATATTCTTTAAATCTTATATTGAAATTAAAAGAATTCTTATTATCTTATTAATATAATGAGTTAAACTACTATACTGCTGTAAAGCTGTGATTACAGTAATCTTTAATTTAATTCAGTAAAATGTCTTTGAATTCTTCTTAAGTTATAATAATAGTGATATACTCAAGCTCTCTCTTCTTAATAACTTAAGTAGTTGTAGAGATGTCTTCAAGAAGATTGATAATGTATATTACTTATATCTCATGAGTATTAAACTAGCTCAGATTAAGATGAAATTTTTATTCAAGAGTATAGATAAAGCTGTGAAATTCAGATACTATATTTCTCTTATAATTTAGAGAATCTCTGATCTTAATCTCTCTATCTTTATAATAGATGTAGGTGTGTAGAGGCTGTGATAATGACAGAGTGATTGAAGAGCTCATATCAAAGTATGTAACAGATTCAAAAATCTTAGATTTCTGCTGAGATAGAGATGTACATACTCTAGAGAATGATGTGAAGTTTCTCTCAGAGAATGAAGTCAGATCAGTCTCAGTATAAGTATATAAGATTATATCAGTTCATTAGAGCTTAACTGATTCAAACTTATAATCAGATTAAGTGATTTGAATTGTAATATAACAGAACTGAAGTGATGACTAGTCAGCAGTATTATATAAAAGTAGTTATTTAAGAAGCCATATAAGTGAGCTTGACTATCTTGCTTAAATAGTGAGCTTATAGACTACAGAGTTATTGCAAGAATATCACAGATATAATACTTAGTATACAAAGAAGATTGTACAAGAAACATAGTAACTCTTATATATATTTCAGTAAAAGAAAAATGAATCACTGACTTCTTTAATAAGAAGTCAGTATCTAGCTATTCTATATAGATAATGAGCAGATACTTTTCTCTCATTTCATGAGTAAGAATAGCTAGAGTAATACCTCAGCAGTGTCTCACTATTAAGAAAGAGTAATCTGCTGACCTTGTATAGAAGTAAGGTTCTTATATTCATCAATCAGATCTTTCTATAATATATTTGAATGATGTCATAGAGTGATTGAAAATCAGTTTGAACAGGATGAAATCATCCGCATGAAAGCAATGAGCCGTGTGGAACCGCAACGGGGCCTTGACGCGGCCGGGAGCGTGACAGGTATTGAAAGCTCTCAATAAGAGGCATGAAAAAGCTCTTTGAAAAAGATATAACATATCTCAATCTTCTTCACATATAATCAAATCAGCTTTATTTTACTAAATGCTCAAGATCTATTCTATATGAATATTCAATCAATTCTTTGATAATTGACTAAGACTGCTTATTAAAGTCATGTCAGAATCAAGAGCTAGAGTCAGAAGCTATGTCAATACTAGAGTCAGAAGTAGACTAACTAGTAGATAAATTAACTGTGTAACTGTGTCTGAGATCAGAATCAGAATATTTGATAATCTTATTATTAATTTAATTAATCTCATTACACAGTTTTAAGATTAGATAGTTTTATTATTATTATTCTTCAATTATAGATGTATATAGTCAGAGACTATGACATCTACCTGAGAAATTTTAGTTCTCAGGGTTTTTTCTATATTTATAAAGTCAACTATTATACATTTATCAATTTCAGATATATAAAATCAGAAAATTCCAGCTCAGAATATAAAAACTGTTTATAAATTACAGTATTTTAACATCTTCTGATACTTTGAAATCATTTAATAATATCATGATAAAAGAAAAGAGAATATAGTCTTGAAGATAAACACATTAAATAGATAGATAGAAAAGAATAGAAAAGAAAAAGTAAAGTAAAAAGAGACTATAATAAAATAAATTATTAAAAAATAGTATATAGCTGTTTTAATAGACTATATCTAATCAATTTCCCTCTCTTCATATTCAGATATTTCTGAATTTAGTTATTTTCTTGTAGCTGCTTGAGTTTCTGATAGAAAGTCTATTAAGTATTTAATTCCTGTCTCAGTTGAGAATAAGAATCTTATATTTAATTAATTTAAATCATACTTCTCTTTTAATCTGACTCTGAGACTATTATATAATACACAGTGTATTATAATATACTCAGGATTTTTAGTTATATTACAGAATGAGTATTCTATTGAATTAAATCTATCATCAAATCTTTGTATATAAGATTTGAAATAATTCTATTCTAGTTTTAGCTGAATTATAGATGAGAATATTTTCTTTTTACAATTAATTGAACAAGATTTTGACTTGGATTTTATTTTAAATCTTGAGTAATATATACTCTTCTTTTATTTCTGCTAGCTTTCATTTCACTTATTTAAATAAGATTCTTTTATCTTTCTCTTTATATAAGATCAGAACACTATTTTTTAAATAGATCTACTTAATTCTGAACTCTTTTTTACAGCTGAATTAGTCAATTCATTGTCATAAATATTCATATAAGCAGGAACTCAGTGTAGATAAATTATCAGTTTTGATATTCTTCTCTTTTGAATTTTCAAAACAGAGTTTAAAATCAGTTCAAGATTTATTTAATTATTATAAATCTGACTATTTCTCAGTCTTTTCAAAGCAGCTTGACTATTAGAGAATATTTATATCTCTTTTAAACTATTTTCTCTTTTATAAGATTTTATTTTAATAAGTTTGAAAGCTTTCACTATTATAAATAGTTCAGTATCAAAGACTTCAGATTCACAGTCTAAATTTCAGAAATCTGAGATAAAATTAATATTATCTTCAGTATAATCAATGTCTGTATCTAATCTATTCAAATTCTCATTTTTTTAAGTTATTTAAATAAATCAGAATAGAGTCTTTTATATTAATTATAGAGATTCTCTTTAAATACTGTTCATATTCTCTCTCTTTAGATAGTTCACTTATTTTCAAGTTTATAAGAGATTTAAGCTTTTCTCTTCTGAGAGATATCTTCTCATGATTAACTTTTTCAACATTTAATGAAGAAAATTAATATTTAATCAGTGAGTATAGTCTGTATAGTTGAGAGAGTATTTTCTTTAAAGAATTATTTTTATTTCAATGAAGATATATATTTCCATTCAGTTCATTTTCTGAGTTAATTAATGAAAATGAAGAAGAGACTCTTTCTCTGATTATATAATTTAAGCTCATCTTTATAACTCTCAGAGCATAGTTCATACAGGTCTTATTAACTCTAATAGTAGAAGAGAGAATTGAAGCTTCAATTTTAATTACATAAATAGAAGATAATTTAAATACTTTTAGAATTCTTCTCAAAGCTCTGTTTTACAGACTTTGAAAGAGTTCAGTGAAATTTTCTTAATTATTTTATCAAACTTGAACTTCATAATCAGCTACTAAGATAATGCAGGCTATATATAACTATGTTATAGCCTGAAAGAATAGATCTCTCTCTCTATTTAATAGTCTGATATACAACCGCTCCACCACGAACTCGCTCGATTTTTCGAATAAGAACCCGCCGATAGATCCATCGAAAAGCCCTCGATCATACGAGCATTCTGACCCCATCGCCGACCGCATACCCTGTGTGGTGGTGGAGTTATCCAGCCAAACGTGAACCGGACATTGTTCAAAGCTCCTGTGTGGGATTATCCCCCGTTCTCCCCTACCACACCACAACCCCGGGCCAGAGTGCCATACAAATTGTAAGGTGAAGTGACCTAGCCATATGCACCAATCTTCTCGATTTTGGAAGATCCCCGACCTGTAGTTGTGGAGATATCCGAGGAGCGACCTCCGCGAAAACCCTGTCCATCTTTGATGTTCCAAAACACCAACACCAAGTCTCACCCCCGTACCGCCCTTCCCAATCTGGCCCATCCCCGGCAGAAAAATACAAAAAGATACCTCGGTGATAATATCAAGCACATAATCAACGGACTCTTCTGAAGTGCAATCTCCACGGTCCGTCGCCTGTGTATCTAGACTTCAACACCAAGTCTCACCCTTGTACTACCCCTCTCAATCTGGCCCATCCCCAGCAGAACAATACAAAAAGATACCTCAGTAACAGCATTCAATACATAATCAGTGAACAACAAGTCAACAGCACATCAATAACTATAAAATCAGTATACTTCAAGATCTGACTGAGCCTTTGATTCCTGCACAGTGAGATATATTAAATCTAGTTTTAATATCTCAATATTCAATAGATTCTGCAAGAGATTGAGAACAGCAACACTAGATTTCTATTGAATTTGAGAATTAACTCTATATTGATATAATCATTGACAAAGTCTTCTATTTTGAGATATAAATAACCAGTTTCTCTACATCTCACTGACAATATTTACATTATTATATAGAAACAGACTTATATTCTCTATAATATCAAGACTCTGAAGAGGGAAAGTCTTGATAGAGAGTATACAGTAGTGCATATCTTAGCAGTTTCTATCTCATTCTTCTGCAGCAGTTAATGCAAAAAAAAAAAAGATCTTAGAAATAGTTTTTTACTTCTCTTGAAAAAGTAAGGTGTTTTTCTCTGAATTTTATACAATATTCTTACAAAGAATTAAAAACAGAGTTGTTTTCTGTCATAATTTCATATTCTTTTAAGTAAGAATTACTTTTTCAGTGACTGAAGAGCTTTCATTAATACTTAATTCTCTTTTACACTCTTTATTGACTGATTTGAGTTGCACACTTGTTATGTGAGAAGAATTGAATGATTTAGAATAAAATTGAATAGTTTTAATTAATTTCTCTGCAAAAAATTGACTTATTTTTTGTCAGTTTTTCTCTCAAAAACTGTCATATCATCTGATTTATTATCAATTGATATCATACTTTTCCTCACTGTATTCCAAGAAAGAGTTTGTAAAGATTTTATTGATTTATCTTAAAAATCACTTTTAGTTTATTAGATTCTCTTCAAAAATCTAATCTAGTTACTGAACTAGTGTGAAAAAAAAATCAGATGTTTTATACATAAAAGTCTTTCATTCTTCTTTTGAAACAGTCTGACCAACTTTTCAATTGAAAATAGACTAATAAATCTCTCAACTGAAACAGTCTGATCAACTTTTCATTTGAAAATAGATTAATAAATCTCTCAATTGAAACAGTCTGATCAACTTTTCATTTGAAAATATACTGATAAATCTCTCAATTGAAACAGTCTGATCAACTTTTCATTCAGTGAGTAAAATGAGTTCAAGAGTACACTCAGTTGATGTGAAAAAAGATGTTTTCCCAGATGTCATTCCTGAGATTGAAATTCTAAAGAGAAGAAAGAAGGAAGAAATAGAGAAATAACAAGTTCTCAAAATACAGGAACTGAAAAAAGCAAGCAAAATTCTTGAAAAACAGTGTCTGAGTGAGGAGAATGAAGAAGTTCTGTTAATTCTTCATACTCAGACTAGACAACTACAAGAAGTGATCAAGTTCAACTTGAAATTTCAAACACAATTCAAAAAACATTGAAATCTTCCAGTACAGTCACTGACTCTTTTTCATCTTCTACTTCTTCATCTTCTTCTTCAAATCAGAAGAAAATATATACTCAAGTAGCAGAATCTGCTGTCTTCAAACCTGCTAGTTCAAAATCTGCTCAAAATTCTAAGAAATCTGAGAAGAATATTTCTCAGACCTCTGTTCATAGAAAGAAAAAAAAAGAAATGTAAAAAGAGAAGAACTTTCAAATCTTCAGAAATAGAAGACTTATTCTCAAAGTCTCAAACCAGGAGAGCTTGCAAAAAAACAAGCTAAACTCAAATCTCATTTTCAGAATTAGAAATGAAATTAATCAGCAGTTCTTTTCTCAGTTAATGACTGATATTGAAGTTCAAAAATCAGTCATAGCTTCAATTGAGCCATCTTTCTTTAAAAACTCTATTATTTTGACTACAATGCCTGAATTCAGTGCAGAATTCCTCATTCAGAATGAGAATCTCTGAAAATCAGCAATAGAATCTCTACTGAATACAACAATTCTATCTGAAAGAGATGAAAAGTGAGACAAATTCATTCTTCATGATATTTCAGTTGAAATTTTTGACTGTGAGAAAGAAATGCTGCTTCTCAAAAATGAATTAGAAGAATACAATTCTATTCAACTGAGAAAAGAGCCTGTATGACTTAATTCAATTAAGTTCAGACAGAGCAGAAGAAATGCCTCTGTTCTAGTATATATAAAGATACTTGAATAATCAAGAATCTCTGAAGTAAGAGTAGCAGGTTTGAAAATAAGAGTTCATGAATACAAAGATTCAAGAATGAATCTCAAAGCTCAAACACAGTGTTCAAACTGTCAAAGATATGAACACTTTGCAATCTCTTGTTTCAGAGACTCAAAATGCACATTCTGTGCTCAAGATCATAAAACTAGTGAGCATAAATATGAAACATGCTTAAAAAGAGATGAAATATATCAACATACTCTGCTTAAGTGCTTCAATTGCAAAGAAAAACATGCATCTAGCTCAAAAGAATGTGTATTTGCTTCAAGAACTCAGAAGAACTGGAGAAAAGATGAAGCTCAAAGTGAATCTAAAACTGAAGAGAAAAGTCAAGCTAGTAAATCCATAACTGCAAGCTTAAAAAGAAGAAACTCTCAACTATCTAGGTCTTCAAACTTCAATTCTCCAGCTAAATGTAAACAGAATTTGAATTCTTAAACACCTGTTAAGATTAGAGAATTGAGAAATGACTCTGATAATAAACTAGATAGAATGCAAGCAGTTGAGATTCCTGCTTTTCAAAATAGTTATAATCTACTATCTAGTGATAGTGATTAGATTCTACTATATCTTCACTCTCTTTTAGTATGAATATACAACAAAAACAACAAAAAAAGTTTAAAAACTCTTCAAAAATCACATTTATTCAAAATAATGTGAATAGAAACTCAAATTGCATTTATTCTTGTCTTCAGATTGCATTTGAATAAAAAGTTGATTTTATACTTCTTCAAGAACCAAATTTTGATACTGAGCAAAAGTACATTATTTCTCATCCAAGCTATTACTGCTTTCTTCCTGAAAAATCTGAGATAAAATCAAGAGTAGCAATCTATGGGAGAAAAAGATCAAGATATCAATTTAATCTGAGATTTGATATCATATCTGACTCTGACATTCTAGTGAGTGACATTATAGATAAAGATAATGAGTTTGATACTATTCAACTTATAAATATCTATAATGAAAAATCATTGAAAGAAAACAACAATACCTGGACAATTGATAGAGGATTTTTGAATATAACTCTCTTAAAAAACTCTATAATTGCAGAAGACTTCAATGCACATCATCCCTGATGGAACTCAGAGTGCACAAGAGCAGTAAAAGCAGATAAAGTGATTAAATGAACTTTTGAGCATTCAATAGATTTAGTTAACAAGTCTGATTAACAAACATTCTTTAGAAAAGGCATGAAACAGAAATCTATTATAGATCTAACTTTCATGTCACAAAATCTAATTGAAAAAAGACTTATAAACTGATTTATTGATTCAAATGAAACCTCAGAATTGAGTCATGAGATCATTCAATTTGATATTGAACTGAGTGAAAAACAAAGAAGTGAAAATCCTCTTCTCTCTAATCAGTATAACTTTGAAAAAGCTGATTGAAAAGCAGTTGAAGAAAGAGTAAAACAGCTGAAATCTGAAAGACAGAATGCACTCTATTGAAATCAAAGTCAAGATATATCAAATGAAATGCTTGAGAATAGAGCAAAGCTGATTACATCTATTCTTCTAACAAGTATTAGAGAAATTATTCCAAAGAAAAAGTCTTCTGAGTATTTCAAACCTTGATGAAATGAGAATATCACTTCTAAAAGAAAGCAATTAGCCACTGCTAAGAGAGATTGAAAGAATCACTTAATATCTGATGAAGAGTTCAAAGCTATTTAAAATGAATATTTTTCAGATATTAAAAAAGCCAAAACAGATTGCTGGAACAAATTTCTTGAAGAAGCATAAGAAAAAGAAGTTTTCAAAGCCTTCAACTATACTAAAACAAGAAGTGTAGCAAAGCTTTCAATCTTAGAATATGAATTTCAGAATGAATTATATACAGCAAATTCTTTTGAGGAAAAATGTCAAGCTTTTATAAGAATTCTCTTTCAAAACTCATCATCACATTTAGAAGAGAAAAATATGTCATTTCATGAATATATTGATGAAAATAACTGGGAATGACCTGAGCTTACATATGATGAACTAAAGTCAGCAATATTCTCAAGTTCAATTAAAACTGCTGCAGGGCCTGATTCAATTAATCACTCAATTATTCAAAACATATATTTCTACTTGAAGAATGAATATTTTGAGCTCTTTTTCAATCTCTTAAAAAATGATTATCATTCTGAATGCTGAAGAGAAGCTACTGAAGTAATCCTTGCAAAACCTAATAGAAAGACTTCAATTCCTAAGTCATATAGAGTAATATCTCTGCTGAACTGTTTGAAAAAAATTCTAGAAAAGATAATAGCTACTAGATTATCTTTTATAAGCTCTATTAGTGATTCTCTTCTATTTAATGAATAAATGAGAGATAGAAAACAATGTTCTGCAATTGATACTGTTCTCTCAGTTATTCATGATGTTCAAGTAGCAAAGTATGAAGGCCTGGTCTCAACTGCAGTTTTTATTGATATAAAAGATGCATTTAATCATATGTCAAAGTCTAAGATGATTCAAACTTTGAAGATGTTAAAACTGTCACTTTCTCTAATAAAATGAGTCAATTGTTTCATGTCTAAAAGAATTATACAACTATTCTTTGATGGAAGAAAACAAGATAAAACTGAGATAAAAATAGAAGTATCACAAGAATCTTCAATCTCACCTGTTTTATTTGCAATATACACTGCATATCTATTCAAGAATAGAGAGATGAAAATAGTGAGATCTCCAAGTTATGTAGATGATATTGATCTACTCTACAGTTCAAAGACAATCAAAGAGAACTTAGAAGTGATTGAGAAAGCAGTAAAGAAAATCTTTGTTAGAGCAGATATCAATCTAATTCAATTTAATATGAATAAAACTGAGTTAATTCACTTTTTTCCCAGGTTTAATGAGAAAGAACTAAGTCTAACTCTTTTGAATAAAGAGATTAAACCCAGTTTAAATGTCAAATGGCTAGGAGTATGATTAAACTCCAAGCTGAATTTTAAATATCATATTCAACAAAGAATCATCAAGGCAGAGAGACTACTGAATAGTATAATCAGGCTATTAAATACTGAGAGAGGTCTATCCTTTCAGGCTATGAGACAGTTATACATAGCCTGTATTACCTCAGTAGCTGATTATGAAGTTCAAGTTTGATGAAATAATCAAGGAAACTTCACTGAACTCTTTCAAAGTCTACAAAACAGAGCTTTGAGAAGAATTCTGAGTGCATTCAAGTCATCTTCTATTAAAGCAATGGAAATTGAAGCTTCAATTTCATCTCCTACTATTCGATTTGAAAAGGCCTGTATAAACTATGCTCTGAGAGTCATGAAGATGAGCTCAAATCATATAATCAGAGAAAGAGTCTCTTCTTCATTTCCATCAGTTAACTCAGGAAATGAA
Source organism: Blastomyces gilchristii SLH14081 (assembly GCF_000003855.2). Taxonomy (NCBI): domain Eukaryota; kingdom Fungi; phylum Ascomycota; class Eurotiomycetes; order Onygenales; family Ajellomycetaceae; genus Blastomyces; species Blastomyces gilchristii. The sequence continues at coordinate 3,220,091 of NW_003101679.1, forward strand.
CTGGATTGAAATAGATTTCTTGATTGAAATGAGAATAATACTTTAAAGAAAATGCCCTCTCAACTGTATAGACTATGTTCACTTATTAAGAATCAATTTTCTTCATTAAATGTTGAGAAAATTGATCATGAGAAGATATCTCTCTGAAGAGAAAAGCTGGAATCTCTCATAGACTTACAAATAAGTGAACTATCTAAAGAGAGAGAATATGAACAGCATTTGAAGAAGATCTCTACAATTAATATAAAAGACTCTATTCTGATCTACTCAGATGACTCAAAAAATGAGAATTTGAATAGATTAGGCGCAGGCATTGCTTATACTGAAGATAATATTAATTTTATCTCAGATTTCTGAAATTTAGACTGTGAATCTGAAGTCTTTGATGCTGAACTATTTGCAATAGTGAAAGCTTTCAAACTCATTGAAATAAAATCTCATAAAAGAGGAAATGATTTGAAAGAGACATGGATATTCTCTGATAGTTAAGCTGCTTTAAAAAGACTTAGAAATAGTCAGATTCATAATGATCAAATGAATCTTGAACTGATTTTAAACTCTGTTTTGAAAATTCAAAAGAGAAGAATATCAAAACTGATAATTCATCTGCATTGAGTTCCTGCTCATATGAATATTCATGGCAATGAATTGGCTGATTCAGCTGCAAAAAAGGGTTCAGAATTAAGCAGATCTATTCAAAAAACAGTGTCCTGGTCTTTCATAAAGAGAAAGATAAAAGAATCTTGTTTAAACAAGTGAAATGAAAGCTGGCAGAAACAAAAGAAGAGTATACATTATTCAAGATTTGAGATAAAATCAAAGTGAAAATCTTGTTCAATTAAATGTAAAAAGAAAATATTCTCATCTATAATTCAGCTGAAACTAGGACATGGTTATTTCAAATCTTATATACAAAGATTTGATGATAGATTTGATTCAACAGAGTGCTCATTCTGCAATGTGAATGAAAATCCTGAGCATATTATAATGCATTGTGCATTATACAATAGTCTCAGAGTCAGATTAAAGAAGAAGTATGATTTAAATCAATTAAATATGAGGTTCTTATTCTCAACTGAGACAGGAACTAAATACTTAATAGACTTTCTATCAGAAACTAGAGCAGCTACAATAAAATGGCTGAATTCAGAAGTATCTAAATATGAAGAGGTGGAAATTGACTAGATATAGTCTGTTAAAACAGCTATATATTATCTTTTAATAATTTTATTTTGTTATAGTCTCTCTTTACTGTACTTGTTTCCTTCTGTTCTTTTCTCTATCTATTTAATGTGTCTATCTTTAAGACTATATTCTCTTTTCTTTTGTCATAATATTTTCAAATGGTTTCAAACTATCAGAAGGTGTTGAAATACTGCAATTTGTAAACAGTTTTTGTATTCTGGGCTGGAATTTTCTGATTTTGCATATTTGAAATTGATAAATGTATAATAGTTGACTCTATAGATATAGGAAAAACCCTGAGAACTAAAGATTCTCAGATAGATGTCATAGTCTCTGACTGCATACATCTATAATTGAAGAATAATAATAATAATAATAATAATAGTCTGATTATGCTATTTAATAGTCTTTCTATCTTGATAGTTCTTTATTGAATATAATATTTAAAATTGAACTTAGAGTTTAATCATACTTCTAATTATTTGACATTCAAACTGAGTTTAATCTCTTTATATAAAAGAGTTAGATATAGTTCTTTCTCATTGAATCTAGAAAAAAAATGAATTAACTCAGTTTTATTCATATTAAATTAAATTTAATTAATATCTAATCTAATAAAGATTTTCTTTACTGCTTTTTCAATCACTTCTAAATTCTCTTTAATTATTTTTGAACTGTAGACTAAATCAATATTATTTACATAACTTGAAGATCTCACTATTTTCATGTCTTTATTCTTGAATAGATATGCAGTGTATATTGTAAATAAAATAAGTGAGATTGAAGATTCTTACAATACTTCTATTTTTATCTCAGTCTTATTTTATTTCATTTCACCAAAGAATAGTTATATGATTCTTTTAAATATAAACCAGTTAACTCATTTTATTAGAGAAAGTGACACTTTTAACATCTTCAAAGTCTGAATTATCTTTGACTTTGAAATATGATCAAATATATCTTTTATATCAATAAAAACTGCAGTTGAGACCAGATCTTCATGTTTTACTATTTGAATATTATAAATAACTGAGACAACAGTGTCAATTGCAGAGTATTATTTTCTATCTCTCATTAATTTACTAAATAGAAGAGAATTACTAACACAGCTTATAAAAGATAGTCTAGTAGTAGACTGGCCGCTGAGGTCATGAATTTCACATTTGATTTCATTTGATCCGATCTCATACATTTCTTGGTGTGAATTCTGCTGAGACTAGTCATTAAAAAAACATGCAAAGTAACTATATATCAGATCTTAAAATGAAATCATGACTTGAAAAAAATAAGAAAGTGATCTTATTTGATTTCATTTAGTTTCATTCTTGATATAAAGTTACTATTTTTAGACATTTTAAGGTTTTTTTTAGACTATTTTTAATTTTTTAAAAAGTAACACTTTTTGATAACATTTAAATAAGATTTAAAGTCATTTAAAGTAATAGAAATAATTTAAATTGAGAAGTAGAAATCATAATCTCATTTGAAAAATGTGATAAGAGTACACAGTAAGTCTCACTGAGACAGTATAGAACTACTATCTAATGTTAAAACTGTGTAATGAGATCAGTTAAATTGATAATGAAACTATTAAAAATTCTGGTTCTGATCTCAGACACGGTCACACGGTCAGACTATCTAGTAGTGTAAGAGGCCTACGCTGAATAGATCGGTATAATATATAGATCTTATATAACAAAGTGAAAAATGTTAAAGAAGGAAAGAAAAGAGAGAAAGTGCGGGAATCAGCAATTAGAATGAATATTTATATATGTATGTAATGATATATGTGATGAAGCTTTGAGGCGGAAGAATAGAAATTCTGTAGGTTTTCAGCTGAGAATCAGCAACTGAGAATTGAAGTGATAGAAATCTGTGAAGTGTAACAGAATAGTCTATATAATTGATCAGACACAGCTAGACTGACCGTGTGACCGTGTCTGAGATCAGAATCAGAATATTTGATGATTCTATTATCAATTCAACTGATTTCATTACACTGTTTTAACATTAGATAGTAGTTTCATACTGTCTCAGTGAGACTTACTGTCTACTCTTATCACATTTTTCAAATGAGATCATGATTTCTACTTCTCAATTTAAATTATTTCTATTACTTTAAATGACTTTAAATCTTATTTAAGTATTATCAAAAAGTGTTACTTTTTAAAAAATTAAAAATAGTCTAAAAAAAACCTTAAAATGTCTAAAAATAGTAACTTTATATCAAGAATGAGACTAAATGAAATCAAATGAGATTACTTTCTTATTTTTTCTAAGTCATGATCTTATTTTGAGATCTGATATATAGTCACTTTATATATTTTTTTAATGATTAGTCCCAGCAGGATTCACAGTGAGAAATGTATGAGATCAGATCAAATGAGGTCAAATATGAAATTCATAATCTCAGTGACCAGTCTAGACACAGCTCATCATATTAACTCTCTCTTTTCAGAAGTGAGATTGTGTGTAGTTCTTATCAGTCAAGAGCTGCTGTTTTAAATAACACAGAGCTCAGAGTTCAGATCAGATAATCATAGTCAACTCATTTTACAAGATATTATCAGCTGTAACTGTGAAGTCTCTTATCAAGAATATTCTTAATCTCTCACTCAAGTTCATTGTCTTCTTCTATGATCTCTGATAACTGTCAATTGAAAGTCAGTTGAGAAGAGAACAGATCAGTAATAATACAGCAGAGTAAGCTTGTATAAAAGATATTATAAATCTCTGATAATATATTAAAATAGTAATTATAACTGTCTAGAACTTCTATCATCTTATATTTAATATAAGAGTAATTCAGTGTATGAGATAAGTGTGTGATTTGTATATTCTTAAGATTTAATCACATCAGATCTTCTATCTTATATTACTTAATAAGATCTCAGTGAACATTAGTTCAATTTTCTTAATTCTGTTTAGTACTTATCATGAAGACTTCTGCTCAATTATGAGTATTTTAAAGCTTTATTACTATATCATCAGTGATCTGAATCAGACTGTGAGAGTTCAGTGTGAAATATGTGATCTCTAGAAGATTTAATATCTTCATATAATATCTGTATGTGAGAAAGAATGAGCTTATATCTGTTAAAACAGCATCTCAGTCATTGATAGTAACTTCAGCATTGTGGCGGGCTGCGCCCGATCAATCATATAGACTATTCCGTTACACTCCACAGATTCCTACCGCTTCATTCTCGAATGTGTACACTCCGATTCTCGGCCATTCTTGATCGCCGATCCTCAGCTGCTATGAACGCGTATAAATGCGTACACTTCAATTCTCGGTCATTCTCAATCGCCGATCCTTGGCTGCTACAAACGCGTGTAAATTCTTTCACTCTGAAGCTCCACCTTGTACATCACCATATATGTGTATAAATATTCACTTTAATTACTGATTCTCATACTTTCTCTTTCTTTTCCTTCTTTAATGTTTTTCTCTTTGTTATATAAGTTCTATTTATTATATCAATCTATTCAGTGTAGATCTCTTACACTAGAAAAATGTTCATTATCTTCTTATTAGAAATGATTATTCATTGAGAGATATCTGAACATGTAACAACATGTAAGAAAGAGAAACATAGCTAAGCAGACACTGAGTTCTTAGATAGAAGCTTACTTATCAGTCACTCTGACTCTATAATAAGATCTTATAAGAGAATATCAGTGAAAGACCTGAGAGTTCTGACACTCAGATATATGAGATATTTATATAATTACACTTCTTCAGATTTCACAGATATTATATATTCAATAAATAACATAACTATGTCTAATGATAATATGAGAGAATTCTTGAATATGAGTATAGAAGTGAAATCACAGTGGCTCTAAGCAATGTTGAAATTACAATAGTAATAGATAGCAGATATGCATGTAACTCAACAACTCTAATATAAGAAAATTTAATAATTAATTCAACAGAGAACTCATGCAACTTCAGCATCTACAGAACTGAATATAAAAGTGTTGAAAGAATGCTTAAATACTTCTGTATATTTCAATACTTCTGATCTCACTCTCTACTCATTATGAAGAATGAAAATACTTATGAAACTGAGTGTAGATGAAGATGTTATTAATTTATTAATTAATCAAGATTGATATATCAATAAACAATTGAAGAATCATATGAAACAGAAGTTTCATTCATGAATAAAAGCATGTAAACCTGTGTTATGAACATCTGATAATATCATCAAATATCTTGATATTCTGTTTCAAGATACTGCTATATAACAGAAAGCATTAGATTGATTATAGAGTGTCTGACAGAGAAACACTTCTCTCACAACATTTATTCCTGACTTTGACACTCAGATCTTAGAAGCAGATGATCAATCTTGAGAGAATTGAATAAAGATTAGCATACTTAAGAAGACATTGACTTTTGAACTCTTACAGACTCTTATAAGTGTAAACAAAGACCTAACTTATAAAGGCTTCTGCACACAGCTCTGAACATTGAATAACTGTCTTATCAAGCTCAAGAGTATACAGAACAGTGATAGAAGATGTTACATCTCAATCACTTATATATCTACATCTACACTAAAGAATAATAACAATGACATAGATGCTATGAACTGAGTAGACTTAAATGTTTACATATAAGCAAGAGTCTTTACTATTTAAACAGACTTCTGAGTTCCTGAGATCACTTCTGAAGAAGTTGTCAATCAACATTAATATGAGATATGTATCAACTGTAACTGATCAGAATACATCACTTTCAACTATCAATTAATCTATATATCTTCTCATTTGAGAGAAAGATCAGCACTTTCTCACTCAAGAGAAAGATTAGTGTCTTCTTACTTAAAGAATAAATCAGCATCTGTCTGTATCAATCACATTGCAGTGAAGAAAGATTCAGAAGATAACTATAAGAATACTCTGATAAAACAGGGAAAGAATTAGCTTCTATTCAAATTTGTGAATAGAAGCTTGAAGAGATCAGATAACAATAATTTAAAGAGAAAATAATAATGAATGTAATTCTTATATCTACTGTGATTAATAACATATATAATATGAAAGTCATGATAGACAGCAGTCTATGTCACTATGCAATAATTAAATCTTCAGTTATAAGATATTATAATGTTCAGTGTATTCTCTTATTAAAACTCTGACTTATTGCAGAATTCAATGATTTAAAAGATGTTTACATTTATTATATTGTGATTCAAAGGTTGCTTAAGCCAGCGTACGATTACAGGCGTACACCGGCTTCTTATATATTGAATCTCGTACGCTAAATTAATTAGTGGCCGCTAGGGCCCCCTTTACATTTGTATGCTAGTAGTTCAGAAGCGGCCGCGTTATTATCCGACGGTCGTACGTTCTTCTGAACCACATCCTCCCCCACCAGATTCAGTCACGCCCACGTGACCATGTCATACACCCTAGCTTCATGCGGATTAGCTCACCACTAGCATTTCACGATCTTGTGACCTATCCCTGATTCAGCTAGCATTCTGTGTACACTCTTACAAAGAAACTTCCACTATATTACATCATTCTTCAACCATCATCTTCATCATTGTCATTATCAAACACTATTATCTCATTCAAGATTCCTACCTCTTCTTCTGTTCAACTCTTTTCATCTGTTCATCTATCATGTCATACATGTTCCTGGCAATGGCTCTCTGTTCTCACAACAAGCATTCTCATAGTGCTCATACCAGGCAGTTCATTAGCAGTAAGTGTAATGCATTGTGAAATGTGACCAGGACTTGTTTATCTTCTAACAATTGTCAGAACATACTACTATGAATGGCACACCTTCTTCATCTTCTTATACACTCTCAATCATTTTCTTCAGTGAGTTTCTGATCATGTCTTCTGACACAATTTTGCATGAATGCAGATACTGATATGTTTGTTTTTATTCATGTAGAATCTTCACACATTGACAGATCTGTGTCTGCTGATGATAGTGAACTCAATGTTGAATCATTAATTGAGAACCTGAAGAATGTGATAATGAAGGAATTGTCTGTGCCATGTGTGGCTGAATCTCTTGCATTCCTCTCTGTCCCTTCTGTTTCTTTCTCTGCCACTCCCCCCAAATCTCCTACACCTGTCCCTGTGTCTGGTTCTCCCGCTCCCGCTACCCCTGTTCCTGTGACCCTCACTTTCACTACTTCTGCTCCCCCTGGTTTTGCTGTCTCTGCTTTCATTATCAGCTCTTCTCATTTCAAGGAGATGTTGCATAGACTTGATGAATCACATTTCTCAGTATATACACTCTCACTCTTCTTATCAATCTCTAGAATAATCTATTGTACAAAGACAGTGTACAACACAACTATCTGAAGCTCAGTCACAGACATCAATTATTACATTCATTTTAAATATTCATGATAAGACAATTATCTGTTCATCTCAGAGAATTACTTTTCTCATTAACAGTGTCAAGATTATAAGTCTTTTTCTTTTTCATCTTTTCTTTCTGACACTGATTTTTCTATTCTTAGGAGAAATCATTATGGATTTTACTGTGTATGAAGTCATGATGTTCACAGATATTAAGAAACTTTTTACAACTGTAAAGTTCAACATTGCAGAAATATTCACTCTGATGAATTTCTTCAGAATAATAGATTTATATCAGTCTATTCTCTGATGTCTGTCATTCAACTTCATGATGCAGGCAAAAGATATTCATGTTTTCAGAAACAGAAACACAGATATCATACTCTTTTACACTCACAGGTGTGAGGCTTGTATATCTTGTCTGAGATGTTATTATGAGAATAAGCTGTTCACATGCTGTATTCTGCTTTCTGTATTCTCTCATGTCTCTCTCTCTCTTTCTGAGAAGCCTTGTGTGTGTTGTAATTATATATACAATTCTAAGATCAGCAGGTGTTTGTTCAGTAATTGTTATCCCTACTTTTGCAATTTTCATACACTAACAATGATTCTTAGTTGCTTCAGTGTCAGAGATCATTCTAATCAAAGATGATAATACTGCTGAGATTACTCTCTTCTGTCTTCAAGCTTCTTCTGTCACTTTCTCTTTCTTCTCTGCAGAGAAGATTGTGCATATATCAGATTGTAAGCATTCAGCACTGAGTAGCTCCTGCTGTCATTTGTTCAGTTCTGCATCTTCTTCTTCTTCTGTCTCTTTCATCTCTGTCTTCTCTGCCCTGACTTCTAATCCTGCAGGTTCTGCACTCTTCTTCAATTTCTCTACATATACATGTACATATTTCTATATTAGCATTTCAGCCAATCTTGTGATAAATGACATTAATGTCATACACAGAGTGATAGAGGAATTGAAGATGTGCACAGTATTGTTATAAGAGTGACTTGTAGCCCTCAAATCTCTTATAAACCTTGAGTTTTGAGATTTCCTTTGTTTTTGGCATTTTTCAGGTGGCATGACATTGGAAATAGATTAATATGTGATGTATGAAAATGAATGAGATGTGTATAATAACATTTGTCTTTTACAGCTGACTCTTACAGTTGATGACCAATTCATCATTTCTTTTCTTACACTTTTTCTTTATCTGCTAGTCACTACTCTTATGTGATCTCTATATAATACAGTGTTCAGTGACTAGGTTGAGTAGCTTTCATCTTTTGTAATTCTGTCTCATACATTATACTGTCTCTCTTCACTCACTTAGATTACTACAGTAAACAGCTCATCAAAACTAATCTCATCTGACCTCTAAGTGTTCTCAGGAATTGAGATGGCTTGGTCTCACATGTTCATGAATGTTTCAGATAGTTCATTCTCTGTGATCTCTGTGATTTAACTGATGTAAACAGTTGAATTCAACTCTGAATTTCTTTTTCTTCTGCAATCTGACTCACATACAAGTCTATCACTCTGAGACTACTCTTTACTGTGTTGCATCTGCTGTCTGCAGCATGTTATTGTACAACTAGCTACAGTCTTATCACTTATTAAAGTGTGATATTCACCTGATTTCTTCATTACTTCTCATTCTTTCCTTATAATTGTGAAAAGATCAGAATAAGTGAGATCATCTGATTCATAAGTGTCTATAATTTCTCTTACTTCATAAGACTTTTCAATTGTAAGTCTCTTCTTTTTCAACACTGATAATAGTGCTGTGAATAATCATAATTTACTCAGATCTTACATCTTTGCTTTCACAAGTCATGAATTATTAATTAAGTTGTATAAGACTTATTTCTCTGATTCTTTCAATGCATATATTCTCAGAGAATATGATTTGAGTATTTTATATGACTTAAATTATCTAGATTAAAACTTCTCAGAACTCTCATTGTATACAAGAACTTACATTCTCATCTTAAGACTTAATTTCTTAACTAGTGAGTCTTATATTCTTTTCAGTTGAATTGCTCAGTTCAGAAGTAGCTCATTAGCTTTTGCACATGCATGATTGATCTCTTTCAATCTTGGTTTCATGTCTGTGACTGCTGTATCTGCAACTGCTACTGCTGCATTCATAACTGCTGTTCCTGCTGTGTTCACAACTGCTGTTTCTGCTGCATCTGCAACTGCTTCCTCCCTCACCTTTTCTGAAGCATTCTTCAGAATGTGCGGATGCAATCCATACAACAGGTAGAATGGTGAACACTTGAAGACTGCATGCTGTTGAATCCGTGTGATCAATAGCACCTGCCCGAGATATTCATCTCATAGTCTTATAAGCTTGCTCACTAGATATTTCATTAGCATGTTACTCAAGATTTCATTCAAGTGTTTCATCTTTCTGTTTATTTGCAGATGATATAATGTTGTTCTACAATATCTTGTCTGTAACTGACTCATAAAATGCCTCACTGCTTCTTCTACAAGATTCACATCATTATCAGTTAGAATCTCATGTGATATTTCATAGTTGACATAGATCTCATCATGTAGAAACTTCATCACTATCTTCTCTGTCATCTCTGAAACTGCTTTCATAACTGGCCAGCTAGTAGCATAATCAATAGCAGTGATTATTCATCAATTTTCATTTGATATTCGCAGCAATATATCTATGAGATTCACTTCTCATTGTTCAAATGATTGTATCATACACTTCATCTGATATTGCACTTTCTCATATTCTAATCCTTTCTTAGATTCTTTCATGATCTGGTAATTCAGGCACTCATGAGCATACATCTGAATGTCCTCAGCCATGCTTGACTAGTATACTCTTGATTCAAGTACACTCATGAGTTCAGGGCTTTCTAAGTGACTGAATTCCTTGTGCATGTAAGTTATTAAGTCACATCTAAATGAAGATTCTAGATAGAGAGCTTCTGTGTATTCTAGATCATGATAAAGCACAACATCATTTTCATTTCTCAATTTCCTCAGCTTGAAGTTTGAAAGCATCTCTTCTACTACTCTCACAAGACACTTGTTATTCAATATCTTGCTATTCTTTAAGCAAGAGATCATGATATTCACTCATTCTGATTCCTTACTTCTTCTCAGTATATTTAATACAAACATTCCTTGTATCTGATTCACAGAACTCTTATTCATGAAATCAGATCTGTAACTGATTGTGTCAGGTATCACTGCATCTGATCTCTTTCAGTATTTGATATGAAGATTGTACACTTGAAACTCTGAGATTCAACATACTAAGTATTTGAAAGATTTTATCATTAATTATAGATAGACAAGACTTTCATGATCTGTGATCACTGTTATCATATATCTGTTGTCAATATATCTATTTCACAATGCCAGCATGTGCTTGATCACTAGCAATTTCTTTTCATACACTGAGTAATTGAGCTCAGTGTCTGATAGTTTTCTACCATTATACATTACTAGATGCAGCTTGCTGTTCTTGCTCATCTGTAGAAGAGCACCTCTGATAGCTTATTCAGATGCATCTATCTTGATATAGAAAGGTTTATCACAATCTGGTTGAATAAGCACTGAGAATGTTATTACATATTCTCTCAGTGTGAGAAAAGCCTCTTCACACATAGTATTTCAGATGATTGAATAAAACTTCTTCTTTCACAGATTTGTATTCATTTCTCTTAAGAGATCTGAGAGTGATGCAGATATTCATGCAAAATCCTTGATGAATCTGTAATAGTATGAGATTAACTCAAGAAACTGTTGTACATGATATACATTTCTTAATCACAGTCAATTTACTATGACATTCAATTTCTCCAGAATGAGATATATATAGTTATTACTTACTACATATTCTACAAACTCTAACTCTTCTGTTTCAAACACACACTTGATTGATTTGATATAGAGCTTATACTCTGTCAGAGTTGTAAGTACTTCATTGAGATACTTCAGATGTTCATCATATGAGTTTGAAAAGACTAGAATATCATTGAGATATATGAGACATGAGGTTTCATTCTGTTTATAAAGAATTATATTCATCATTGTTTGAAAGATGACAGATGTATTTATCAGACTGAATGATATTATCAGGAATTTGAACTTCTCTCATTGCATATTAAACATAGTTCACAGAACTGACAGTTCATCTACATGAATCTGCCAGTATTCTGAGAGAAGATCAATCTTTAATAGATATCAGATGTTTCTGACTGTATTTAACTGTTATTGAATTCATGATAGTGAATATTCATTCTTGATTATAAGCTTGTTGAGTGCTTAATAATTGATACACATTCATCACTCTTCACCCGCCTTTTTCATGAATAGAACTCGAAAGCCTCACATACTTAATGAGAATTATATGAGACCACATTCTAGAAGGTCTATGATCTGACACTTCTGTTCTTCAAGATGTGTTTGTGACAGAGAGTACACATTCTGATTGACTGGTTTTGCATCCCCTATATCAATCTCATGTACAAATTATTGTTTCAGTGACAATTCCAGTGAAAGATCTATTCAAAAGATCTTTTCATACTTCTTCAGAAGCTTCTTCATACACTATCTCTGTATATCTTTATCTGGATTTTCTTCACTTTCATAATCTGGATACATACAGAATGCTTTCAGATGAGGTCTTGTGAATCATTCTCTTTACTTATTAATGTGTAAGCAGATTTAACCCTTCTATATCAGAGACATGGAATGTCCTTCTCATATCAGTTGATAGAATTGTATGAACTATTTTCTTTCTATCAGTTAACTGTATATAGCATGTACATCATTGAATCTGTAAATTGAATCTTTGAAATCAATCAAGTTTAAGAATAAGATTGTATTTCATGTTCTGCAGCTCTTACACTCAAATATAGCAAGATCATTCTCTGAAGTGCAAGAGAACTCCTACTTTTACAGGTGATATTAAATATCAGTTATTAGATAATCTTATGTGTCAGAGATTCTTCACTCAGCAGACTTCTTTCAATCTTCAAATTATATAATTATCAATATATTGTATAGAAGCTTCTGTGTTCACTAACACTTTTACAGTCATCTCTTGATTCTTATTCAAGTGTTCTCTATACATTAATATTTCAAGCTTCAAGGCATTGAGATAAGTGTTTACTTTATCATTCTTACTCACATCTCATTCAGAAGCCTGCTTCTTCTTTACATTCACAGAATTCAGAGAGTTATCTAATGTAAGCATCTCTTTCACTTTAAAGACTTTTCATAGAATATCAGTGAGTGTCTCTGAGCTCACTGATTCTGCTAGTTTTTTGACTCTCTTACTTCTCTTAACTGCACACACTGAGTGCAATCTTTTACATCATGATTTTGATATCTGCAGTTGAAGCAAGCTTGATACTTACAATATCAAGGTTTTTATTCAGAGGATTTCTTTTTCAGAGAATTCAATGCTTTAGTAATAGTATTCAGATCTAGATCTATCACATTCAAATATATAACTTATATTGTAGAAGTCTGATTACTCATTCTTTACTAAGATATACTCAATTACAGTATTTTCTGTTATAATTGACTCACTTATTCTCATATAATAAGAATATTGTATGCTTTCTTCACTGTGTCTGACTGCAAGATTAAGTATTTTCATTTCACTCTCAACTCAGATGTAAGATCATGAATGAAAATCTATAAATAGAAAGATATTGAAAGCTCTTTATTTAATACAAGATAGTATAAGCTGAAGTGTGTGAAGTATAATATAAGATCACTCATTTATCTACACTCAGTGAAGTATTTATAACACTTATCTTATATATTCACTTTCTCAAAGTTATGCAAGATTCATTTGAAAAACTCATTCTATATCTGTAGAAATGAATATTACTCTGAGTCTGTGAGATTTATCTTTTCATCAGTTATTTATAATAACTTCACTTTTCTGTGTAGAAATGTGACAGATTTTAAGACTTATTGAAATTCTGTTAACTGTCTGTCTGTGAGTTCATATTCAATCTGATAATATGATTGCATCTGACTTAGTCAGCTGATTGCAGCATCATTTTTTCAGTTGTTATTGAAGCTTGATAGCTCTGACAGATCTCTCAGCTTGATGTATTTTATGCTCAGATTCTCATTCTGCACAGCAGTCTCTAATGATGTGTACACTTCTGAAGAGATTATGAATAATTATGATAAGATCTTCAGATTCAGTGTAGTTATCTATCTGTATAAACATTCAATCTTCTGCTGCAGGTCTAAGATCTGATTTTCTCTATTCTTATTAATGATGGTGATTGCATCAGCAAAGCTCTTCATAGTGAATGCTTGATCTGCAGTGAATGTCAATTATTGTTTGACTTCTATCTCAGTCTATCACTGTGTATACAAGGCCTCAATCTTGTTTAGAATTCTCATACATGTACAAAGCTTCAATTTCAGTTCAGCTGTCTCAGTCACTTTTCTTACTGCTTTGAGTAATCTCTCTGAGATGTTCTGCATACCTTTCAGTTCAGATAGCAGAGAAGAGTGTTATTTGTATCAGTTAAAAGAGGTATTCATTTCAGTGGTTTCTGATTGATTGTATAATATCTATCATTATATCACTTGTATCATTATATAATTTCTGTTGTCATTGTATGACTCTGGTGATGGCCACTTCTCTCTTTTATCTCTTTGAGTGAAGAGTGGTCTTCTTTGAATCTGGTTCACCGCTCCTCATCTCTTTTCTCACATCTCATCTATTCATGTCTCATACATGGCATTCACCTGGGTGTGGAGTTTTCCCTCAACAAGTGAAGCAGCATTAATTGAATGCTCTTTCACTCACTGCTCTTCATACACTATCTTTTGAGATGTTCTAGAACCACACTAGCATGATAACTATAAATCACTTCATAGGCGGAATTATCACACTCTGGAGAAGTCTGCACTTCTCACCGGTTTTTAGACATGCTACCAGATGTGATTCAAAGGTTGCTTAAGCCAGTGTATGATTACAGGCGTACACCAGCTTCTTATATATTGAATCTCGTACGCTAAATTAATTAGTGGCCGCTAGGGCCCCCTTTACATTCGTACGCTAGTAGTTCGGAAGCGGCCGCGTTATTATCCGACGGTCGTACGTTCTTCCGAACCACAATATAATGAAACTAAACATAGATGTCAGAGAATATTAGTGTGAAGATGTCTATATATGAAGTTAATAATCTTAATTATAATCTTATATTAGAACTTGTCTGACTATCTGAACAAGGCATCTTGTTAAATACTTAAAACAGAAGTTTAATATTCTCTAACAATGATAGAGTCTATGAAGATGACATTCACAAGATCATGAATCTGACACAGATCTCTGTAAACATCTATGAAATGCTCAGAAAAAGAAGTCACTGAAAGAATCATTAATAGTAGAACTATATATCAATCTATTTCATCAGTCTGACTGATATTAAAAAGACTCTAAAAAAGTTATTCTGTGCTATAATAACAGATTCTTGTATAAAACTCTCTTAATAATATTATGAATATGTAGATATCTTCTGATAAGATAATAATATTACAAATCTACCTCTCTTACAAGGTTCAGAAGTGAATCACAGTATCAAGTTAAAAAAGAAGAATGATAAGAACTCTGAATTACTATAAGACTCTCTTTATAATATGTTCTGAGATGAACTTCTTCTTCTTTGAAAGACACTCAATAATCTGTTGAATAAAAATTCATACATATTAACAATTTCTCTGCTGCAGCTTCTATTCTCTTTGCAAGAAAATCAGACAGAGGACTCTGATTCTATGTAGATTATCAAGAATTGAATAGATTAATTAAGAAGAATCACTATTCTTTGTCTCTAATCAATAAAACTCTAGCTCATATTGAATAAGCTCAATAATTTATAAAACTAGATGTTATTACTGTGTTTCATAAAATCTGTATCACTAAAGAAGATGAATAACTTACAGTCTTTCAGACATATTATAATCTCTTTGAATGAGTGATTATTCTCTTTGAACTGGCTAATGTCTCTAGTACATTTCAAAAGTATATCAACTGAGCACTTCAGAATTTCCTTGATAAATTCATATCTGCATATCTCAATGACATTCTCATCTTCACTGACAGGCTCAGAAAAGAATATTAAGAATATGTGTGAAGAGTATTACAATGATTACAAGAAGCAGAACTATTAATAGATATTGATAAGTGTGATTTTAAAGTCAAGAGTACTAAATATCTGAGTTTTATTATAGAAGCTGACAAGGAAATTCAAATGAATCCTGAGAAAGTCTCTGCTATTCTTGAATGAGAAGCTCTGTGTACTGTGAAAGATATATAAAGCTTCATCAGATTCACTAACTTCTATCAGTGATTTATACAAAACTTCTCAGATATCATAAGATCACTTACAGAACTCATCAAGAAGAACTCAGTATTTCAGTGATTAGTGAATGCTGAAGCTGTATTTATATAAATGAAGAAGATATTCATTAATACTTCTCTGCTTATAATATTTGATTCTGATATAAAACAGTTGTTGAAGCTGATTTCTCTGACTATGTTATAGAAGAAGCTATATTATAATATGATGATGAAGATGTCTTATAATTATGCATCTTCATATCTAAGAAACTGAGTTCTGCTGAATACAATTATAAGATCTATGATAAGAAACTTCTTGCAATTATACACTGTCTAGAAGAATGAGACTCTGAACTCTGAAGTATCTCTGAATTTGAGATAATCATAGATTATAAGAATCTCAAGTACTTTATAACTATCTGTAAACTCACTGAATAACAGATGTGATAATCTAAGTTCTTAAGTCACTTTCATTTTATAATACACTATCACTCTAATAGTTAGAACTCAATGACAGATGCTCTCTCACAATGAGAGTAAGATATGTCTTTTAATGTAACAGACATCTGTTGAATGAACTGAGAGCACTGACTCTTAGATCTGAAGATATTAATTGATCAAGATAGAACAACTCATGACACTATATACATTTCTCTGATTAGAATATTCTCTGTCTAAACTGACACTGACACTGATATCTTTACTTCTTCTACACAGAATGAACTGTGATATACAGCAGCTCAGACTGATGAACTTCTTTAGACTCTCACTGAAGCAGTATATTAAGAAGCACTCTGATTTCTCTCAGAACTACATATAAGAACTGATATCTCAGAATATTCAATTGATAATAATAACACTCTATAATTCTGTAAATAACACTGAGTCTCTTACTTCAAACTCTTAGATATCTGAATAATGCAAGAGATGCATAATTCATATATAATCAGTCATTCAGACTGTGAATAACTGTATTAAATAATCTCCTGAGAATTCTACTGATCTGAGATATTAAACAGCATCAGACATTTTATCTGAAACTGTAACTGTTGTTCTTCTATCATCTTATAAAAGAACTGTAGAAAAGATCTGCTAAAATCACTCAATATCTCAGATAGAATCTGATGAGATATAGTAATTAACTTCACTATTAATCTCTCTGAGAGTAAGAATTGTAGAAACATTCTAGTCATCATGAATTGATTGAGTAAAGATGTAATATTGAAATCTTGTAATAAGATGAATACTGAATAAGTCACTGAAGCTTTTCTACAGAGTCTATTCTATCAGATACATGAATTACTAAGATCTATAGTATCAGATCAGAGTTATTAATTTGTGAGCACTCTCTGAACAAGAATCTGTCAAGTTCTCAAGATTATATACTATCTGTTAACTGTCTATCACTCTGAGACTGATGATATATCAGAATGAATAATTCAGACTGTAAAGAATTATCTTTATAAGTTCTGCAATCACTTATAAGATGATTGACATGATCTGTTTCTACACACACAGATTGCTATCAATGAACAAGATGCTGTTTCAATAGATGTAAGCCTGTTCTTTCTTACACATAATTATTATATGAAGATGTTAAATCTTCTAGAGATTACACAGCTCACACTGAACTCTTGCAGTCTGATTCAGATTGCTGACAATATAGTAACAAAGCTCTGTGATGCTCATGACTGAGCAGAGGCCTTCATAATAACTGTGAAATAAGATTAAGAGAATTAAATCAATGTTCACTGAGACTCTGCTGAACAATATAAAATAGAAGACTTGATGTAATTGAATTTTAAGAATATACAGATCATATGTTCATCTCATACACTGAATTATCATTATATCAAGTATAAAGTGATAGAAGTTCTAGATAGTCATAACTACTGTCTTGACATACTATCAGAAATCTATGATATCTTTCATGCAAGCTTGCTCTGCTACACTATCACTGATCTGTTTCCTTCTCAACTAACTTCTGACTGACAGTCACCAGGCATCATAGAAGAAGATAATGAGCTTGAGTGAGAGATTGAGAATATTCTCAATGAGAGACTCACAGCTGTAACTGATAATATCTTGTGAAATATATCAGCTATGATCAACTGATCTGAACTCTGAGTTCTGTGTTATCTGAAACAGCAGCTCTTGACTGATGAAAACTGCTTCTGAAAGAGAAGAGCTAATGTGATGAGCTGCACCTGATCAATTATATAGACTATTCTGTTACACTTCACAGATTCTTATCACTTCATTCTTGAATATGTACACTCTGATTCTCAGTCATTCTCAATCACTGATTCTCAGCTGCTATGAACGCGTGTAAATTCTTCCACTCTGAAGCTCCACTGCATACATCATCACATACACATATAAATATTCACTTTAATTACTGATTCTCATACTTTCTCTTTCTTTTCCTTCTTTAACATTTTTCTCTTTGTTATATAAGTTCTATTTATTATACCGATGTATTCAGCGTAGGCCTCTTACAAGTATGTAGAAGAAGATTATGTCAATTATCTTATAAGTGATTACAGAACTTATAAAGATAATTCTTTGTAGTCTGAATTATCTATACTGATACATTATTAGTCTCAGAGTGATAAACAGTTGATAAATAATATATAATCTTGAGAACTTGACAGATTCTTATTCAGAGAGCACTCACAAATTAATAACTCTGATCTGATACTATAGATCTCAGTAATTCATGTATCTGATAAAATAAGCTCTGTAGAAAAGCTTCAGTAACTTGTTCAGTATTTATCTTTTTATAAGATTTCAATATTACACTCTTACTCAATTGATTCATAATAATCAGAATATTTCTACAATTCTTACTCTCAGAGAGATTAACAGTGAAGTCAATTATCACATCTTATCAGATTCTATCAGAGATATTGAGTGATTTCAGCAGGCCTTTTCTACAGTTCTTTTATAAGATGATGAAGAAACAATGATTACAGTTTCAGATAAAATGTCTGATACTGTTTAATATCTCAGATCAGTAGAACTCTTGAGAGATCATTTGATACAGTTATTCACAATCTAAATAACTAATTATATGAGAATTATGCATCTCTTACATTATTCAGATATGCAAGAATTCAGAATAAGAGACTCAGCATTATTCACAGAATTGTAAAGTGTTATTATCATTGATTAAGTATTCTGAGATATTGATTCTTATATATAGTTCTGGAGAGAATTAGAGTGCTTCTTGATATACTACTTCAGTGAGTGCTTGAAGAAGTTCATCAGTTTGAGTTATTGTATATTATAATTCATTCAGTATAGAAGAAGTGAAGATATCAGTATCAGTGTCAGTTTGAAGAGAGAGTGTTCTAATTAAAGAAGTGTGTATAGTGTCATAAGTTGTTTCATCTTGATCAATCAATATCTTTGAATCTAAGAGCCAGTGTTCTCAGTTTATTTAATAAGTATCTGTTATATTGAAAGACATATCTTACTCTCATTACAAGAGAGCATCTGTTATTGAGTTCTGACTGTCAGAACAGTAGTGTATTATAAAATGAAAGTGGTTTAAGAACTCAGATCATTGCATCTGTCATTCAGTGAGTTTATAAGTAGTAGTAAAGTACTTGAGATTCTTATAATCTATGATTATCTTAAATTCAGAGACACTTCAGAGTTCAGAGTCTCATTCTTCTAGACAGTGTATGATTGTGAGAAGTTTCTTATCATAGATCTTGTAATTATATTCAGTGAGACTCAGTTTCTTAGACATGAAGATGCATGATTATAAGACATCTTCATCATCATATTGTAATATAGCTTCTTCTGTGATATAGTCAGAGAAATTAGCTTCAATAACTGTCTTATAATCAGAATTGAATATTATTAGCAGAGAGGTATTAATGAACATCTTCTTTATTTATATAAATGCAGCTTCAGTGTCTGCTGATTATTGAAATACTGAGTCTTTCTTAGTGAGTTCTGTAAGTGATCTCATGATATCTGAGAAGTTCTGTATAAATTGCTGATAGAAGTTAGTAAATCTGATGAAGCTTCATACATCTTTCACAGTGTGCAGAACCTCTTATTCAAGAATAGCAGAGATCTTCTCAGAATTCATTCAGATTCTCTTATCAGCTTCTATGATAAAGCCTAGATATTTTGTACTTTTAATCTTAAAATCATACTTATCTATGTCTATTAATAGTTCTGCTTTCTGTAGTTATTATAATATCTTTTGTATATATTCTTGATGTTCTTTCTTAAACTCATCAGTGAAGATGAGAATGTCATCAAGATATACAGATATGAATTTATTAAGAAAATCTTGAAGTGCTTAGTTAATATACTTCTGAAATGTACTGAGAGTGTTAGTCAGTCTGAAGAGTGTTACTACTCATTCAAAGAGATCATATCATGTTTGAAATACTGTAAGTCACTCATCTTCTTCAGTGATGCAGATCTTATGAAACACAGTGATAATATCTAACTTTATAAATTATTGAGCTTGTTTAATGCAAGCTAGAGTTTCATTGATAAGAGATAAAGAATAACAGTTCTTCTTTATTAATCTGTTCAGTTCTTGATAGTTCACACAGAATCAGAGTTCTTCACCTGATTTCTTTGCAAAGAGAATAGAGGCTGCAGTGAAAGAGTTACTAATATGTATGAATTCTTTATTTAACAGATCATTGAGTGTCTTTTGAAGAAGAAGAAGTTCATCTCAGAATATGTTATAAAGAGAATCTCATGATAATTCAGAATCTTTATCATTCTTCTTTTCTAACTTGATACTGTGATTCACTTCTGAGCCTTGTAAGAGAGGTATATTTGTAATATTATCTTGTTAAAAGACATCTAGATATTTGTGATATTATTGAGAGAGTTTCATATAAGAATCTGTTATTATAATATAAGATAACTTTTCTAGAGCCTTTTTAATATCAGTTAGACTGATAGAGTAGATTATCATATGATTCTGCTGTCAGTAATCTTGTCAGTGATTCTATTAATAACTTCTTTTTCAGAGTATTTCATATGCATTGACAGAGATCTGTGTCAGATTCATGATTTTATGAATATTATCTTTATAAATTCTATTATTATTGAAGAATATTAAGCTTCTGTTTCAAGTGTTCAGTAAGATGCCTTGTTCAAATAGTCAGATAAGTTCTAACATAAGATTATAATTGAGATTATTAACTTTATATGCATAGACATCTTTGTGTTGATATTCTCTGACATCTATATTTAGTTTCACCATGTAATGAATGCAAATGTCTTTTAAATTATCAAATTCTGTGAGAAGTTAAGATTTTAATAAGAGAATACACTGAAGATTATAATGTTTTATAACTGAAGATTTAATCATTGTATAATGACATAGACTGCTGTCTATCATGACTTTCATACTATATATATTATCTATCATAGTAGATACAAGAATTATATCTATTGTCATTTTCTCTTTAAATTATTGTTATCTGACCTCTTCAAGCTTCTGTTTGCAAATTTGAACAGAAGTTAATCTTTTCTCTGTTTCATCAGAGCATTCTCATAGTTATCTTCTAAATCTTCTTTCAATACAATGTGATTGATGTGAACAGATGCTGATTCATTCTTTAAGTGAGAAGACACTGATCTTTCTCTTAAGTGAGATGACACATAGATTAATTAACAGTTGAAAGTAATATGTTCTGATCAGTTACAGTTAATGTATACTTCTTATTAATATTGATCAGTGACTTCTTTAAGAGTGATCTCAGAGACTCAGAAGCCTGTTCAGATAACAGAAACTCTTGCTTATGTATAGATATTTAAGTCTATTCAGTTCATAGCATCTGCATCATTGTTGTTATTCCTCAGTGCAGATGTATGAGTGACTGAGTTATTTCTTAATATAGGTGTATAAGTGTAATGTCTTCTATCACTGTTCTGTGTACTCTTAAGCTTGATAAGATGATCATTCAATGTCTGAAGTTATACACAGAAATCTTCATAAGTCTGGTCTTTGTCTATGCTTATGAGAGTCTGTAAGAGTTCAAAAGTTAATATCTTTTTAAGCATACTAATCTTCATTCAATTCTCTCAAGATTGATCACCTGCTTCTAAAATCTTGATATCAAAGTCAGGAATGAATATTATGAGAGAAGTATTTCTCTGTTAAGTACTCTATAATCAATCTAATACTTTCTGTTGCATGACAGTATCTTAGAACAGAATATCAAGATATTTGATAATATTATCAGGCATTTGTAACACTGATTCACATGCTTTTATTTATGAATAAAACTTCTGTTTTATGTGATTCTTCAATCATTCCTTAATATATCAATCTTGATTGATTAGTGAACTGATGACATCTTTATCTATACTCAGTTTCATGAGCATTTTCATTCTTTATAATAAGTAGAGAGTGAGATCAGAAGTATTGAAATATGTAGAAGTATTTAAGTGTTCTTTCAGTACTTTTATATTTAATTCTATGAATGTTGAAATTGCATGAGTTTCTTGTTGAGATAATTATTGAATCTCTTTATATTAATGTTATTAAGTTGCATGCATATCAGCTATTTATTGTTATTATAGTTTCAACATTGCTCAGAATTACTGTGATACTGTGTCTATACTTATGTTTAAGAGTTCTCTCATGTTATCATTAGACATGATTATGTTGATTGTTGAACATGTGATATCTGTGGAATCAGAAGAAGTGTAATTGTATGAATATCTCATATATCTGTGTCAGAACTCTCGAGTCTTTCACTGATATTCTCTTTATAAGATCTTGTTCTCTTTGCAAGATCTTGTTGCAGAGTCAGAGTGACTGGTGAGCAAGCTTCTATCTGAGAACTTAGTGTCTGCTTAACTGATTAAGACTATTTCTCTATTTCTTATGTGTTGTTATGTGTTTAAATATCTCAGTGAGTAATTGTTTCTAATGAGAAGATAATGAATGTTTTTCAAGTGTAAGAGGCCTACTGTAAGAGGCCTACGCCGAATAGATCGGTATTATATTGATAGGTCTTATATAACAAAGAGAAAAATGTTAGTGAAGGAAAGAAAGAGAAAGTACGAGAATCAGTGATTGAAGTGGATATTTATACATGTATGTGGTGATGTATGCAGTGATGCTTCGGGGCAGAAGAATATACATGTGTTTGTAGCAGCTGAGAATCAGCAATTGAAACATACACATTCATGGCAGCTGAGGATCAGCGATCGGGAATGAGGTGGTAGGAATCTATGAAGTGTATGAAATAGTCTATATGATTGATCAGGCACAGCTCATCATATTAGTCCCCTCTTCTCAGAAGCAGTTCTCATCAGTCAAGAACTGCTGTTTTGAATAACATGAAACTCAGAGTTCAGGTCAGTTGATCATAGCTGACTCATTTCACAAGATATTATCAACTGCGGCTGTGTGATCTTTCATTGAGAATATCTTCAATCTCTTATTTGAGCTCATTATCTTCTTCTATGATTCCTGGTGACTGTCAATTGAAAGTTAGTTGAGAAGGGAACAGATCAGTGATAGCACAGTGAAGCAAGCTTATATAAAAGATATCATGAATCTCTGATGATGTGTCAAGACAGTAGTTATGACTATCTAGAACTTCTATCACTTTATACTTGACATGATGATAATCTAGCATACAAGATGAATGTGTAATTTGTATATTCTTAAGATTTAATTATACTAGATCTTCTATCTTATATTGTTCAGTGAGATCTCAGTGAACATTGATTTGATTCTCTTAATCTTATTTTGCAGTTGTCATGAAGACCTCTGCTCAATCACAGGCATCTCAGAGCTTTATTACTATATTATCAGTGATCTGAATCAGACTGCAGAGATCTGATGTGAACTGTGTAATCTCTAGAAGATTCAACACCTTCATGTGATAACTATGTGTAAGAAAGAATAAGCTTATGTCTGTTGAAACAGCATCTTATTCATTGATAGTGATCTCTGTATGTAGAAGCAGATCATGTCAATCATCTTATGAGTGATTGCAGAACTTACAGAGATAGTTCTTTACAGTCTGAATTATTCATTCTGATGCATCATTAATCTCAGAGTGATAGACAGTTGACAGACAGTGTGTAATCTTGAGAACTTGACAGATTCTTGTTCAGAGAGTGCTTACAAATTGATGACTCTGATCTGATACTATTGATCTCAGTAACTCATGTATCTGATAGAATGAACTCTGTAAGAAGGCTTCAGTGACTTGTTCAGTATTCATCTTGTCACAAGATTTCAATATTACATCTTTACTTAGTTAATCAATGATAATCAGAATGTTTCTACAACTCTTACTCTCAGATAGATCAACAGTGAAGTTAATTACTACATCTCACCAGATTCTATCAGAAATATTGAGTGATTTCAGTAGATCTTTTCTATGATTCTTTTATAAAGTAATGAAAGAACAGTGATTACAGTTTCAGATGAAGTGTCTGATACTGTTTAATATCTCAGGTTAATAGAACTCTCAGGAGATCATTCTATACAGTTATTCACAGTCTGAATAATCAGTTATATGTGAATCATGCATCTCTTGCATTATCTGAGTGTGTAAGAGTTCAGAGTGAGGAACTCAGTGTCATTTGTGAAATTGTAGAGTGTTATTATCATTGATTGAACATTCTGAGATGTCAGTTCTTACATATAATTCTGAGAGAAATCAGAATACTTCTTGTCATACTGCTTCAGTGAGTGCTTGAAGAAGTTCATCAGTTTAAGCTGCTATATGTCATAGCTCATCTAATGTAGATTCAGAAGAAGTTGAGATATCAGTGACAGTTCTAATCAGAGAAGCATGTATAGTGCTGTGAGCTGTTTCATCTTGATTAACTAGTATCTTCAGATTCAAGAGTCAGTGCTCTCAGTTCATTCAGTGAGTATCTGTTACATTGAATAGTATATCTTGCTCTTGTTATGAGAGGGCATCTGTCATCGAGTTCTGGCTGTCAGAATAATAGTGTATTGTAAAATGAAAGCAGCTTAAGAACTCAGATCATTACATCTATCATTCTGTGAGTTTATAGATAGTTGTGAAGTATTTGAGGTTTTTATGATCTGTGACTATCTCAAATTTGAAAACACTTCAGAGTTCAGAGTTTCATTCTTCTAAACAGTGTATGATCACAAGAAGTTCCTTATCATAGATCTTATAATTGCATTCAGTGAGACTCAGTTTCTTAGATATGAAGACACATGATTATAGAACATCTTCATTATCATATTACAATATCACTTCTTCTATCACATAGTCAGAGAAATCAGCTTTAACAACTATCTCACAATCAGAATTGAATGTTATCAGTAGAGAGATATTAATAAATATCTTCTTCATCTGTATAAATACAGCTTCAGTGTCTGCTGATCATTGAAATACTGTGTCTTTCTTAGTGAGTTCTGTAAGTGGTCTCACAATATCTGAGAAGTTCCATATAAATCACTGATAGAAGTTAGCAAATTCAATGAAACTTTGTACATCTTTCACAGTGCATGAGACCTCTCATTCAAGAATAGCAGAGACCTTCTCAGAATTCATTCAGATTCTCTTATCAGCTTCTATGATGAAATCTAAGTATTTAGTACTCTTGACTTTGAAATCACACTTGTCAATATCAATTGATAGTCCTGCTTCTTGTAGTTATTGTAATACTCTTTGTATATACTCTTGATATTTCTTTCTGAATTCATCAGTGAAGATGAGAATGTCATCTAGATAAGCAGATACAAATTCATCAAGAAAGTCTCAGAGTGCTCAGTTGATATACTTCTGAAATATACTGAGAGTATTGATCAGTTCAAAGAGTGTGACTACTCATTCAAAAAGATTATATTATATTTGAAATACTGTAAATCACTCATCTCCTTCAACAATGCAGATCTTATGAAATGCAGTGATGATATCTAACTTTATAAATCATTGAGCTTGTTCAATGTGAGCTAGAGTTTCATTGATAAGAGATAAAGAATAATAATCTTTCTTTATTAATCTGTTCAATTCTTGATAATTCATACAGAACTGAAGTTCTTCATCTGATTTCTTTGCAAAGAGAATAGAGACTGCAGTGAAAGAGTTGCTAATATGTATGAATTCTTTATTTAACAGATCATTAAGTGTCTTTTAAAGAAGAAGAAGTTCATCTTGAAATATGTTATAAAGAGAACCTCATGATGATTCAAGATTCTTATCATTCTTTTTCTCTAACTTGATACTGTGATTCACTTCACAACCTTGTAAGAGAGGTATATTTATAATATTATCTTGTTAAAAGATATCTAGATATTCATGATATTATTAAGAGAGTTTTGTATAAGAATCTGTTATTATAATATGAGATAACTTTTCTAGAGTCTTTTTGATATCAGCCAGACTGATGGAATAGATTGACACATGATTCTACTGTCAGTGAACTTGTCAGTGACTCTGTCAGTGACTCTGTCAGTGGTTTTAATAATGACTTCTTTTTCAGAGTATTTTGTAAGTGTTGACAGAGATCTGTGTAAGATTCATAGTCTTGTGAATATTATCTTTGTGAATTCTATCATTATTAGAGAATATCAAGCTTCTGTTTTAAGCATTCAGTAAGATATCTTATTCAGATAGTCAGATAAGTTCTAACATAAGATTATAATCAAGATTATTAACTTTATATGTGTAGATATCTTCATGTTGATATTCTCTCATATCTATGTTTAGTTTCATCATGTAACAGATACAAACATTCTTCAGATCATTAAATTCTGTGAAAAGTCAGAGTTTTGATAAAGAGATATGCTGAAGATTATAATATCTTACAACTGAAGATTTTATCATTGTATAGTAACATAGATCACTGTCTATCATGGCTTTTATATTATACATGTTATCAATCACAGTAGATACAAGAATCACATTCATTGTTATTTTCTCTTTAAATTATTATAATCTGATCTCTTCAAGCTTCTGTTTATGAATTTGAATAGAAGCTAATCTTTTTCCTGTTTCATTAGAACATTCTTATAGTTATCTTCTGAATCTTTCTTCACTGTAATATAGTTGACACAGACAGACACTGATTCATCTTTTAAATAAGAAGACATCAATCTTTCTCTTGATTGAGAAGATATAGAGGTTGATTAGCAGTTGAAAGTAATATACTCTGATCAGTTACAGTTGATGCACACTTCTTGTTAATGTTAATTAATGACTTCTTTGAAAGTGATCCCAGGAACTCAGAAGCCTGTTCAGATGATAAAGACTCTTGCTTATATATAGACATTTGAGTCTACTCAATTCATGATATCTGCATCATTGTTATTCTTCAGCACAAGTGTATAAGTCACTGAGATGTAATGTCTTCTATCACTGTTCTGTATACTCTTGAGCTTGATAAGATAGTCATTCAATATCTGAAGCTGTGTGCAGAAGTCTTTATAAGTCTGGTCTTTATCTACACTTATAAGAGTCTGTAAGAGTTTGAAAGTTAATGTCTTCTTAAGCATACTAATCTTCATTTGATTCTCTCAAGATTGATCTTCTGCTTCTAGAATTTTAATGTTGAAGTCAGGAATGAATATTATAAGAGAAGTGTTTCTCTGTCAGATACTCTGTAATCAATCTAATACTTTCTATTGTATAACAGTGTCTTAGAACAGAATATCAAGATATTTGATAATATTATCAGATGTTTGTAACACTGATTCACATGCTTTTATTTATGAATAAAACTTCTGTTTCATATGATTCTTCAATCATTTATTAATATATCAATCTTAATTGATTAGTGAACTGATAATATCTTCATCTACACTCAGTTTTACAAGCATTTCTATTCTTCATAATGAGTAGAGAGTGTGATTGAAAGTATTGAAATATGTAAGAGTATCTAAGTGTTCTTTCAGCACTTTTGTATTCAATTCTATAGATGTTGAAATTGTCTGAGTTTCTTATTATGATAATTGTTGAATCTCTTTATATTGATGTTATTGAGTTATATACATATCAGCTATTTATTACTGTTACAATTTCAACATTGCTTGAAGCTACTGTGATATTACTTCTATGCTTGTGTTCAAGAGTTCTCTCATATTATTGTTAGATATGATTATCAATTGTCAGATGTGTAATTGTATGAATATCTTATATATCTGAGTGTCAGAACTCTCAGGTCTTTTGCTGATATTCTCTTATAAGATCTTACTCTCTTTGTAAGATCTTGTTACAGAGTCAGAGTGACTGATGAGCAAGCTTCTATCTGAGAACTCAGTGTTTACCTTAACTGATTGTTTCTCTTTCTTATGTGTTGTTACATGTTCAGATATCTCTTGATA
Organism: Blastomyces gilchristii SLH14081; assembly: GCF_000003855.2. NCBI lineage: Eukaryota > Fungi > Ascomycota > Eurotiomycetes > Onygenales > Ajellomycetaceae > Blastomyces > Blastomyces gilchristii. The sequence goes on from NW_003101679.1 coordinate 3,248,282, forward strand.
AATAATTGTTTCTAATGAGGAGATGATGCATGAATAAACATTTTTCTAGTGTAAGAAGCCTACACTGAATAGATCAGTATTATATTGATAGGTCTTATATAACAAAGAGAAAAATGTTAGAGAAGGAAAGAAAGAGAAAGTACAAGAATCAGCGATTGAAGTGGATATTTATACACATATGCAGTGGCATACACAGTGGTGCTTCGGGGCGGAAGAATATACGCGCGTTCGTAGTAGCCGAGGATCGGCGATTGGAACATACACATTCGTGGCGGCCGAGGATCGGCGATCAGGAATGAGGCGGTAGGAATCTATGGAGTGTACGGAATAGTCTATATGATTGATCGGGCGCAGCCCGCCACACCTACACTGAATAGATCAGTATAATATATAGGTCTTATATAACAAAGTGAAAAATGTTAAAGAAGGAAAGAAAAGAGAGAAAGTGTGAAAATCAGTCATCAGAATGAATATTTATATATGTATGTGATGATGTACACAGTGAAGCTTCGGAGCGGAAGAATAGAAATTCTGTAGGTTTTCAGCTGAGAATCAGCAACCGAGAATCAGAGTGGTAGAAATCTGTGAAGTGTAACGGAATAGTCTATATAATTGATCAGGCGCAGCCCGTCACAAGTAGCTATTATCTTTTCTAAAATCTTTCTGAGACAGTTCAATAGAGATATTACTCTATATAACTTAGAAATTGAAGCTTTTCTATTAGGTTTTACAAGGATTACTTCAGTAGCTTCTCTTCAGCATTCAGAATGATAATCATTTTTCAAGAGATTGTAAAAGAGCTTAAAATATTCATTCTTCAAGTAAAATATGTATTTTGAATGATTAAGTGATTAATTAAATCAGGCCCTGCAGCAGTTTTAATTGAACTTAAGAAGATAGCTGACTCTAATTCATCTTATATAAGTTCAGACTATTCTTAGTAATTTTCATTAATATAGTTATAAAGTGATATATTCTTCTTCTGTAAATCTGAATCTGATAACTTTTAAAAGAGAATTCTCATAAAAGCTTAACATTTTTTCTCAAAAGAATTTACTGTATATGATTCATTCTGAAACTTATATTCTAAGACTGAAAGTTTTGCTACACTTCTTATTTTAGTATATTTGAATGCTTTAAAATCTTCTTTTTCTTATACTTCTTTAAGAAATTTGTTTCAGCAGTCTGTTTTAACTTGTTTAATATCTGAAAAATATTCATTTCTGACAGCTTTGAACTCTTTATCAGATATTACATTATTCTTTCAATCTCTTCTAGTAGTGACTAATTATTTTTTTTGAATGTGATATTCTCATTTCATCAAGATTTGAAATACTCAGAAGACTTTTTCTTTAAAATATTATCTCTAATACTTATTAGAATAATAGATGTAATGAGCTTTACTCTATTCTTAAGTATTTTATTTAAGATATCTTGACTGAGATTTCAATAGAGCTCACTCTGCTTTTCAGATTTTAATAGTTTTATACTTTCTTCAACTGCTTTTCAATCAGCTTCTTCATAGTTATGCTGATTAGAGAGAAGAGAATTTTCACTTATTTATTTTTCACTCAGTTTAATATTAAATTGAATAATCTCATGATCTGATTCTGATGTCTCATTTGAATCAATAAATCAGTTTATAAGTTTTTTTTCAATTAGATTTTATAACATGAAGATTAAATTTATAATAGATTTCTATTTTATATCTTTTCTAAAGAATGTTTGTTAATCAGACTTGTTAACTAGATCTATTGAATACTTAAAGATTCATTTAACTAGTTTATCTACTCTTACTACTCTTTCATATTCTGAATTCTATCAGAGATAATGTGCATTGAAATCTCCTGCAATTATAGAGTTTTTTAACAGAGTTATATTTAAAAATTCTGTATTAATTATTCAGATATTTTATTTTTCTTCAATAACTTTTCATTATAAATATTTATAAGTGGTATAGTATTAAACTCATTCTCTTTATCTATAATATCACTGACTAGAATATCAGAGTCAGACATGATATTAAATCTAAGATTAAATTAATATCTTAATGTCTTTCTTTCATAGATCACTTCTCTTGACTTTATCTTCAACTTTTGAGATAGAAAGCAGTAGTAACTTGAATAAGAAATGATGTATTTTTACTCAGCATCAAAATTCAGTTTCTGAAGAAGTATAAAATCAACTTTTTATTCAAATACAATTTAAAGATAATGTGGTTCGGAAGAACGTACGACCGCCGGATAATAACGCGGCCGCTTCCGAACATGCTTACGAATGTAAAGGGGCCATAGCGGCCACTAATTAATTTAGTATAACATATATAAGAAGCTGGCGTACACCTGTAATTGTATGCTGACTCAAGCAACCTTTGAATCACATCTGATAGCATGTCTAAAAACTGGTGAGAAGTACAGACTTCTTCAGAGTGTGATAATTCCATCTATGAAGTGATTCATAGTTATCATATCAGTGTGGTTTCAAAATGTCTCAAAAGATAGTGTATGAAGAGCAGTGAGTGAAAGAGTATCTGATTAATGCTGCTCTACTTGTTGAGGAAAAACTTCATACTCAGATGAATGCCATGTATGCAAATGAATGAGATGTAAGAAAAGAGAATGAGAGTGATGAACTAGATTCAAAGAAGTTTACTCTCTACTCAAAAGAAGAATAAAAAGAGAGATGATTATCATCAGAATTGTATGATAATAACAGGAAATCAGAAGTCATATTATAATATAATAATATAATGATATAATGATAGACATTATACAATTAATAAGAAATCACTGAAATGAATATCTTCTCTAGTCAATATGAATAACAACACTCTTCTCTGCTATCTGAACCAGAAGATATGCAGAACCTCTCAGAGAGTTTACTCAAAGCAGTAAGAAAAGTAGCTGAGATCACTGAAGTGAAATCAAAGCTCTGTATGTGTACAAGAATTCTAAATGAGATTGAGATCTTGTGTACACAGTGGCAGGCCGAGGCAGAAGTCAAACAACAATTGACATTCACTGTGAATTAAGTATTTACTATGAAGATTATTATTATTATTATTCTTCAATTATAGATGTATGCAGTCAGAGACTATGATATCTACCAGAGAATTAAAAGTTCTCAGGGTTTTTTCTATATCTATAAAGATAACTATCATACATTCACCAATTTCAGATATGCAAAATCAGAAAATTCCAGCTTAGAATACAAAAACTGTTTACAAATTGCAGTGTTTTAACATCTTCTGATACTTTGAAACCATTTGACAGTATCATGACAAAAGAAAAGAGAACACAGTCTTAAAGATAGACACATTAAACAGATAGATAGAAAAGAATAGAAAGGAAAAAATAAAGTAAAATAGAGAGAGACTGTAATGAAACAAATTCTCAAAAGATAGTATATAGCTGTTTTAACAGACTATATCTGATCAATTTCCTTCTCTTCATATTCAGATATTTCTGAATTCAGTCATTTCCTTGTAGCTGCTTGAGTTTCTGATAGAAAGTCTATTAAGTATTTAATTTCTGTCTCAGTTGAGAATAAGAATCTCATATTTAATTGATTTAGATTATACTTCTCTTTCAATCTGACTCTGAGACTATTGTATAATGCACAGTGTATTACAATATGCTCAGGATTCTCATTTGCATTGCAGAATGAGCATTCTATTGAATCAAATCTATCATCAAATCTTTGTATATAAGATTTGAAATAGCCATGTTCTAGTTTTAGCTGTATTATAGATGAGAATATTTTCTTTTTACATTTAGTTGAACAAGATTTTCACTTGGATTTTGTTTTAAATCTTGAATAATGTATACTCTTCTTTTGTTTCTGCTAGCTTTCATTTCACTTGTTAAAACAAGATTCTTTTATTTTTCTCTTTATAAAAGATCAGGACACAATTTTTTGAATAGATCTGCTTAGTTCTGAACCTTTTTTTGCAGCTGAATCAGTTAATTCATTGCCATGAATATTCATATGAGCAGGAACTCAGTGCAGATGAATTATCAGCTTTGATATTCTTCTCTTTTGAATTTTTAAAACAGAGTTTAAGATCAGTTCAAGATTCATTTGATCATTATGAATCTGACTATTTCTAAGTCTTTTTAAAGCAGCTTAACTATCAGAGAATATTCATGCCTCTTTCAAACTATTTTCTCTTTTATGAGATTTTATTTCAATAAGTTTGAAAGCTTTCACTATTATAAATAGTTCAGTGTCAAAGACTTCAGATTCACATCCTAGATTTCAGAAATATGAGATACAATTAATATTATCTTCAGTATAAGCAATGCCTGCGCCTAATCTATTCAAATTCTCGTTTTTTGAGCCATCTGAATAAATCAGAATAGAGTCTTTTATATTGATTGTAGAAATTCTTCTCAAATGCTGTTCATATTCTTTCTCTTTAGATAGTTCACTTATTTGTAAGTCTATAAGAGATTCAAGCTTTTCTCTCCAGAGAGATAACTTCTCATGATTAACTTTTTCAACATTTAAAATTTACTATGAAGAGCTTCACTGACATAATCATTATCATTAATAAGAATAGAGAAAACCAGGTTGTAGATCTGCAGTGAGAGATTGAATGTTTATACAGACAGATAACTGTGTCAAATCTGAAAATCTTATCATGATTGTTCATAATCTCATCAGAAGTGTACACATCATCTGAGACTGCTATGCAGGATGAGAATTCAAGTATGAATTATATCAAGCCCGACAATCTGTCAGAGTCATTAAGCTTCAATGATAACTGAAAAAATAATGCTGTAATCAGCTGACTAAGTCAGATACAATCATATTATCAGATTGAATGTGAACTTACAGACAGACAGTCAATGAAATTTCAACAAGTCTTAAGATCTGTCATGTTTCTACATGAAAAAGCAAAGTCATTATGAATGACTGATGAAAAGATGAATCTTGCAGACTCAGAGTGATATTCATTTCCATGAACATAGAATGAGTTTTTCAAATGAATCTTGCACAACTTTGAGAAAGTGAATATATAAGACAAGTGTTATGAATACTTCACTGAGTGTAGATAAGTGAGTGATCTTACATCATACTTCATATACTTCAGTTTATACTATCTCATGTTGAATGAAGAGCTTTTAATATCTTTCTGTTTACAGATCTTCATTTATGATCTTACACCTGAGTTGAGAGCAGAATGGAAATACTTAATCTTGTAATCAGATATAGTGAAAGAAGTATACAATATTCTCATTATATGAGAATAAGTAAGTTAATTGTGACAGAAAATACTGCAATTGAGTATATCTCAGTAGAGAACAGATAATCAGACTTCTATAATACAAGTTATACATCTAAATATGATGAATCTAGATCTGAATGCTATTACTAAAGCACTAAATTCTCTGAAAAAGAAATTCTCTGAGTGAAAATCTTGATATTATGAGTATCAAGCTTGCTTTAACTGCAGATGTCAAAGTCATGATGCAAAAGACTACACACAGCATACACAGTCAAGAGAAGTAAGAGAGTTAAAAAACTAGCAGAATCAGTGAGCTCAGAGACACTCACTAATATTCTATAAAAAGTCTTATTATTATTATTATTCTTCAATTATAGATGTATACAGTCAGAGACTATGACATCTACCTGAGAACCTTTAGTTCTCAGAGTTTTTCCTATATCTATAGAGTCAACTATTATACATTTATCAATTTCAGACATGCAAAATCAGAAAATTCCAGCTCAGAATACAAAAACTGTTTACAAATTGCAGTATTTCAACACCTTCTGATACTTTGAAATCATTTGAAAATATTATGACAAAGGAAAAGAGAATATAGTCTTAAAGATAGACACATTAAAGAGATAGATAGAAAAGAACAGAAAGAAACAAGTACAGTAAAGAGAGACTATAACAAAATAAAATTATTAAAAGAGAGTGTATAGCTGTTTTAACAGACTATATCTAATCAATTTCTGTCTCTTCATATTCAGATACTTCTGAATTCAGTCATTTTCTCATAGCTGCTTGAGTTTCTGATAGAAAGTCTATTAAGTATTTAATTCCTGTCTCAGTTGAGAATAAGAACCTCATATTTAATTGATTTAAATCATACTTCTTCTTTAATCTGACTCTGAGACTATTATATAATGCACAATGTATTACAATATACTCAGGATTTTCATTCACATTGCAGAATGAGCACTCTGTTGAATCAAATCTATCATCAAATCTTTGTATATAGGATTTGAAATAACCATGTCCTAGTTTTAGCTGAATTATGAATGAGAATATTTTCTTTTTACATTTAATTGAACAAGATTTTCACTTTGATTTTGTCTCAAATCTTGAATAATGTATGCTCTTCTTTTGTTTCTGCCAGCTTTCATTTCACTTGTTTAAACAAGATTCTTTTATCTTTCTCTTTATGAAAGACCAGGACACTGTTTTTTGAATAGATCTGTTTAATTCGGAACTCTTTTTTGCAGCTGAATCAGCCAATTCATTACTATGAATATTCATATGAGCAGGAACTCAATGCAGATGAATTATCAGTTTTGATATTCTTCTCTTTTGAATTTTCAAAACAGAGTTTAAAATCAGTTCAAGATTCATTTGATCATTATGAATCTGACTATTTCTAAGTCCTTTTAAAGCAGCTTGACTATCAGAGAATATTCATGTCTCTTTCAAACTATTTCCTCTTTTATATCATTTTATTTCAATGAGTTTGAAAGCTTTCACTATTGCAAATAGTTCAGCATCAAAGACTTTATATTCACAGCCTAAATTCCAGAAATCTGAGATAAAATTGATATTATCTTCAGTATAAGCAATGTCTGCATCTAATCTATTCAAATTCTCATTTTTTGAGTCATCTGAGTAAATCAGAATAGAGTCTTTTATATTGATTGTAGAGATCTTCTTCAAATACTGTTCATATTCTCTCTCTTTAGATAGTTCACTTATTTGTAAGTCTATGAGAGATTCCAGCTTTTCTCTTCAGAGAGATATCTTCTCATGATCAATTTTCTCAACATTTAATGAAGAAAATTGATTCTTAATAAGTGAATATAGTCTATACAGTTGAGAGAGCATTTTCTTTAAAGCATTATTCTCATTTCAATCAAGAAATCTATTTCAATTCAGTTCATTGTCTGAGTTAACTGATGAAAATGAAGAAGATACTCTTTCTCTGATTATATGATTTGAGCTTATCTTCATGACTCTCAGAGCATAGTTTGTACAGGCCTTTTCAAATTGAATAGCAGGAGATGAAATTGAAGCTTCAATTTTCATTGCTTTAATAGAAGATGATTTGAATACTCTCAGAATTCTTCTTAAAGCTCTGTTTTATAGACTTTGAAAGAGTTCAGTGAAGTTATCTTGATTGTTTCATCAAACTTGAACTTCATAATCAGCTACTGAGATAATACAGGCTATGTATAACTGTCTCATAGTCTGAAAGAATAGATCTCTCTCAGTATTTAATAGTCTGATTATACTATTCAGTAGTCTCTCTGTCTTGATAATTCTTTGTTGAATATAATATTTAAAATTCAACTTGGAGTTTAATCATACTCCTAGTCATTTGACATTTAAACTGGGTTTAATCTCTTTATTCAAAAGAGTTAGACTTAGTTCTTTCTCATTAAATCTGGGAAAAAAGTGAATTAACTCTGTTTTATTCATATTAAATTGAATTAGATTGATATCTGTTCTAACAAAGATTTTCTTTACTGCTTTCTCAATCACTTCTAAATTCTCTTTAATTGTCTTTGAACTGTAGAGTAGATCAATATCATCTATATAACTTGAAGATCTCACTATTTTCATCTCTCTATTCTTGAATAGATATGCAGTGTATATTGTAAATAAAACAGATAAGATTGAAGATTCTTGTGATACTTCTATTTTTATCTCAGTTTTATCTTGTTTTCTTCCATCAAAGAATAGTTGTATAATTCATTTACACATGAAATAATTAACTCATTTTATTAGAGAAAGTGACAGTTTTAACATCTTCAAAGTTTGAATCATCTTAGACTTTGAAACATGATCAAATGCATCTTTTATATCAATAAAAACAGCAGTTGAGACCAGGCCTTCATGCTTTGCTACTTAAATATCATGAATAACTGAGAGAACAGTGTCAATTGCAGAAAATTGTTTTCTATCTCTCATTTATTCATTAAATAGAAGAGAATCACTAATAGAGCTTATAAAAGATAATCTAGTAGTTATTATCTTTTCTAGAACTTTTCTCAAACAGTTCAACAGAGATATTACTTCATATAACTTAAGAATTAAAGCTTTTCTATTAGATTTTGCAAGCATTACTTCAGTAGCTTCTCTCCAGTATTCAGAATGATAACTATTTTTTAAGAGATTGAAAAAGAGCTCAAAATATTCATTCTTCAAGTAGGAATATATGTTTTAAATAATTAAATGATTAATTGAATCAGGCCCTGCCGCAGTTTTAATTGAACTTGAAAATATTGCTGACTCTAGTTTATCACATGTAATCTCAGGCCATTCCCAGTTATTTTCATCAATATATTCATGAAATGACATATTCTCCTCTTCTAAATGTGATGAGTTTTAAAAGAGAATTCTCATAAAAGCTTGACATTTTTTCTCAAAAGAGTTTGCTGTATACAATTCATCCTGAAATTCTTATTCTAAGATTGAAAGCTTTGCTACACTTCTTGTTTTAGTATAGTTAAAGGCTTTAAAAACTTCTTTTTCTTATGCTTCTTCAAGAAATTTGTTCCAGCAATCTGTTTTGGCTTTTTTAATATCTGAAAAATATTCATTTTAAATAGCTATGAACTCTTCATCAGATATTAAGTTATTCTTTTAATCTCTCTTAGCAGTGACTAATTACTTTTCTTTAGAAGTGATATTCTCATTTCATCAAGGTTTGAAATACTCAGAAGACTTTTTCTTTGAAATTGTTTCTTCAATACTTGTTAGAAGAATAGATGTAATCAGCTTTACTCTATTCTCAAGCATTTCATTTGAGATATCTTGATTTTGATTTCAATAGAGCTCACTCTATCTTTCAGATTTCAGCTGTTTGACTCTTTCTTCAACTGCTTTTCAATCAGCTTTTTCAAAGTTATACTGATTAGAGAGAAGAGGATTTTCACTTCTTTATTTTTCACTCAGTTTAATATCAAATTGAATGATCTCATGATCTGATTCTGAGGTTTCATTTGAATCAATAAATCAGTTTATAAGTCTTTTTTCAATTAGATTTTATAACATGAAAGTTAGATCTATAATAGATTTCTGTTTCATGTCTTTTCTAAAGAATGTTTGTTAATCAGACTTGTTAACTAAATCTATTGAATACTTAAAAGTTTATTCAATCAGTTTATCTACTCTTACTGCTCTTGTGCACTCTGAGTTTCATCAGAGATGATGTGCATTGAAGTCTTCTGCAATTATAGAGTTTTTTAAGAGAGTTATATTCAAAAATTCTCTATTAATTATTCAGATATTGTTGTTTTCTTTCAATGACTTTTCATTATAGATATTTATAAGTTGAATAGTATCAAACTCATTCTCTCTATCTATAATATCACTCACTTGAATATCAGAGTCAGATATGATATCAAATCTCAAATTAAATTGATATCTTGATCTTTTTCTCTCATAGATCACTACTCTTGATTTTATCTCAGATTTTTCAGAAAGAAAGCAGTAATAGCTTGAATGAGAAATGATGTACTTTTACTCAGTATCAAAGTTTGATTCTTGAAGAAGTACAAAGTCAACTTTTTGTTCAAATATAATCTGAAGATAAGAATAAATACAATTTAAGTTTCTATTCACATTACTTTGAATAAATGTGATTTTTGAAGAGTTTTTAAACTTTTTTTGGTATTTTTGTTGTATATTCATACTAAAAGAGAGTAGAGATAGAGTAGAATCTAATCTCTATCATCAGATAGTAGATTATAACTATTTTGAAAAGTAGGAATCTTAACTGCTTGCATTATATCTAGTTTATTATCAGAGTCATTTCTCAATTCTCTAATCTTAACAGAAGTTTGAGAATTCAAATTCTGTTTACACTTAGCTGAAGAATTGAAGTTTGAAGATCTAGATAGTTGAGAATTTCTTCTTTTTGAGCTTGCAGTTGCAGATTTACTAGCTTGACTTTTCTCTTCAGTTTTAGATTCATTTTAAGCTTCATCTTTTCTTCAGTTCTTCTGAGTTCTTGAAGCAAATACACATTCTTTTGAGCTAGATGCATGTTTTTCTTTGCAATTGAAGCACTTAAGCAGAGTATGTTGACATATTTCATCTCTTTTTAAGTATGTTTCACATTTATGCTCACTAGTTTTATAATCTCTAGTATAGAATGTGCATTTTGAGTCTCTGAAACAAGAGATTACAAAGTGTTCATATCTTTGACAGTTTGAACACTGTGTTTGAGCTTTGAGATTCATTCTTGAGTCTTTGTATTCATGAACTCTCATTTTCAAACCTGTTACTCTTACTTCAGAGATTCTTGATTGTTCAAGTGTCTTTGTATATACTAGAATAGAGACATTTCTTCTACTCTGTCTGAACTCAATTGAATTAAGTCATACAGACTCTTTTCTCAGTTGAATAGAATTGTATTCTTTCAATTCATTTTTGAGAAGCAGCATTCCTTTCTCACAGTCAAAGATTTCAACTGAAATATCATGAAGAATGAATTTATCTCACTTTTCATCTCTCTCAGATAGAATTGTTGTGTTTAACAGAGATTCTACTGCTGATTTTCAGAGATTCTCATTCTGAATAAGAAATTCTGCACTGAATTTAGACATTGTGATCAGAATGATGAAGTTTTCAAAGAAGAATGACTCAATTGAAGCTATAACTGGTTTTTGAACTTCAATATCAGTTATTAACTGAGAAAAGAACTGCTGATTGATTTCATTTCTAATTCAGAAAATGAGATTTGAGTTTATCTTATTTCTCTGCAAGATGTCCTGATTTAAGACTTTGAGAATAAGTCTTGTATTTCTGAAGATTTGAAGATTTTTTTCTTTTTGCATTTTTTTTCTCACTCTTCTATCAATAGAAGTATGAGCAGTATTCTTCTCAGTTTTCTCAGAATTTTGAGCAGATTGTGAGACAGCAGATTTAGAGACAGCAGGTTTAAAGATAGCAGATTCAGCTGCTTAAGCATATGTTTTCTTCTGATTTAAAGAAGAAGAAGAAGAAGAAGTAGAAAAGAAAGAAGTGCAAAGTAAAGAGTCAGTGATTGTATTAGAAATTTTCAAAGTTTTTAGAACTGTGTTTGAAATTCCAAGTTTGAACTTGATCACTTTCTGTAGTTGTCTAGTCTGAGTATGAAGAATTAACAGAACTTCTTTATTCATCTCACTCAGACACTCCTTTTCAAGAATTTTACTTACTTTTTCAAGTTCCTTTATTTCAAGAACTTGTTGTTTCTCTATTTCTTCTTTCTTTCTTCTCTTCAGAATTTCAATCTCAGAAATAGTATTTGAGAAAGCATCTTTTTTCACATCAACTGAGTGTACTTTTGAACTCATTGTTCTTACTCAATGAAAAGTTGGTCAGACTGATTCAATTGAGATATTTATTAAACTCTTTTGAATTGAAAAGTTGATCAGACTGTTTCAATTAAGAGATTTCTAAGTCTGTTTTCAATTGAAAAGTTGGTCAGACTGTTTCAAAAGAAGAATAAAAGACTTTTGTGTATAAAACACCTGATTTTTTTCATACTAGTTCAGTAACTAGGTTAGATTTTTAAAGAGAATCTAATAAACTAAAATTGATTTTTAAGATAAATCAATAAAATCTTTACAAACTCTTTCTTGAGATACAGTGAGGAAAAGTATGATATCAATTGATAATAAATCAGATGATATGACAGTTTTTGAGAGAAAAACTGATAAAAAATAAATCAATTTTTTGCAGAGAAATTGATTAAAACTATTCAATTTTATTCTAAATTATTCAATTCTTTTCACACAACAAGTGTGCAACTCAAATCAGTTAATAAAGAGTGTAAAAAAGAATTAAGTATTAATGAAAGCTCTTCAGTCACTGAAAAAGTAATTCTTACTTAAAAGAATGTGAAATTATGATAGAAAACAACTCTGTGTTTAATTCTTTGTAAGAATATTGTATAAAACCCAGAGAAAAACACCTTACTTTTTCAAGAGAAGTAAAAAACTATTTCTAAGATCTTTTTTTTTTTTTTTGCAATAACTGCTGCAGAAGAATGAGATAGAAACTGCTAAGATATGCACTACTGTATACTCTTTATCAACACTTTCTCTCTTCAGAGTCTTGATATTATAGAGAATATAAGTCTGTTTCTATATAATAATATAAATATTGTCAGCAGGATGTAGAGGAACTGGTTATTTATATCTCAAAATAGAAGACTTTGTCAATGATTATATCAATACAGAGTTAATTCTCAAATTCAATAGAAACCTAGTGTTGCTGTTCTCAATTCCTTGCAGAATCTATTGAATATTGAGATATTAAAACTAGATTTAATATATCTCACTGTGCAGGGATTCAAGGCTCAGTCAGATCTTGAGATATACTGAATTTATAGTTGTTAATGTGCTGTTGACTTGTTCTGTTGACTCATTGTCTGCTGATTATGTATCAAATACTGTTACTGAGGTATCTTTTTGTATTATTCTGCCGGGGATGAGCCAGATTGAGAGGAGTAGTACAAGAGTGAGACTTAGTGTTGATAGACTGACTGTGTGACCGCGTCTGAGACCAGGACCAGAATTTTTGATAGTTTCATTATCAATTCAACTGATCCCATTACACAGTTTTAACATTAGATAGTAGTCTCATACTGTCTCAGTGAGACTTACTGTTTACTCTTATCACATTTTTTAAATGAGATCATAATTTTCACTTCTCAATTTAAATTATTTTTATTACTTTAAATGACTTTAAATCTCATTTGAGCATTATCAAAAAGTGTTACTTTTTAAAAAATTAAAAATAGTCTAAAAAAAACCTTAAAATGTCTAAAAATAGTAACTTTATGTCAAGAATGGAACTAAATGAGATCAAATGAGACCACTTTCTTATTTTTTTCAAGTCATGATTTCATTTTAAGATCTGATATATAGTCACTTTGCATGTTTTTTTAATGATTAGTCTCAGCGGGATTCACATCAAGAAATGTATGAGACCAGACCAAATGAGACCAAACATGAAATTCATAGTCCCGGCGGCCAGTCTAGGTGTTGATGTCTAGATACACTGAAGACAGACCGCGGAGGTTGCACTTTAAAAGTGTCTGTTGGTTATGTGCTTGATATTATCGCCGAGGTATCTTTTTGTATTTTTCTGCTGGGGATGGGCCAGATTGGGAAGGGCGGTACGAGGGTGAGACTTGGCGTTGGTGTTTTGGAACATCAAAGATGGACAGGGTTTTCGCGGAGGTCACTCCTCAGATATCTCCACAATTACAGATCAGGGATCTTCCAAAATCGAGAAGATTGGTGCATATGGCTAGGTCTCTTCACCTTACAATTTGTATGGCAATTTGGCCCGGGGTTGTGGTGTGGTAGGGGAGAACGGGGGATAATCCCACACAGGAGTTTCGAACAACGTCTGGTTCACATTTGGCTGGATAACTCCACCACCACACGGGCTATGCGGTCGGCGATGGAGTCAAAATGCTCGTATGATCGAGGGCTTTTCGATGGATCTATCGGCGGGTTCTTATTCGAAAAATCGAGCGAGTTCGTGGTGGAGCGGTTGAATATGAAAAGTCTTCAAAGTGAAAGAGATGTTCATATTAGATGATTCTCTGAAGTCTGTGAATATCAAGAGAAAGCAGGCTTCTGACTGAGACACAGGTGAGGATGAAGCAGATACTCATCTCAATGCCTTGAGACTTGAAATGTTAATATGTAGAGAGCACTTGAATAAGAATTGAGAGATGACTGTAAAAGTATTAGTGAATATAGAAGCTTCTACATAATATATTGATAATTATATAATCTGAAGATTAAAAGAGATCTGCTGAGTGAAGAATCTCTGATGTATAAGATTGTCTGATAACTGATATTTAGTATCATCTGTAAGACTAAGAGTTCTCTTACACTTCAGAGAATGATCTTGCTATTTTTAAGTATGACAGCTGCAGAATGTGAAATACAATCTTATTCTCAGACTCAATTAGTTTCAAAGATTCAATCTGCAGATTTAATGATGTACATGTCATATGTGATTAACTGATAGGAAGAAAACACTTCATACAATTCTATTAACTGATATGAGAAGAACATTTCATATCTCTGATATAGAAGAGTTAAATCTGCTTATATATTAATAAGTAAAGAGAATGATTTGTAAGACCTCATCTGAAAGTATTCTGTATGTTATACAGGACTCAGAAGCAGAGAAAACTCAGATAAAGAATATACAGAAGAATAAGTGTATGAAGAAACTTCTGAAGAAGTATGAGAAGATCTTCTGAACAGATCTTTCACTGAAATTGTCTTCAGAACAAGGATTTGTATATGAGATTGACACAGAGAATGTGAAATCAGTTAATTAAAATGTGTACCCTCTGTTGTAAATACACCTTGAAGAACAGAAGTATCAGATGACAGATCTTCTAGAATATGATCTCATATAATTCTTATCAAGCACATGAGGCTTCTCAGTTCTATTCATGAAAAAGGCAGATGAACAGTGATAAATATGTATTGATTATCAAGCACTTAACAAGCTTATGATTAAGAATAGATACTCATTACTATGAATTCAACAACAGTTGAATACAGTTGAAAATGTCTGATATCTATCAAAGATTGATCTTCTCTCAGAATATTGACAGATTTGTGTAGATGAAGTGTCAGTACTGTGAACTGTATTTAATATATAATGAAAGAAGTTTGAATTTCTGATAATGTCATTCAGTCTGACAAATGTGCCTGTCATCTTTTAAATAATAATAAATACAATTCTTCATAAACAGAATAGAATCTCATACCTTATATATCTGAATGATATTCTAGTCTTCTCAAACTTATACAATGAACATCTGAAGTATTTTGATGAAGTGCTTATAACTCTGACAGAGTATAAGCTCTATATTAAATCAACAAAGTATGTGTTTGAAATAGAAGAGTTAAAGTTCATAGAATATGTAGTGAGTAATGACTGTATACACCTCATTCTGAAGAAATTGAATATCATAGTGAATTGACTGCAGCTGAGAAACATATATTATGTATAATAGTTTCTTACATTAATCTCATATTACTGCAGATTTATCAAGGATTTTGTATGAATATCTGCATCACTCTCAGATCTCTTAAGAGAAACAGATGCAAATCTGTGAAAAAACAAGTTTTATTCAATTATCTGAAATGCTGTGTGTGAAGAGATCTTTCTCACACTGAGAAAATGTATAATAATATTTTGAGTACTTATTCAATCAGATTGTGATAAACCTTTCTACATTGAGATGAATGCATCTGAATAAGCTATTAAAGACATTCTTCTACAGATGAGTAAGAATAGCAAGCTGTATCTGATAATATGCAACAGTAGAAAACTATCAGATGCTGAGCTCAATTATTCAGTGTATGAAAAGAAATTGTTAGTGATCAAGCATGTGCTGATGTTATGAGATAGATGTATTAATAATAAGTATATGATAACAGTGATTATGAATCATGAAAGCCTTGTCTATTTATAATTAATAATGAAATCTTTTAAATGTTTAGTATGTTGAATCTCAGAGTTTCAAGTGTATAATCTTCATATTAAATACTGAAAGAGATCAGATACTGTGATATCTGATGCAATCAGTTACAGACCTGATTTCATGAGTGAGAGTTCTGTGAATCAGATATAAGAAAAGTTCACATTAAATGCACTGAGAAAATACAAGAAATCAGAATAAGTGAATGCAATGATCTCTTACTTGAAGAATAGTAAAGTGTCAGAAAATAAGCATCTTATGAAAGTGATAGAAGATATGCTTCTGAACTTCAAGCTGAGAAAATTGAAAAATAATGTTATATTTTATCATGATCTAGAATATGCAGAAGTTCTCTATCTGAAACACTTATTTAAATATGACTTAATGACTTACATGCACAAGGAATTCAGTCACTTAGAAAGTTCTGAACTTAAGAGTGTACTCAAATCAAGAGTGTACTGGTCAAGCATGACTGAGAACATTCAGATATACACTCACAAGTGTCTGAATTATCAGGTCATGAAAGAATCTAAGAAAGGGTTAGAATATAAGAAAGTATAACATCAGATAAAATGTACAATACAATCATTTAAATAATGAGAGATGAATTTCATAGACATATTTAGACTGACCATGTGACCGTGTCTGAGACCAGGACCAGATTTTTTGATAGTTTCATTACCAATTTGACCGATCCCATTACACGGTTTTAACATTAGATAGTAGTTTCATACTGTCTCAGTGAGACTTACTGTCTACTCTTATCACATTTTCCAAATGAGATCATGATTTCCACTTCTCAATTTAAATTATTTTTATTACTTTAAATGACTTTAAATCTCATATGAGCATTATCAAAAAGTGTTACTTTTTAAAAAATTAAAAATAGTCTAAAAAAACCTAAAAATGTCTAAAAATAGTAACTTTATGTCAAGAATGAGACTAAATGAGATCAAATGAAACCACTTTCTCATTTTTTTCAAGTCATGGTTTCATTTTAAGATCTCATATATGATCACTTTGCATGTTTTTTTAATGACTAGTCGCAGCAGAATTCATGCCAAGAAATGTATGAGATCAGATCAAATAAGATCAAATGTGAAATTCATGATCCCGGCGGCCAGTCTAGACATATTACTGTGAATATCAAATGAAAATTATTGAATAATCACTGCTATTGACTACACTACTGACGGATCAGTTGTGAAAGCAGTTTCAGAGATAATAGAGAAGATGATGACAAAGTTTCTATATAATGAGATCTATATCAACTATGAAATGCCATGTGAGATTCTAACTAATAATGATATGAACCTTGTAGAAGAAGCAGTGAGGCATTTCATGAGCCAGTTATAGACAAGATATTGTAGAACAATATCATATCATCTGCAGATGAACAGAAAGATGAAATACTTGAATAAAATCCTGAACAACATGCTGATGAAATATCTAGTGAACAAGTCTATAAGATTATGAAATGAATATCTCAGTCAGGTGCTATTAACTACATGAATTCAGCAGCATGCAGTCTTCAAGCATTCATCATTCTATCTGTTGTATGAATTGCATCCATGCATCTCAGAGAATGCTTTGGAAAAGATGAGAAAGAAAACAGTGATTGCAGACACAGCAGAAACAACAGTTGCAAATGCAACAGTCACAGACACAATAGTTGCAGACACAACAGTCACAGACATGAAATCAAGATTGAAAGAGATCAGCCATGCATGCACAAAAGCTAATGAGTTACTCCTGAACTGAGCAATTCAATTGAAAAGAATATAAGACTCACTAGTTAAGAAATTAAGTCTCAAGATGAGAATATAAGTTCTTGTATATAATAAGAGTTCTGAGAAGTTTTAATCTAGATGATTTAAGTTATATAAAATACTCAAATCACATTCTCTGAAACATACACATTGAAAGAATCAGAGAAATAAGTCTTATACAACTTGATAAATAATTCATATCTTATAAAGACAAAGATACAAGATCTGAGCAGATTATAATTATTCATAGCACTATTATCAGTGTTGAAAAATGTAATTCAAAGATTGCTTGAGCCAGCGTAGGATTACAGGTGTACGCCGGCTTCTTATATACTGTACACTAAATTAATTGATGGCTGCTATGACCTCTTTACATTTGTAAGCAAGTTCAGAAGCGGCTGTGTTATCATTCAGCAGTCATATGTTCTTTCAAATCACATTCTCTCTCATCAGATTCGGCCACACTCATGTGACTATGATGTATGCTCTAGCTTCATGTGAATTAGTGTGTCACTAGTGTTCACAATTGTGTGATCTATTCCTGATTTGACTAGTATTCTGTGTACACTCTCACAAAGAAACTTTCACTATATTATATCACTTATTTACTAACTTTTCTCATTCTTTAATTATCTTCTTCATCATTGTCATCATTGAATATTATCATCTCATTTAAGATTTCTGCTTCTTCTTCTATTCAACATCTTCTATCTGTTATTCATCTATCACATTGTACATGTTTCTGATAATGACTCTCTGTTTTCACAACAAGTGTTCTTGTAGTACTCATACTAAGCAGTTCATTAGTAGTAAGTGTAATATGTTGTAAAATATAATCAGGACTTGTTTTCTTCTAATAATCACTAGAATGTATTATTATAAATGACACATCTTCTTCATCTTCTTATACACTCTTGATCTTCTTTTTCTAGTGAGTATCTAAGCATGTTTT
This sequence comes from Blastomyces gilchristii SLH14081, assembly GCF_000003855.2. Lineage (NCBI taxonomy): Eukaryota > Fungi > Ascomycota > Eurotiomycetes > Onygenales > Ajellomycetaceae > Blastomyces > Blastomyces gilchristii. The sequence goes on from NW_003101679.1 coordinate 3,266,725, forward strand.
ATATGAACACAGATGCTGATATTTTATTTTGATTTGCATAGAATCTTCACATATTGACAGATTTACATCTGCTGATGATAGTGAATACCTCAATGTTGAATTATTGATTGAAAACTTGAAGAATGTGATAATGAAGAAATTACTCATGTTATATATAACTAAGTCTCTCATATTCTCTTCTACTCTCTCTGTTCCTTTCTCTGCTACTTCTCTTCAATCTCTTACACCTGTCTCTGTGTCTGATTCTCTAACTCTCACTATCTCTGTTTTCATGACTCTCACTTCTGCTACTTCTGCTCTCTCTGCTTCTATCATCTCTGCTTTCATTATCAGCTCTCTCTATTTCAAGAAGATATTGCATAGACTTAATGAATCACATTTCTCAGTGTGTACACTTCTGCTCTTCTTACTGACTTCTAAAATAATTTATTGTATAAAAACTGTGTATGATATGACTATCTGAAGCTCAGTTGTAAACACTGATTATTAGATTCATTTTAAATATTTGTGATAAGATAATTGTTTATTTATATCAGAGAATCACTTCTCTCTTTAACAGTATCAAGATTATAAGTCTTTTCTTTTTTCATCTTTTCTTTCTAATACTGATTTTCTTATTCTTTAGAGAAAATCATTATGAATTTTGTTATGCATGAAGTCATGATATTCACAGATATTAAGAAACTTTTTATAACTGTTAAATTCAATATTGCAGGTACATCTACTCTGATAAATATCTTTGAAATGATTAACTCATATCAGTCTATTCTCTGATATTTATTATCTGACTTCATAATGCAGATGAAGAATATCTGTGTTTTCAGAAACAGGAACATGAATATCATACTCTTTTACACCTGTGAATGTGAGACTCATACACCTTATCTGAGATGTTATTGTGAAAATAAGCTGTTTATACACTGTGTTCTGCTTTCTGCATTCTCTTATGTCTCTCTCTCTCTTTCTGAGAAGTCTGATGCATGTTGTAATTGTGTGTATAACTCTAAGACCAGCAGGTGTTCATTTACTAACTGTTTTTATCTCTGATTTTGCAGTTCTTATATACTAATAATGATACTTAGTTACTCTGATGCCAGAGATCATTCTAATTGAAGATGACTACACTGCTGAGACTACTCTCTTCTATTCTTAAGCTTCTTCTGTTACTTTCTCTCTCTCTTCTGCAGAGAAGGTTATACACACACTGAGTTATAAATGTTCAACTCTGAGTAACTTCTGCTATCATTTGTCTGATTCTGTGCTCTCTTCTTCTTTCATTTCTTTCATCTCTGTTCTTTCTGTCTTGACTTCTGATTCTGTGAGTTCTGTGCTCTTCTTCAATTTTTCTATGTGTATATGTATACATTTCTATATTGACATTTCAGTCAATCTTGTAATCAATGACATTAATGTTTAATACAGAGCAGTAGAGAAATCATAGACATATGTAGTATTATTATAAGAGTGACTTACAGTTCTTGAATCTCTTGCAGATCTCAAGTTTTAAGATTTTCTTTATTTTTAGTGTTTTTCAGGTGATGTAATGTTGGAAATAGATTAAACATATGATGTATGAAAATGAATAAAGTATGTATAATAATATTTATCTTTTACAGCTGACTCTTACAGTTGATGATTAATTCATTATCTCTTTTCTTTTCTTACACTTTTTCTTTGTCTACTAGTCACTACTCTTATATAATCTTTATATGATACAGTGTTCATTGACTAGGTTCAGTAGCTTTCATCTCTTATAATTCTGTCTCATGCATTATACTGTCTCTCTTCACCTGCTCAGACTACTACAGTGAACAGCTTATTAAAACTAATCTTATCTGATCTCTGAGTGTTCTCAGAGAGTGAGATGACTTGATTTCATGCATCTGTGAATATTTCAGATGCTTCATCCTCTGTTATCTCTGTAATTGAACTGATATATGTGGTTCGGAAGAACGTACGACCGTCGGATAAGAACGCGGCCGCTTCCGAACTTGCTTACGAATGTAAAGGGGCCATAGCGGCCACTAATTAATTTAGCATACAATATATAAGAAGCCGGCGTACGCCTGTAATCGTATGCTGGCTCAAGCAACCTTTGCATCACATCTGATAGCATGTCTAAAAACCAGTGAGAAGTGCAGGCTTCTTCAGAGTATGATAATTCTGTCTATGAAGCAATTTGTAGTTATCATGTCAGTGTGGTCCTAGAACATCTCAAAAGATAGTGTACAAAGAGCAGTGAGTAGAAGAGCATCTGATTAATGCTGCTTCACTTGTTAAGAGAAAACTTCACATTAAGGTGAATGCCATGTATGTGAACAGATGAGATGTGAGAAAGAGAATGAGAGCAGTGAATCAGATTCAAAGAAGTCTGCTCTCTACTCAAAAGAAGAATAAAAAGAGAGAATGACTATCATCAGAGTCATACAATGATAACAGAAATCATATAACAATATAGTGATATAATAATAGACATTGTTATTATTATTATTATTATTATTCTTCAATTATAGATGTATGCAGTCAGAGACTATAACATCTACCTGAGAACTTTTAGTTCTCAGAGTTTTTCCTATATCTGTAAAGTTAACTATTATACATTCATCAATTTCAGAGATGTAAAATCAGAAAATTCCAGCCCAGAATACAAAAACTGTTTACAAATTGCAGTGTTTTAACATCTTCTGATACTTTGAAATCATTTGACAATATCATGACAAAGGAAAAGAGAAAGAGAACACAGTCTTAAAGATAGACACATTAAATAGATAGATAGAAAGGAATTGAAAGAAAAAGATAAAGTAAAGAGAGACTGTAACAAAACAAATTATTAAAAGATAGTATATAGCTGTTTTAACAGACTATATCTGATTGATTTCCTCCTCTTTATATTCAGATAATTCTGAATTTAGCCATTTTCTTATAGCTGCTTGAGTTTCTAATAGAAAGTCTATTAAGTATTGAA
>NW_003101679.1:3269789-3282989 GCF_000003855.2 Blastomyces gilchristii SLH14081
AGACTATTATATAATACACAGTGTATTATAATATACTCAGAATTCTCATTTACATTGCAGAATGAGCATTCTATTGAGTCAAATCTATCATCAAATCTTTGTATATAAGATTTGAAATAGCCATGTCCTAGTTTCAGCTGTATTATAGATGAGAATATTTTCTTTTTACATTTAATTGAACAAGATTTTCACTTGGGTTTTGTTTCAAATCTTGAATAATGTATACTCTTCTTTTATTTCTGCCAGCTTTCATTTCACTTGTCTAAATAAGATTCTTTTATTTTTCTCTTTATAAAAGATCAGAACATAATTTTTTGAATAGATCTGCTTAATTCTGTCCTCTTTTTTACAGCTGAATCAGTCAATTCATTGTCATGAATATTCATATGAGTAGAAACTCAGTGCAGATGAATTATCAGCTTTAATATTCTTCTCTTTTGAATTTTTAAAACAGAGTTTAAGATCAGTTCAAGATTCATTTGATCATTATGAATCTGACTATTTCTAAGTCTTTTTGAAGCAGCTTGACTATCAGAGAATACTCATATCTCTTTCAAACTATTTCCTCTTTTATAAGATTTTATTTCTATGAGTTTGAAAGCTTTCACTATTGCAAATAGTTCAGCATCAAAGACTTCAGATTCACAGCCTAGATTTCAGAAATCTGAGATAAAATTGATATTATCTTCAGTATAAGCAATGCCTGCATCTAATCTATTCAAATTCTTATTTTTTGAGTCATCTGAATAAATCAGAATAGAGTCTTTTATATTAATTGTAGAAATTCTCTTCAAATACTGTTCATATTCTTTCTCTTTTGATAGTTCACTTATTTATAAGTCTATAAGAGATTCAAGCTTTTCTCTTCAGAGAGATAACTTTTCATGATCAACTTTTTCAATATTTAAAGAAGAAAATTGATTTTTAATCAGAGAGTATAGTCTGTACATTTGAGAAGACATTTTCTTTGAAGAATTATTTTCATTTCAATCAAGAAATCTATTTCAATCCAGTTCATTTCCAGAGTTAATTAATAGAAATGAAGAAGAGACTCTTTCTCTGATTATATAATTTAAGCTCATCTTTATAACTCTCAGAGCATAGTTCATACAGGCCTTTTCAAATCTAATAGTAGGAGAAGGAATTGAAGCTTCAATTTTCATTGCTTTAATAGAAGATGATTTAAATGCTCTCAGAATTCTTCTCAAGACTCTGTTTTACAGACTTTGAAAGAGTTCAGTGAAATTCTCTTGATTATTTCATCAAACTTGAACTTCATAATCAGCTACTGATGTAATACAGGCTATATATAACTGTCTCATAGCCTGGAAGAATAGACCTCTCTCTGTATTTGATAGTCTGATTATGTTGTTTAATAGTCTTTCTGTCTTGACAGTTCTTTGTTAAATGTAATATTTAAAATTCAACTTGAAGTTTAATCATACTTCTAATCATTTGACATTTATACTGAGTTTAATCTCTCTATTTAAAAGAGTTAGAGATAGTTCTTTCTCATTGAATCTTGAAAAGAAATGAATTAACTCAGTTTTATTTATATTAAATTGAATTTGATTAATATCTACTCTAACAAAGATTTTCTTTGCAGCTTCTTTAATCACTTTCAGATTCTCTTTAATAGTTTTTAAGCTGTAGACTAGATCAATATTATTCACATAACTTGAAGATTATACTATTCTTATATTTCTATTTTTAAGTAGATATGCAGTGTATATTACAAATAAAATGAGTGAGATTGAAGATTCTTACAGTACTTCTATTTTTATCTCAGTCTTATCTTATTTCATTTCATCAAAGAAAAGTTGTATAATTCTTTTAGATATAAAAGAGTTAACTCATTTTATTAGAGAAAGTGACAGTTTTAACATCTTCAATATCTGAATTAACTTTGACTTTGAAACTTGATTAAATGCTTCTTTTATATCAATAAAAACTGCAGTTGAGACCAGATCTTCATGCTTTGCTATTTGAATCTTATAAACAATTGAGAGAACAGTGTTAATTGTAGAACACTGTTTTCTATCTCTCATTTATTCACTGAATAAAAGAGAATCATCTATAGAGCTTATAAAAGATAGTTGAGTAGCTATTATCTTTTCTAAAATCTTTTCTAGACAGTTCAATAGAGATATTACTCTATATGACTTAAGAATTGAAGTTTTTCTATTAGGTTTTATAAGAATCACTTCAGTGACTTCTCTCCAGCATTCAGAATGATATTCATTTTTCAAGAGATTGAAAAAGAGCTCAAAATATTCATTCTTTAAGTAGGAATATGTATTCTGAATAATCAAGTGATTAATTGAATCAGGATCTGCAGCAGTTTTAACAGAACTTGAGAAGATAGCTGACTCTAATTCATCTTATGTAAGATCAGGCCATTCCCAGTCATTTTCATTAATGTAGTTGAGAAGTGATATATTCTCTTCTTCTGAATCTGAATCTGAATCTGGTGAGTTCTGAAAGAGAATTCTCATGAAAGCTTGACATTTTTCCTTAAAAGAGTTTACTGTATATGATTCATTCTGAAACTCATATTCTAAGGCTGAAAGTTTTGCTACACTTCTTGTTTTAGTATAGTTAAAAGCTTTAAAAACTTCTTTTTCTTATATTTCTTTAAGAAATTTATTTCAGCAGTCTGTTTTAGTTTTTTTAATATCTGAAAAATATTCATTTCTGACAGTTTTGAACTCTTTATCAGAAATTATATCATTCTTTTAATCTCTTCTAGCAGTAGTCAATTGTTTTCTTTTAGATGTGATATTCTCATTTCATCAAGATTTTGAATACTCAGAAGACTTTCTCTTTGAAATATTGTCTTTAACACTTGCTAGAATAATAGATGTAATGAGCTTCACTCTATTCTCAAGTATTTCATTTGAGATATCTTGATCAGGATTTCAATAGAGCTCACTCTGTCTTTCAGATTTTAACAGTTTTATACTTTCTTCAACTGTCTTTCAGTCAGCTTTTTCAAAGTTAAACTAATTAGAGAGAAGAGGATTTTCACTCATTTATTTCTCACTCAGTTCAATATTAAATTGAATAATCTCATGATCTGATTCTGATGTCTTATTTAAATTAATAAATCAGTTTACAAGTCTTTTTTCTATTACATTTTATGATATGAAGATTAGATCTATAATAGATTTCTGTTTCATGTCTTTTCTAAAAAATGTTTGTTGATCAGACTTGTTAACTAAATCTATTAAATATTCAAAGATTTATTCAATCAGATTATCAGCTCTTACTACTCTTTTACATTCTGAATTTCATCAGAGATGATGTGTATTGAAATCTTCTACAATTATAGAGTTTCTTGATGAAGTTATGTTCAGAAATTCTCTATTAATTTTTCAGATGTTATTATTTTTCTTTAATGACTTTTCATTATAGATATTTATAAGCTGTATAGTATCAAACTCATTCTCTTTATCTATAATATCACTCATCAGAATATCAGAGTAAAACATGATATGAAATCTTAGATTAAATTAATATCTTAATCTCTTTCCCTCATAGATCACTACTCTTGACTTTATCTCAGACTTTTGAGATAAAAAGCAGTAGTAGCTTGAATGAGAAATGATATATTTTTACTCAGCATTAAAATTCAGCTTCTGAAGCAGTATAAAATCAACTTTTTATTCAAATACAATTTGAAGACATGAATAAATGCAATTTGAGTTTCTATTCACATTACTTTGAATAAATGTGATTTTTAAAGAGTTTTTAAACTTTTTTTATTATTTTTATTGTATATTCATACTAAAAATCAACAACCGCTCCACCACGAACTCGCTCGATTTTTCGAATAAGAACCCGCCGATAGATCCATCGAAAAGCCCTCGATCATACAAGCATTTTGACCCCATCGCCGACCGCATACCCCGTGTGGTGGTGGAGTTATCCAGCCAAATGTGAACCAGATGTCGTTCGGAACTCCTGCGTGGGATTATCCCTCATTCTCCCCTATCACACCACAACCCCGGGCCAAATTGCCATACAAATTGTAAGGTGAAGAGACCTAGCTGTATACACCAATCTTCTCGATTTTGGAAGATCCCTGATCTGTAGTTGTGGAGATATCTGAGGTGTGACCTCTGTGAAAACCCTGTCCATCTTTGATGTTTCAAAACACCAACACCAAGTTCCACCCTTGTATCGTCCTTCCCAATCTGGCCCATCCCCGGCAGAAAAATACAAAAAGATATCTCAGTGATAATATCAAGCACATAATCAATGAACAATGAGTCAACAGCACATCAACAACTATAAAATCAGTATATCTCAAGATCTGACTGAGCCTTTGATCCCTGCACAGTGAGATATATTAAATCTAGTTTTAATATCTCAATATTCAATAGATTCTGTAAGAAATTGAGAACAGCAACACTAGATTTCTATTGAATTTGAGAATTAACTCTATATTGATATAATCATTGACAAAGTCTTCTATTTTGAGATATAAATAACCAGTTTCTCTACATCTCACTGACAATATTTACATTATTATATAGAAACAGACTTATATTCTCTATAATATCAAGACTCTGAAGAGGGAAAGTCTTGATAGAGAGTATATAGTAGTGTATATCTTAGCAGTTTCTATCTCATTCTTCTGCAGCAGTTAATGCAAAAAAAAAAAAGATCTTAGAAATAGTTTTTTACTTCTCTTGAAAAAGTAAGATGTTTTTCTCTGGATTTTATACAATATTCTTATAAAGAATTAAAAACAGAGTTATTTTCTGTCATAATTTCATATTCTTTTAAGTAAGAATTACTTTTTCAGTGGCTGAAAAGCTTTTATTAATACTTAATTCTTTTTTACACTCTTTATTAACTGATTTGAGTTGCACACTTGTTGTGTGAGAAGAATTGAATGATTTAGAATAAAATTGAATAGTTTTAATCAATTTCTCTGCAAAAAATTGATTTATTTTTTGTCAGTTTTTCTCTCAAAAACTGTCATATTATCTGATTTACTATCAATTGATATCATACTTTTTCTCACTGTATCTTAAGAAAGAGATTGTAAAGTTTTTATTGATTTATCTTAAAAATCAATTTTAGTTTATTAGATTCTCTTCAAAAATCTAACCTAGTTACTGAACTAGAGTGAAAAAAATCAGGTGTTTTATATATAAAAGTCTGCTATTCTTCTTTTGAAATAGTCTGATTAACTTTTCAATTAAAAACAGACTTAGAAACCTCTTAATTGAAACAGTCTGATCAACTTTTCAATTCAAAAGAGTTTAATAAATATCTCAATTGAATTAGTCTGATCAACTTTTCATTGAGTAAGAATAATGAGTTCAAAAGTACACTCAGTTGATGTGGAAAAAGATGCTTTCTCAAATGCTATTTCTGAGATTGAAATTCTGAAGAGAAGAAAGAAAGAAGAAATAGAGAAATAACAAGTTCTTGAAATACAGAAACTTGAAAAAGTAAGTAAAATTCTTGAAAAGCAGTGTCTGAGTGAGATGAATGAAGAAGTTCTGTTAATTCTTCATGCTCAGGCTAGATAACTACAGAAAGTGATCAAGTTCAAACTTGGAATTTCAAACACAGTTCAAAAAACTTTGAAAATTCCTAATACAATCACTGACTCTTCAGTTTGCTCTTCTTTCTTTTCTACTTCTTCTTCTTCTTCTTCTTTAAATCAGAAGAAAACATATGCTCAAGCAGCTGAATCTACTGTCTCTAAACCTGCTGTCTCTAAATCTGCTATCTCAAAACCTGCTCAAAATTCTGAGAAAACTGAGAAGAATACTGCTCATACTTCTAGTGATAGAAGAGTGAAGAAAAAAATGTAAAAAGAGAAAAATCTTCAAATCTCCAGAAATAGAAGACTTATTCTCAAAGTCTCAAATCAGGATACATTGCAGAGAAATAAGCTAAACTCAAACCTCATTTTCAGAATTAGAAATGAAATCAATCAGCAGTTCTTTTCTCAGTTAATGACTGATATTGAAGTTTAAAAATCAGTTATAGCTTCAATTGAGTCATTCTTCTTTGAAAACTCCATCATTCTGACTACAATGTCTGAATTCAGTGCTGAATTCCTTATTCAGAATGAGAATCTCTGAAAATCAGCAGTAGAAACTTTGTTAAACACAATAATTCTATCTGAGAGAGATGAAAAGTGAGATAAATTCATTCTTCATGATATTCCAGTTGAAATTTTTGACTGTGAAGAAGAAATACTACTTCTCAAAAATGAATTAGAAGAATACAACTCTATTCAACTGAGAAAGAAGCCTGTATGACTAAATTCAATTGAGTTCAGATAAAGCAGAAGAAATGTCTCTGTTCTAGTATATACAAAGAAAATAGAGCAGTCAAAGATCTCTGAAGTAAGAGTAGCAGATTTGAAAATGAGAGTTCATGAATACAAAGACTCAAGAATGAATCTCAAAGCTCAAACACAGTATTCAAACTGTCAAAGATATAGACACTTTGCAATCTCCTGTTTCAGAGACTTAAAATGTGCATTCTGTATCAGAGATCACAAATCTAGTGAGCATAAATGTGAAACATGCTTAAAAAGAGATGAAATATATCAATACACTCTGCTTAAATGCTCTAATTACAAAGAAAAACATGCATCTAGCTCAAAAGAATGTATATTTGCTTCAAGAACTCAAAAGAACTGGAGAAAAGATGAAGCTCAGAGTAAACCTAGAACTGAAGAGAATAGTCAAGCCAGTAAACTCACAACTGTAAGCTCAAAAAGAAGAAACTCTTAACTGTCTAAGTCTTCAAACTTCAATTCTCCAGCTAAATGTAAACAGAATTTGAATTCTCAAACTTCTGTTAAGATTAGAGAATTGAGAAATGACTCTGATGATAAACTAGATATAATGCAAGCAGTTGAGATTTCTACTTTTCAAAACAGTTATAATCTACTATCTGATAATAGTGATTAGATTCTACTCTACTCTCTTTTAGTATGAATATACAATAAAAATAATAAAAAAAGTTTAAAAACTCTTCAAAAATCACATTTATTCAAAATAATGTGAATAGAAACTCAAATTATATTTATTCTTATCTTCAAATTGCATTTGAATAAAAAGTTGATTTTATACTGCTTCAGAAGCTGAATTTTAATGCTGAGTAAAAATATGTCATTTCTTATTCAAGCTACTACTGCTTTTTACCTCAAAAGTCTGAGATAAAGTCAAGAGTAGTGATCTATGAAAGAAAGAGATCAAGATATCAATTTAATCTAAGATTTAATATCATGTCTGACCCTGATATTCTGATGAGTGATATTATAGATAAAGAAAATGAGTTTGATACTATACAGCTCATAAATATCTATAATAAAAAGTCATTGAAGGAATATAATAATATCTGAATAATTGATAGAGGATTTCTGAACATAACTTCATCAAGAAACTCTATAATTGCAGGAGACTTCAATGCACATCATTCCTGATGAAATTCAGAATGCAAGAGAGTAGTAAGAGCTGATAATCTGATTGAATAAATCTTTGAGCATTCAATAGATTTGATTAATAAGTCTGATTAACAAATATTCTTTAGAAAAGGCATGAAACAGAAGTCTATTATAGATCTAATCTTCATATCACAAAATCTAATGAAAAGAAGACTTGTAAACTGATTTATTAATTCAAATGAGACATCAGGATCAGATCATGAGATTATTCAATTTGATATTGAACTGAGTGAAAAACAAATGAGTGAAAATCCTCTTCTCTCTAATCAGTATAACTTTGAAAAAGCTGATTGAAAAGCAGTTGAAGAAAGTATAAAACTGTTAAAATCTGAAAGACAGAATAAGCTATATTGAAATTCTGATCAAGATATCTCAAATGAAATGCTTGAGAATAGAGTGAAGCTTATTATATCTATTATTCTAATAAGTGTTAGAGATAATATCTCAAAGAGAAAATCTTCTGAGTATTCAAAACCTTAATGAAATGAGAATATCTCATCTAAAAGAAAAGAATTAGCTACTGCTAGAAGAGATTGAAAGAATGATGTAATATCTGATGAAGAGTTCAAAGCTGTCAGAAATGAATATTTTTCAGATATTAAAAGAGCTAAAACAGACTGCTGAAATAAATTTCTTGAAGAAGCATAAGAAAAGGAAGTTTTTAAAGCTTTTAACTATACTAAAACAAGAAGTGTAGCAAAACTTCCAGTGTTAGAATATGAGTTTCAGAATGAATCATATACAGTAAACTCTTTTAAGGAAAAATGTCATGCTTTCATGAGAATTCTCTTTCAGAACTCACCAGATTCAGATTCAGATTCAGAAGAAGAGAATATATCACTTCTCAACTACATTGATGAAAATGACTGAGAATGGTCTGATCTTACATAAGATGAATTAGAGTCAGCTATCTTCTCAAGTTCTGTTAAAACTGCTGCAGATTCTGATTCAATTAATCACTTGATTATTCAGAATACATATTCCTACTTAAAGAATGAATATTTTGAGCTCTTTTTCAATCTCTTGAAAAATGAATATCATTCTGAATGCTGGAGAGAAGCCACTGGAGTGATTCTTGTAAAACCTAATAGAAAAACTTCAATTTCTAAGTCATATAGAGTAATATCTCTATTGAACTGCCTAGGAAAGGTTTTAGAAAAGATAATAGCTACTCAACTATCTTTTATAAGCTCTATAGATGATTCTCTTTTATTCAGTGAACAAATGAGAGATAGAAAACAGTGTTCTGCAATTGACACTGTTCTCTCAGTTATTCATGATATTCAAATAGCAAAGCATGAGAGTCTGGTCTCAACTGCAGTTTTCATTGATATAAAAGAAGCATTTGATCATGTTTCAAAGTCAAAGTTAATTCAGACATTGAAGATATTAAAACTGTCACTTTCTCTAATAAAATGAGTTAACTGTTTTATATCTAAAAGAAGTATACAACTCTTCTTTGATGGAATGAAACAAGACAAGACTGAGATAAAAATAGAAGTATCACATGAATCTCTAATCTCACTCATTTTATTTGCAATATACACTGCATATCTATTTAAAAATAGAAATATGAGAATAGTGTGATCTCTGAGTTATGTGAATGATATTGGTCTAGTCTACAGCTCAAAAACTATCAAAGAGAATTTGAAAGTAATTGAAGAAGCAGTAAAGAAAATCTTTGTTAGAGCAGATATCAATTAAATTCAATTTAATATAAATAAAACTGAGTTAATTCACTTCTTTCTGAGATTCAATGAGAAGGAACTATCTCTAACTCTTTTAAATACAGAGATTAAACCCAGTGTAAATGTCAAATGATTAGGAGTATGGTTAAACTTCAAGTTGAATTTTAAATATCACATTCAACAAAGAACTGTCAAGGCAGAAAGACTATTGAACAACATAATCAGACTATCAAATACAGAGAGAGGTCTATCCTTCCAGGCTATGAGACAGTTATATATAGCCTGTATTACATCAGTAGCTGATTATGAAGTTCAAGTTTGATAAAATAATCAAGAGAATTTCACTGAACTCTTTCAAAGTCTGCAAAACAGAGCCTTGAGAAGAATTCTGAGAGCATTCAAATCATCTTCTATTAAAGCAATGAAAATTGAAGCTTCAATTCCTTCTTCTGCTATTAAATTTGAAAAGGCCTGTATGAACTATGCTCTGAGAGTTGTAAAGATGAGCTCAAATCATATAATCAGAGAAAGAGTCTCTTCTTCATTTTCATTAATTAACTCTGATAATGAACTGGATTGAAATAGATTTCTTGATTGAAATGAAAATAACTCTTCAAAGAAAATGTCTTCTCAACTGTACAGACTATGCTCTCTGATTAAAAATCAATTTTCTTCTTTAAATATTGAAAAAGTTGATCATGAGAAGTTATCTCTCTGAAGAGAAAAGCTTGAATCTCTTATAGACTTACAAATAAGTGAACTATTAAAAGAGAAAGAATATGAACAGCATTTGAAGAGAATTTCTACAATCAATATAAAAGACTCTATTCTGATTTATTCAGATGACTCAAAAAATGAGAACTTGAATAGATTAGATGCAGAAATTGCTTATACTGAAGATAATATTAATTTTATCTCAGATTTCTGAAATCTAGGCTGTGAATCTGAAGTCTTTGATGCTGAACTATTTGTAATAGTGAAAGCTTTCAAACTCATTGAAATAAAATCTCATAAAAGAGGAAATTGTTTGAAAGAGATATGAATATTCTCTGATAATCAAGCTGCTTTGAAAAGACTTAGAAATAGTCAGATTCATAATGATCAAATGAATCTTGAACTGATCTTAAACTCTATTTTGAAAATTCAAAAGAGAAGAACATTAAAGCTGATAATTCATCTGCACTGAGTTCCTGCTCATATGAATATTCATGACAATGAATTGGCTGATTCAGCTGCAAAAAAGGGTGCAGAATTAAGCAGATCTATTCAAAAAATTATGTCCTGATCTTTTATAAAGAGAAAAATAAAAGAATCTTGTTTAGACAAGTGGAATGAAAGCTGACAGAAATAAAAGAAGAGTATACATTATTCAAGATTTGAAACAAAACCCAAGTGGAAATCTTGTTCAATTAAATGTAAAAAGAAAATATTCTCATCTATAATACAGCTGAAACTAGGACATGGCTATTTCAAATCTTATATATAAAGATTTGATGATAGATTTGACTCAATAGAATGCTTATTCTGCAATACAAATGAGAATCCTGAGTATATTGTAATACACTGTGTATTATACAATAGTCTCAGAGACAGATTAAAAGAGAAGTATGATCTAAATTAATTAAATATGAGATTCTTATTCTCAACTGAGACAGGAATTAAATACTTAATAGACTTTCTATCAGAAACTCAAGCAGCTACAAGAAAATGGCTAAATTCAGAATTATCTGAATATGAAGAGGAGGAAATCAATCAGATATAGTCTGTTAAAACAGCTATACACTCTCTTTTAATAATTTGTTTTGTTATAGTCTCTCTTTAGTTTATCTTTTTCTTTATCTTTTTCTTTCAATTTCTTTCTATCTATCTATTTAATGTGTCTATCTTTGAGACTGTGTTCTTTTTCTCTTTTCCTTTGTCATGATATTATCAAATGGTTTCAAAGTATCAAAAGATGTTAAAACACTGCAATTTGTAAACAGATTTTGTATTCTGGGCTGGAATTTTCTGATTTGCATATCTGAAATTGATGAATGTATAATAGTTAACTTTACAGACATAGGAAAAACCCTGAGAACTAAAAGTTCTCAGGTAGATGTCATAGTCTCTGACTGCATACATCTATAATTGAAGAATAATAATAATAATAATAATTCATACTAAAAGACAGTAGAGTAGAATTTAATCACTATGATCAGATAGTAGATTATAACTATTCTGAAAAGTAGAAACCTCAACTGCTTGCATTATATCTAGTTTATCATCAGAGTCATTTCTTAATTCTCTAATCTTAACAGAAGTTTGAGAATTTAAATTCTGTTTATATTTAGCTGAAGAATTGAAGTTTAAAGATTTAGATAGTTGAGAGTTTTCTCTTTTTAAGCTTACAGTTGTGAGTTTACTGACTTGACTATTCTCTTCAGTTCTAGATTTGCTTTGAGCTTCATCTTTTCTTCAGTTCTTTTGAGTTCTTGAAGTAAATATACATTCTTTTGAGCTAGATGCATGTTTTTCTTTACAATTAGAGCATTTAAGCAGAGTGTGTTAATATATTTCATCTCTTTTTAAGCATGTTTCATATTTATACTCACTAGTTTTGTAATCTCTGATACAGAATGTACATTTTGACTCTCTGAAATAGAAGATTACAAAGTGTTCATATCTTTGATAGTTTGAACACTGTGTTTGAGCTTTGAGATTCATTCTTGAGTCTTTGTATTCATGAACTCTCATTTTCAAATCTGCTACTCTTACTTCAGAGATCTTTAACTGTTCAAGTATTTTTATATATATTAGAACAGAGACATTTCTTCTGCTTTATCTGAACTCAATTGAATTTAGTTATACAGACTCTTTTCTCAGTTGAATAGAGTTGTATTCTTCTAATTCATTTTTGAGAAGTAGCATTTCTTCTTCACAGTCAAAAATTTCAACTGAAATATTATGAAGAATGAATTTATCTCACTTTTCATCTCTCTTAGATAGAATTATTATGTTTAACAAAGATTCTACTACTGATTTTCAGAGATTCTTATTCTGAATAAGGAATTCTGCACTGAATTCAGACATTGTAGTCAGAATGATAGAGTTTTCAAAGAAGAATGACTCAATTGAAGCTATAACTGATTTTTGAACTTTAATATCAGTTATTAACTGAGAAAAGAACTGCTGATTAATTTCATTTCTGATTCTGAAAATGAGATTTGAGTTTAGCTTGTTTCTTTGCAAGATATCCTGATTTAAGACTTTGAGAATAAGTCTTCTATTTCTGAAGATTTGAAAGTTTTTCTTCTTTTGCATTTTTTTCTTTACTTTTATATCAATAGAAGTATGAGCATTATTCTTCTCAGTTTTCTCAGGATTTTGAGCATGTTTTGAGATAGCAGATTTAGAGACAGTAGATTCAGCTGCTTGAGTATATGTTTTCTTCTGATTTAAAGAAGAAGAAGAAGTAGAAAAGAAGAAAGAAGAGCAAGATAAGAAGTCAGTGATTATACTAGAAATTTTCAATGTTTTTTGAACTGTGTTTGAAATTTCAAGTTTGAACTTGATCATCTTCTGTAGTTGTCTAGTCTGAGCATGAAGAATTAACAGAACTTCTTCATTCATCTCACTCAGACACTACTTTTCAAGAATCTTGCTTGCTTTTTCAAGTTTCTGTATTTTAAGAACTTGTTATTTCTCTATTTCTTCTTTCTTTCTTCTCTTCAGAATTTCAATCTCAGAAATAGTATTTGAGAAACCATCTTTTTTCACATCAACTGTGTGTATTTTTGAACTCATTATTCTCACTCAATGAAAAGTTGATCAGACTGTTTCAATTGAGATATATATTAAAATCTTTTAAAAAGTTGATCAGACTGTTTCAATTAAGAGATTTCTAAGTCTGTTTTCAATTGAAAAGTTGATTACACTGTTTCAAAAGAAGAATAAAAGACTTTTATATATAAAATATCTGATTTTTTTTCACACTAGTTCAGTAACTAGATTAGATTTTTGAAGAGAATCTAATAAACTAAAATTGATTTT